>NC_073232.2:67536969-67840000 GCF_029281585.2 Gorilla gorilla gorilla | reverse complement strand
ATAAACCTTGAAGGCAAATGGTCTAAATACCCAACTTAAAAGGCTTAGGATGGCAAATTGGATTAAAAAAACAAGGCCCAACCATCTTCTGTCTTCAAGAGACCCATCTCACATGTAAGAACACCCACAGGCTCAAAGTAAAGGGATGGAGAAAGATCTATCATGCAAATGGAAAACAAAAGGAAAGCAGGGGTCACTATTCTTATATCAGATAAAACAGACTTTAAACCAACAATGATCTAAAAGGACAAAGAAGGGCATTACACAGTGACAAAGGGAAAAATTCAAAAAGAAGACTTAGCTATCTTAAATATACACACAGCTAACATTGGAGCATCCAGATTCATAAAACAAGTTCTTCTGGACCTATGAAAAGACTCAGTCACACAATAATATTGGGAGCCTTCAACACCCAACTGGCAGGATTAGAGAGATCATCAAAGCGAAAAATTAATAAAGAAATTCTGGTCTTAAATTCAACACTTGACCAATTGGACTCAATAAATATCTACAGACTAGTCCACTCCAAAACCATAGGATATACAGTCTTCTTATCTGCACATGGAATATACTCTAAGATTGACTATATGCTCAGCCATAAAGCAAATCTGAAAAAGTTTAAAAACACTGAAAGCATCTCAAGCATACTCTCAGACCACAGTACAATAAAAACAGAAATTACTACCAAGAGGATCTCCCAAAACTACACAATTACTTGGAAATTAAACAACTTGCTCCTAAATGACTTTTGGGTAAACAAATGAATTCAGAAATCAAAAAAATTCTTTGAAATTAATGAAAACAGAGACAAAACAAATCAAAATCTTTGGGATGCAGCTAAAGCAGTGCTAAGAGTATAGTTTATAGTGCTAAATGCCTACATCAAAGAAGTTAGGAAGATCTTAAATGAACAACCTGATGTCTCACCTAGAGAAACTAGAAAAAAAGAACGAATCAATCCCAAACTAGCAGAAGAACACAAATAACCAAAATCAGAGCAGAACTGAATGAAATTAAGATGGAAAAATGCATACGAAAGATCAACAAAACAATTTTTTTTTTTTTTGAGATGGAGTCTCACTCTGTCTCCCAGGCTGGAGTGCAGTGACACAATCTCAGCTCACTGCAACCTCTGTCTCTTGGGTTCAAGCAATTCTCCTGTCTCAGCTTCCCAAGTAGCTGGGACTGCAGGTGCATGCCATCACACCTGGCTAATTTTTGTATTTTTAGTAGAGACAGGGTTTCGCCATATTGATCAGGCTGGTCTCGAACTCCTGACCTCAGGTGATCCACCTGCCTCGGCCTCCCAAAGTGCTGGGATCACAGGCATGAGCCACCGCGCCTGGTCTGTTTTTTGAAAGAATAAACAAAATTGATAGACTGCTAGCTAAACAACAAAAAAAGAAAATCTAAGCCCAATCAGAAATGACAAAGATGACATTACAACTAATCCCACAGAAATATAAAAGATCCTCAGAGATTATTATAAATATCTATGCACACAAAAAATAGAAAATCTAGAGGAAATGAGCAAATTCCTGAAAACTCCCAAGATTCAACCAGGAAGAAATTCCTGTTCAAGAAAACCTGAGCAGACCAATAATGAATTCCAAAAGTGAATCAGTAATAAAAACCCTACCAACCAAAAAAAAGCCCTGGACCAGACGGATTCACAGCTAAATTCTACCACATGTACAAAGAAGAACTGCTACCAATCCTACTGAAACCATTCCAAAAAATTCAAGGAGGAGGGACTCCTCTCTAACTCATTCTATGAAGCCATTATCATCTTGATACCAAAATCTGACAGAGACACAATGAAAAAAAAGTTCAAGCCAATATCCCCGATGAACATAGAGGCAAAAAAAAAAAATCCTCAACAAAATACTAGCAAAACAAATGTAACAACACATCAAAAAGATAATGCACTATGACCAAGTGGGATTTATCCCCAGAATGCAAGTATAATTTGACATATGCAAATCAATAAATGTGATACATCAACAGAATGAATGACAAAAACCATATGAGAATCTTAATAGATGTAGAAGAAGCATTTGATAAAATTCAACATGCTTTCATGATAAAAAAAAAACTCTCAACAAATGAGGCATAGAAGGAACATATCTAAACACAATAAAGACGATATATGACAAACACACAGCTAAGATCATACTGAATGGGGAAAAGCTCAAAGCCTTTCTTCTAAGAACTGGAAAACAGGTCAAGAATGCCCACTTTTACCATTCTTATTCAGTATAATGTTGGATGTCCTAGCCATTGCAATTAGTCAAGAGAAAGAAATAAGGGGCATCCAAATTGGAAAAAAGGAAATTAAATTGTCCTTCTTTGCATGTAACATGACTATATATTCATATATTCATATATATATGTATATATATATATATCCCCCAAAACTAATGACTCCACCAAAACACTCTAAGAACTAATAAACTAATTCAGTACAGTTGCAAGATACAAAGTCGACATACAAAAATCAGTGATATTTCTAGATGCCAATAACGAACTAGCTGAAAGGAAATAAAGAAGGTGATCTTATTTACAATAGCTATTAAAGAAAAAAAAACACCTAGGATAAATTTAACCAAAAAAGTAAAAGACCTCTATGAGGAAAACTATAAAACACTGATGAAAGAAACAAAGATGACAGAAACAAATGGAAATAATCCTACGCTAATGAATTGGAAAATGGAATACTATGCAGCCATAAAAAAAGAGTGACATCTTGTCATTCACAGCAATACGGACAAGTCTGGAGAACATTGCATTAAGCAAAACAAGGCAGGCACAGAAAGATAAATACTGCATGTTCTCATTTATGTATGAGAGCTAAAAAATCAAACTCATGGAAGTCAAGAGTAGAACTGTGGGTATTAAAGATGATAAGGAAAGGTTGGCTAACAAATACAATATTAAGCTAGATAGGAGGAATGAGCTCTGGTGTTCTGCATCACTGTAGGGCAAATATGGTTAACTATAACTTATTGTATATATTTTAAGAGCTAGGAGAGAAGATTTTTGATGTTCACAACACAAAGAAATGACAAATGTTTGAGGTGATGGATATGTTAACTACCTTGATCTGATCACTACACATTGTATACATATATCTAAATATCACTCTCTGTACCCCACAAATATGTACAATTATTACATGTCAACTAAAAATAAAAGGAAAAACCACACAGATGGAATCATTTTAACAGATAAAACTTGAGAATAAAAATAATCATAAAGGAAATATTGTAATCATCACATCTGATTCCTGTGTCTATCTCTTAGCTGGTTCCAAATTAAAAACAAAAGTAAAGGATTGTGAATTATTGACTCAAACTCAATTATATTATTATGTTTATTTTGCAAATGAGAAAACTAGATTTGAGAGAGGATGAGCAATTTACCCAAAGTCACCAAAATCTAAAGTATGTGGCAAAACAGGCAGTCAAACAGGGACCCCTCATTAACTCAGAAGTCTACATTTTTTCTCACATTCTTCTGTGCTTGTCACTTATATTCACTAAAAACAGGCACATTCCATCAACATTCTCTAGTAAGAGTCTAAACACCCCGTGTAAGATACAGGGAAGGAAAAGGAAATGGAACTCACATTTTCTGTGTATCTATTATGTTCCAGACACTGTCCTAAGCCATTATTTACAATACATACTTTAATCCTCACAAACAGCCCCAGGAACCTGCAGCAAGTTCGGTGAGAATCAGGTATCCAAAGCTCATGTGCTTTTGATTTACTAAGTTGCTTTCGAAGACCAAATATTAGTCTTCCAAATGATCAGGCTATTAAATGTAGTGTGTAAACACCAACAGCATCAGTGTATCTGCTTGATTCACACACTTACTGAACAGTTCTTTACGATGGCACAGAACACGACATCCACACATAGGAACACCCCTGTCCGGCCTATGCCAGCACTGCAGTGAACAACCATGGGTCCTGTAAGGTGGCTCTTCCTTGCATAACGAATATATTTTATGAAGCTATCTGCTGAGGCAGGAGTGCCATGGTCTGGCCACTTGGTGAACTGCAAATGTTTTACAGAGTGACTAGTTCCCGTCTGTTAGAGAAAGAAACAGGGCGAGAAAGACATTTATTGATTTCTTATATTAGAGACCTCACGCCAACTTCTAATATTCAAATGATAATAATAATGGCTATATGGTATTACCTTGGTATTATATAGAACTTTCAAAAAGTACTCAAACCTCTTTTTGATGTTTATAAGAATTCTGGAAGTTGCTAGGAATAGAGGTTTTCTCCATTTTACAAAGGAGAGCACAGTAACAACAATAAAAATACCAGTATTAACAGGTAACAAAAATTAAGCACTTGCTGTGTGGCAGTTACTATGCTAGGGGCTTCACATGAATTCTCTCCTTTAATCTTCACATCAACCATGTGAGATAGGCACCATTTTATCTCCATTTTACAGATGAAAATTTAAGGATGAGGGGGACGAGAGATGTATGCTAGGTCAGAAGGTTCACACGTTTAGAGCTGGAACTGTAATGTAGGTGTCTTGAATTCTAATCTACCATCATTCTTCTGTACCATGAGGCTGCAGGAAAACCAAGATTTCAAAATGCTTGAGTGAGAGATGGACTGTCATGTTAGGAATAAGACCAAAAGGCAAAGTATCTTAGTTTAGAAATGACATATGAAATTTAATTAAGACATATAGGTGTCTGACAAGAGAGGCACCAATCTCTTCCAGCGATGAAGACAGGGTAGTCAATGACCATGAGAGTAGATTGTGGGTCCCACTATTGTGCTGAGCCCCCTTGAAGTGGAGTCATGAAACTCTTCCCAGCATTGTCAGATAAAGCACTTTGAATTTACCTATATCTCATCCAAAGGGATCATGACCCTTTCCTCAGTGTGGGGCCCTTATTTTATCACACATGGGACCCTAATGGAAGAACTCAAAATGAGTTTCTCACTTCTCCTATGCTTCTCCCGAATGCACCTCTTTTTCCTAAGCTTCCTGAATAAAGATGCTAGTGCTCAGAGCTCTATTCTAATCCACAGTGTCGACTGAAATTTGTGATAGTTAATTTTATGTGTCAACTTGGCTAAGCCCTAGTATCCAGATACTAGGCCAAATATTATTTTGTGCCTCTGTGAAGGTATTTTTTAGGTGAGATTAACATTTAAATTGGTAGAATTTGAGTAAAGCAGGTTATTCTCCATAAAGTGGGTTGGCTTCATCTAATCAGCTGAAGGCCTTAAGAGAACAAAAACTGACCTCCCATGAGCAAGAAGGAATTCTACCAGCAGATTGCTTTTGGACTCAAACTCCAATTCTTCCCTGGGTCTTCAGCCTACTTTCCCACCCTGCAGATTTGCCAACCCTCCACAATCACTTGAACCAACTCCTTAAAATTAATCTCTCTCTCTGGATCAGTCCCATAACCTGTATTCAGGGATCTCAATGTTATACTGCTAGAAAAATACACATAATCACATATTTTGTTGCTACTACAAATGTATGGGTCAAACCTCAGCATCACTCAGCAACCCTTTTCCTGGTGATTGTGCTCCAATCAACTTCTTTGGTGATGACTCCAAAACCCACCATTCTCTGCAAGTTTCCTGTTCAACTCCTATTCCCTTCACTCCTGTTAACACATGTATCACCTACCTGCCAACTGAATCCACTAGAGCAATCTAACTCATTGCTTTCTCCTATAAACCATTCCTTTTCTGTTTTCTAAGTCTATTAGACCAAGGAATCCATGAATTATTCTAGACCAATGCTTCTCAACAGAACTTTCTATACTGAAGCAAATGTCTTAAATAGTGGCAATATAGTAGCCACTATCAACATGTGACTAATAAGCCCTAGAAATGTGGCTACTGCAGGTGAGGAACTCAATTTGTTATTTTACATAAATTTAAATAACTTAAATTTAAACTTAAATATCCACATGTGGTTACTGTATTGAATATATTTTCAACCCCTCCTCTGTCACTTATAAATCATAAGTCATAAGTCACGTATAAGTCTCCCAATTTTATCTGCAAAACACTTGCGTCTGTGCTTTCCACCCCCATGCGAACAGCCGTAGTTGATCATGTCACTTACCAAAATTCTTCAATGTCTCCCAATTATCTTCATAATAAAGTTCATGCTACTTAGCTGAAATTTAAGACATTTCACATTCTAGCTGGCCCCTGCTTACTTTTGAGAACCTCATCTCATCTTTTATTACTCCCTGGCACTGAACTTTTACATTTCAGAAACATTTAACTACTTATATTTGTCTCTACACACACCTTATGCTATTTTATATTTTGATCATCTACTTTCTCCCTCCATCTTTTTCATTTGCATAATTCTCAAAACAAATGCCACCTCCTCCAGTAAACCTGTCTCAAAACCCCAAGTAAAGCCAAGTGTTTACCTTCTGAGCCCCAAAGTGCCCAAGACATATCTCAACATTATCACTGAACACGGTAAGTTAGGTATCTATCAGTGAGTGTACCAACCTCTCCACTATTCAGTAAGTACTGATAGTGCCTGTCCCAGTGATTAGCATACTTTAAGGACTCAATATGTATCTGCTACATTTGGCAGAGGCAGGTGTAACCCAGAATCAGACAACTTCAACAGTCACTCTCCCTGCCCCACCTCTCTTTTCCAATTTTTTCTTCTCCACAGAATCTGGTTGAGGAGAAGTAGAAGTGGTGGTGGCTTCTGGTACCAGGGACAAGTAAAAAGTTACTTAAGAAGTATCATCGATCGATTTTCCATCCTACTCCTAACTTCTAGTTCTAAGACATCTGCTTATGTGGTGAAACATATATCTAATACTGATGTTTAAAAACTTACGGACTTCTCCACAACTTGAAACATTCGAATGATGAAATATTGAAGTATCTGGTAGTTCTCCAGGAATACACGGAAGTGTTTCAATTCCAATGGCTTCTTCAGAGAAATGGGCCAGTAATGGTAGCATTTGATAATTCCACCTTCTATCTCTCTGGTTATCATGGCAATAACATTCAAATTATTTTCCAACACCATTTGCCAAAAGTCATCTATGGTGCTCAGCAGTGGTCCTTGAGTAGCGATATAAAAATACTCTTCTCCACAATTGACTATTCTAATATAACTAGCATTGATGTAGTCCTTGCTTTTTCCAAGAGGAACGCGTGTTGAATCATCTATTACAGAAACAGAAACATCTGGTAGATAAAGGTGGGAGATACATCACACCCAGACTTCACGAAAGGATTTCACACATGTAAATCCACATCTCTTTGACCAATAGAGAAGATGGCCTAGGAGTTTCTTTTCAAAATGGTTGAGTCCATGAGTTTAAATTATTTCCTCCCTGAAAACTATTGGCATGACCTAAGAAATATACAATTATGGGATGTTTACTTTTCAGATCAGTTTTTAATAAATACAGAATGATATCATTAGCATCCAGGTACTTTTGGAAATTTCTGCTAGAAGTGGCATGGGCAAGGTTAAGTCAAGGGAAGTATCCTCTAGTTTGCAACTGAACACAACAGAGGAGAAACTCTTTGTGGGAGTAAATGAGTGATATTATCCTGCAAATCTGAAACCTGCAAACCCAGAGCAGCAGGAGCCAGGGGAAAAAAAAAATCTGATAGTTGACTGCAGACAAATTCTAGGATTAATGGAATTCCACCACTGTCCCCAAACTAGACAGCCATATTTTATGTCCATTCTCAGCCTTCATCTGGTGATAGGACATGTTAACCAAAGCAAAGATATTGTGGCAAAAGGATGCTACCAAGGGGCATTGCTCCAAGTAATATGGGACTCATCTAACATGGACTGTTATAACAAATACGAGAGGGAAAACCAGCTATTTGGCCTACTAACCTTCACTGCTCCAGGAGTTCCTTCTTCACCTGACACAGACATCTGAAGCTCTGGTTCCACCACCATCCCCACATTGAGAGCAGAAACACACACAGCAAAGGAGGCCCTTCGCTGCCATGCAGCTCTCTCACTAATAACCTCTCCTTACTACTCAGAATCACATGGACCACTTATCTAGTAAATATGCTGACAAGACCTGAACAGGCATTTATATAATATCTGGCAGAACTCTTCTCAAATTTTAACATAGCACACAGAAACTTTCCCTTGTAAATATGAATGAACAGAAAAAAAAAGCCAGGCGCGGTGGCTCACATCTATAATCCCAGTTACTCAGGAGACTGAGGCAGGAGAATCGCTTGAACCAGGGAGGCGGAGGCTGCAGTGATCTGAGACTGCGCCACTGTACTTCAGCCTGGGTGACAGAATGAGTGAGACTCCATCTCAAAAAAAAAAAAAAAAAAAAAAATGCTAGATATATAAAGATACCCGGTATTTCAAAAAGGGAGCCCATTCTAAAAAATCACAACAAATATTCTCCTTTCTATAAAAGATGATAACACCTTAAAAACTCCTATTTGTATATTAAATAAAATTCAAGACAGCATTAATTTAAAACAATACTTTATACCTATGTTTACTAACAAATATGCTATATTACTAAATTATAAAGGCGATAACAATGGCTTTGTAGGGAGATCTTTCATCATATTTATGTAGATATATGATGATATATGTCATATAATAATAATAATAAGCCTGGCAAGTGTTCATCACAATGTTTGCAGTAGTTATTACAGTATCTAAACCATATAAATTACTTCATAGTAAAAAAAGCATTTTTTAAATTTTGAAATGAGATTAAATATGTGAAAATTAAATAATCTAAAATAATAAAATCTTGATTTCATATAAAAGTCACAATCATTCAACTCAAACTCCTAAAGCAGGAATTGAACAGAAAAACAAATTTATGTTTAGAAAATCAGCTTAAAAAATTTTCCCAGAACTCAGAAAAAAAAGATTAAAAAAACCTACAATAATGATTAAAATGGTAAAAGACACAGCGCATACAAGGGGAATATAAAAAAGGAATTTCAGAAGCAAACTGTGGAATTCACTGCAGAAAAGAAATAATTCAAGTGATCATAGGAAAGCTCCCTAAACAGAAGCAGGAGTACTAACAGAATGCAGTGAAACATGCATACCAGGTTCAAGCAGCATGATACGCTACATGTATCACCTTGTCAACTCCAAAACAAACCTTTGAGGGAGGTGCTATTATATTCATACTTTTCAAATAAAGAATCTGTACAAAGTAACTTGTTCCATATTACGCAGCAATCTTCTAGACTCCACAGACTAGGTAAATCTAGACTCTGGTCCAAAAATAATTCCATGCTCTGTTGTCCATCAAGGAAGACTCAAGTTTGCAGACAGAAAGGCCTAAGTGTCAGACAACATCAATGAAGAGAGCCACTAAGACCCCTAGACCAGCAGAGCATAAGGCCACAGGAACAGGAAGCAAAAATTATGCTAATGGATGACTAGGGGTAATGGCGACTGGTGCCACTCCCATTTCCACCCCTTGATTCTTGAATCCTGGCTATGGTAGAAACAGCATCATATATTGGATGCTGACATGGGGCATGTATAATCTCCTGAAGAACATTACCCCAGCCCTGCAAGGTACTGCCACCTAGCTTTCACTGTAATTGAGTCTTCAAAAGGCCATTCATCCATTCTATCAAGCCAGCCGCTTTGAGAGGATAAGGAATATGGTAACATAGTGGCAATGAGGCCATTGCTACAAGGTATTTGCCACAAAGTGAGTTCTTTGATTACAGCAATGCTGTATGGAATACCATGATGGTGGATAAGGCATTCTGTAGGTCCACAGATGGTAAATTGGTGGAAGCACTGTGTGCGGGGAAGGCAAATCCATACCCAGAGTTACTGTCTATTCTAGTAAGAAAAAAGCACTGCTCCTTGCATTATGGAAGTGGTCCCAGTGTAATCAACCTGCCATCAGCTAGCTGGCTGATCATCCCATGGAATAGTGCCCATCAGGTACTCAGTGTTGGTCTCTGTTGCTGGCAGATTGGACACTCAGTAGCAGCTGTAGCCAGGTCAGCCTTGGTGAGTGGAAGTCCATGTTGCTGAGCTCATACATAACCTCCATCCCTGCCATTATGGCCACTTTGTTCATGAGACCTATGGGCAATGACACAATGACAGGGGTGACTGGGGGAATAGTCTAGCTGATATTCATAGAGCATGTCACTCTATCCACTTGATTATTAAAGTCTGCCCCTGCTGAGATCAACCTTTGGTGAGCATTCACATGGGATACAAATATCTTTGTGTTTGTGCCTATCTAGCAAGATCTATTCACGTGCCTCTTCCCCAGACCTTATTGTCACCAATTTTTCCAACCATGCTCCTTCAAATTCCCGGACCATCCAGCTAAGCCATTAAACATAGCCCATGAATCAGTATACATTTATACGTCTGGCCATTTATCCAAGCAAAAAACAAAAAAACAAAAAACACCAAGTGCACTACCCAATGTTCTGCCCACTGGGAGTTATTTCTCTTCACCAGTGTCCTTCAGAGATGTCTCAAAAAAGGGGCTGTAGTGCTGTAGCTGTCCTCTTCTGGTTGGTACCTTTATATCACGCAGAACCTTCTGTAGACCAGGTCCAAGTCTTCTCTTCTTCTGTCAGCTGATCATAGGCAACTCCTCATGAGACAACAGGTGCAGGCTGAAGAGAGCAGGTAATGTAGCAGGGGTGGGAACAGTGAGCATTTGGGCAGCTTCTTCGTGTAACTTATTTGTGCCTTCAGGATCTGCTCAAGTCCAATCTTGTATCTACCACTTTCATTTGATGGTGGAGTGCTGCTGTGTATGCCCAGCTTTATGGCTTGGTGGCCCATAGTTAAGCATTCTCTACTTAGTTCTCTATGAAGCAGTCTCTACCAAGGCCCAGTAGCAGGGCAAAAGCTGTTTCTCAAAAAGAGAGTCCACAGAGGGTGGCAGGAATTTGCTCTAAAATCCTACGTGCCTGCACTGCAATTCATCTCAAGGGGTCTGCCAAAGGTCCAAACAGCACCCTTATCTGCCAATGACACTTCAAGCACCACTGGATCTGCTAGATCATACAGCCCACGTGGCAGAGAGGCTTGCATGGCAGACTGAACCTGTTTCAGAGCCTTCTCTTGTTTTGGGCCCCACTCAAAACTAGCAGCTTTTCACATCACTTAGTAAATGGACCAGAGTAGCACATCCAAATAAGGAATGTTTCCTCCAAAACGCCCTGGTTCACTAGCCATTGTGCCTCTTTTTTGCTTGTAGGAAGAGCCAGATACAATTTATCCTTCACCTTATGATTATCTCCACATGTCCCACAACACTGGACCTCTAGAAATTTCACTGAAGTAGAAGGCCACTGAATTTTTGTTGGATATATCTCCTACCCTCTGACAGACAAATAAGACTAAAGCATTTGCTACTTCTTGTTCACTCGATCCAATCAGCACAATGTCATCAATGTAATAAACCTCTGTAATATCCTGTGGAAGGGAAAGGTGATTGAGGTCCCTGAGAACTAAATTACAACATAGGGCTGAAGAGTTAATACACCCCTGAGGTAGGACAGTGAGGGTGTATTGCTGGCCCTGCCAGCTGAAAGTAAACTACTTTTGGTGTTCTTGATTAATAGGTATAGAGAAAAAAGCATTTCCCAGATCAATAGCTACATAGCAGGTATGAAGAGATGTGCTGATTTTCTAAGGCAATGAAACTATATCTGGTATAGCAGCTGCAACTAGAGTCACCATCTGAGGAAGCTTACAATAATCCACTGTCATTCTCCAAATTCCATCTCTTTTTTGTGTAGGTCAAATAGGTGAGTTGAATGGGATGTGATAGATATCAACATCACTTCATCCTTAAAGTCCTTGATGGAGGCATTAATATCAGCAATCTCTTCAGGAATGTAGTATTGCTTTTGCTTTTTTACTATTTTCCTAGGTAGAATCAGTTCTACTGGCTTCCACTGGCCCTTTCCTGCCATAATATTCCTCACTCCACTGGTCAGAGAAGCAATGTGGGGATTCTACCAGTTGCTGAGTATGTTTATTCCAATTATTCATTCCAGGGCTTGGAAAATAATCACAAGATGGCTTTAGGGACCTACTGAGCCCACTGTGAAATGAACTTGAACTAAAGCTCCATTGACTATCTGACCTCCATAAGCCCCTGCTTTGATTTGTAGACCACAGTGATGTTTTGGGTCTCCTGGAATTGGTGTCAGTTCAGAGCCAGTGTCCAGTAGTTTCTGAAAGTTCTGACTATTTTCTTTTTCCAAATGTACAGTCACCCTGGCAAAAGGCTATAGGTCCCTTTGGGGAAGGCTGAAAGATTAACAGTATACATTTTTAGCAGTGTGCCAGGGTCCTCCCTTTCATTCAAGGTGTTCTCTGTGTGTAAACTGGCTCAAGTCTGGGAAGTTATTGACTGGTTGTGATTCTCTGTTCCTATGGTTCAGGTTAGAATTTTGCTCACTTGACCTAGAACTCTTCTGCTTACACTTATCAAGGAAGAATTTAGTAGACGTCCCATCTAGTTCACTTCTAGGAACACCATGATCAACTAATCAACACCACAGGTCTCTACAGGTCAGACTGTTCCGATTGCTGCTTTGACTCTGCTATTACCATACCATGCTCACCTTGTCTTTGGCTATCAAGTGCCACCACCTGGCCCTTATCTCTCTGGGATCCAATTATACCCACTGCATTCAGGTTTCCCAACTCAGTGGCAGCAATTTCCACTGCAATATCTGAGCTACAGAGAAGAATAATCACAGTATTCTTTAAGGATTCTGGGACTCGCCTCACAAATATATTTCTCACAGTTATGAGAAAAGTACATCCTCTGGACCTCCTGGGGTGGGTTGGCAGGTCTTAAATGATAAACCTAATCTAATATTCCAATCTCCCTAATCCTTTGGATCACAGTATATAGTATATCGAGGCAGTTCTGGCATTTTATCTTCATTTAGACTGGGCCACCTTTTGGTCCATTTAATACAACCAACCAAATAAACTGTAAGAGCTCTTTCTAACTCCCTAATCCACATATTAAGTCCAGAATCTCTTCTTTGTGGTCCCATTTCAATAAATTCAGCCTGATCAAACACTAAGTTCCTTCCACCATTGTCCCACACCCTTAAAATCCCTCCCCACAAATATTTCCCAGATTTCTGTCAGTATAAATTGGAAAAATCATGTAGCTCTTTTGTAGTGTAACATACCTCCCCATGGGTCACACTTTGTACCTTACCTTTAAGGGCCTGCTGGGACTTGAGTCTAGTTATAGGTCTAGAAGCAATGAAGGATGGTGGCTGTGAGTCTTGAGAAGAATCAGCAATGTCTTGCAAGGCAACAAACTCAGGGGAGGTAATAAAAGTTTCCTCAGGTAAAGTAGCATTAATCTCCTCAGATGGGGGTGGCATGGCTGCTTTTACTGGCAAGGAAGACTCATCAGGGTCAAGGGGTTCGATACACCCAGCTTTATAAGGCTCTTCACATATGTCTCCACTCCAGTTTTCAAGATCCCATTCCTTCTCAGTCAATGCCCTCATTTTAACAGCAGACACCCTAAAAGGGTGGGGATTCAATTTGCACTGTAATTCAGCCATTTTCAGGATGAGATTTTGGGTTTGGTTTTCAATAATCTCAGTTTTGTTGTTATAAAATATAAGAGTTTCTTTCAGGGCAGAAAGAGAAACTTTTGGGTTATTCATGCGGCACTTGAGCTGGGAAATTTAATCCCTAAGATCATCCTTTCCTTCTCTGCATTAGGAGTAACTAGCCAATCTCATTGTTCTCATGAGAACTCAAAAATGTTCTAAGGTATCAAATACAGACGCCCAGAACCTTGCTTCTTGTAAATGTCTGAATAGGATTACCTAATGGCAATACTTTGCATATCTCTACTGTCACATTACACTATGAATTATTAATACTCTATTCACTACTGAAAAGTCATTAATGCCTTTACATCTTATCAGATTAGGGAAGTAATTCATAAAACTCATCCTTAAAATTCTGTTCCTCTAGAATTGCTCTCAGTACCAAATTCTGTTACTCTAGATTCTCTAGATAAATAGAATCAATAGGCTGTATATATACAGTGAGAAAGATTTATTTTAAAGAACTGACTCATGATTGTGGGGACTGGCAAGTCAATATCTGCAGGGCAGGCCAGCAGGTTAGACCCCAGGGAAAAGTTGACATTGTAGTCTTGAGTGCAAAGGCAGTCTGGAGGTAGAATTCCTTCTTCCTCTGGAAATTTTAGCGTTTTTTTCTTAATGACTTCAACTGACTAAATAAGGCCCACTCTCATTATGGAGGCTAATCAGCTTTACTCAAAGTCTGCTAATCTAAATGTTAATTACATCTTTTAAAAAATACCTTCACACCAACATCTAGACTAATATTTGACCAAATAGCTGAGTATCATAGCCTAGCCTAGTTGACACATGAAATTCACCATTAAACAAGCTAAAAATTTTAGTAGATGATTTGAAGGAGGAAATTTTTTAAAAACTTAGTTTCCTATAAAACCAAGTGAAAGAAAAAAATAAGAATAAAAATGAGAGAGAGAGAGAGATAGAGAAAGTACTTGCAAAACTACAGAGGTAGAAGAAGTAACGAGAAAAGGTTTTATAAGATAGAACCAAGAGGCAACCCTAAAATTCATAGAAACTAAAAAAAAAAAAAAAAAAAAAAAAAAAGACGAGTAGACTGAAGAGTAGAAATTACAGCTAAAGGAAGATCAATTAAAGGGTTTATTTGTCTAGGTAAGAATGATGGAAATGAAGCATACCTGGTAACATTATTTAATTCCAGGAAAATAGTTAAAGATTTTGAAATAAAAGAACATATTTCTCATGAAGAAAAGGAGTCAGATGGCCATTACAGTTCTCATCTAAAACACTGGAAGGAAGAGGACAGTGAAGAAACACTCAGGGAAAAAAAATGAGAAAAAAAAGAACTAAAAACCCAAGATTCCTAAAACCAACAAGGATATTCGTTTATCAGGATAAAATAAAAAAAAAAAGAAAGAAAGATAAAGGTAGAGCTTGAGACTGCATCAACTACTTATACCCATCTCCAATCAAACAATTAATTCATCAGAACAGTGATTTCAACTTAAGGGAAAAGGGAAAGAAAATGAAGTAATAGCAACAAATACTACAAAACATAGTTTCATATCTATAAGAAGAATGACGAGAGCCAGGCATTCCAGCTACTTGGGAGGCTGAGGCAGAAGGATCACTTGAAGCCAAGAGTTTGAGACCAGCCTAAGCAAAAGCGTCAGTCCCTGTTTCTAAAAAAAAAATAAATGAATAAAAAATTAGCTGGGTATGGTGGCACATGCCCATCCCCATAGTCCCAACTACTTGGGAAGCTGAGGTGGGAGGACTGCTTGAGCTCAGGAGTTTGAGGTTTCAGTGAGCTATGATTATGCTACTGCACTCCAAGTAGACTCTGATTCTTAAAGAAACAAAACAGCTGGGTGCGGTGGCTCATGCTTGTAATCCCAGCACTTTGGGAGGCCGAGGTGGGTGGATCACCTGAGGTCAGGAGTTCGAGACCAGCCTGACCAACATGGAGAAAACCCATCTCTACTAAAAATACAAAATTAGCCGGGTGTGGTGGCACATGCCTGTAATCCCAGCTACTCGGGAGGCTGAGGCAGGAAAATCGCTTGAACCCAGGAGGCAAAGGTTGCAGTGAGCTGAGACTATGCCACTGCACTCCAGCCTGGGTGACAGCAAGACTCCATCTCAAAAGGAGAAAAAAAAAAAGGTTTCTTGAAATAGAAAAGAAAACAATGTACAATAAATACAGTGGTGGTTAGGCCTGGGTTTGAATCCCAGATCTCTCTCCTATTTGCACTGTGAATGTGAGAAAATTACTTAATCTCTTTTAGCCTTTCTGTAAAACAAGGACACTAACATACTGACACCTCAGAGGTAGGTTGTTGTGGGGATTAAACATTACTACCTATAACAGACTTAAATTAGTAATAAGCAATAGTAATAGACATATTAGTGTTACTACTACTACTATTACTATTAGTGGGTGGTAGTAACAGAAACAAACATAGAGCAACCTCAAGAAGTACAGAAAGAAGCTTGTTAAATCTCTGCCTTAAAGAGCTTGTTTTCCCACCTATCTACATTATAATGCTGAAGTGTATGAAAATTTTTTAAAAGTGTAATATACCTTTTGTACTCACAAACCACCTTTTTAACAGTTTATGGAGGTAAAACTGTCATACATGTGCACCCATGAGACCACCACAACAATAAAGATAATTAAACATCTCCATCAGTGCAAAACTATCCTCATGCCTCTTTATAATCTATCCTTCTTGCTCTCATCTTGCCCCAAGGCAACCACTGAGAGGTTCTGTCAATACAAATTAGTTTAAATTTTCTAACATTTTATATATGTGGAAGCATACAGTATATTAGTTTTCTAGGTTTGAAATTTATTTTCACATTCTGGAGGCTGGAAGTCCAGTATTGTTATGGTTTGGATGTGTGTCCTCTCCAAACCTTATGTTGAAAACTGATCCCCAACATTGGAAGTGGGGCCTAATGGGAGGTTTTGAGTCATGGAGACAAATCACTCATGAATAGATTGATGCCCCTCCTCGGGGTTGACTGAGTTCTCACTCTATTCACTGCTGCAAAAACCGATTATTAAAAAGGACCAGGCACCTCTCTCTCTCCCTCTTGTGTCCTCTTTCACCACGTAATCTCTGCACATGCTGATTCCACTTCACCTTCTACCATGAGTGGAAGCAGCCTGAGGCCCTCACTAGAGGCCCAATCTTGAACCTTCCAGCCAGCAGAACCGGGAATTAAATAAACCTCTTTTATTTATAAATTAACCAGCCCCAAGTATTCCTTTATAGCAATACAAAATGGACTAAGACAGAGAATTGGTACTGAGAATTGGGGTGTTGCTATAAAGATACCTGAAAATGTGGAAGCAGTTTTAGAACTGAGTGATGAGCAGAGGTTGGAAGTGTGTGGAAGGCTCAGAAAAAGACAAGAATATGAGGGAGTGTCTGGAAAAAGTGCCCAAAGAAATATTTGGGGCCACCCCTTCCCTAATAGGCCCCAAGGCCTTTTGGGGACAGACCTGGAGCACCACTGCCCTTGGCCACCTCAGGATGCTGCTCCCCACATCCTGGCTGCTCTGGCTCCAGCAGTGGGTCAAATAGCCCCAAGGTAGGTTTGGGCCACTGCTCCTGAGGGGCTAAGTGGTAAGCCTTGGTGGCATTCATGTGGTGTTAAGTCTGCAGGCATCCAGAATGCAAGGGACATGGAGGCTTGGCAGCTTTAACCTAGATTTCAGAGAATATATTAAAAAGCCTGGGAGAGCAGGCAGATGCCTATTGCAGGAGTGGAGCCACCAAAGAGAGCCCCTATCAAGACAATCTTTAGTGGAAATGTTGGGTTGGAGTTTCCTTAGAGTCCCCACCAGGGCAACTCTTAGTGGACCCACAAAGGTGCTGGAACCCCACAATAGTAGAGCTATCCACAGCATTCCACCTCAGCCTGAAAAAAGCTGCAGCATTATTACAACCCATGGAAGCAGCCAGTGGTCTACGCCCAGCAAAGCTATGGGGGAAGGGCTACTCAAGGCCTTGGGAGCCCACCCCACACACCACTGTGACCAATATGCAGGAGATAGAGTCAAAGGAGATTATTTTGGAGCTTTAAGATTTAAAGTGTGCCCTGCTGTGTTTTGGACTTGCATGGGACCTATTATCCCTTTCTTTTGACCAATTTTTCCTTTTTGGAATGGAAACGTTTACCCAGTGCCTGTACCACCATTGTACCTTGGAGGTAAATAATCTCTTTTTTGATTTTACAGGCTTACGACTGGAAAGAACTTACTTTGAGTCTCAGATGTGACTTTGAACTTTTAAGTTGGTGCTGAAACAAGTTGATTTTTAGGGACTATTGGGAAGGAATAATTGTATTTTGCAATGTGGTAAGAACATAAGTTTTAAAGGGCCGGGGCAAAATGCTATGATTTAGATGTTTGGCCCTTCTAAACCTCATGTTGAAACTTGATTCCCAATGTTGGAAGTGGAGCCTAATGGGAGGTGTTTGAGTCACAAGGGCACATCCCTCATTAATAGATTAATGGCATGAGTGAGCTCTCACTCTATTCGTTCTGCAAGAGCCTGGTACCTCCCCATTCCTCTCCTGCTTCCTCTCTCACCATATGATCTCTGCATATGCTGGTTTTACTTCACTTTCCACCATGAGTGGAAGCAGCCTGTAGCCCTCACCAGATGCCCACTCTTGAACCTTCCGGTCTGCAGAACTATGAGCTAACTAAATCCATTTCCTTTATAAATTATTCCTTTATAGCAACACAAACAAACTAAGACAAAGATCAAGGTGGCAGCAGGCTTGGTTTTTCCAGAGGCCTCTCTCCTTGGCCTGCCAATGGCTGCCTTCTTGCTGTGTCTTCACATGCACCATTCTCTGTGCCTTTGGATCCCTGATGTCTCTTGTGTGTCCCAATTTCTTCTTTATATAAGGACACTTGATGGATTGGATTGGGCACACTCTAAGAGCCTCATTTTATATTAATTACTACTTTAAAGGCCCTATCTCCAAATCAGGTCACATTCTGAGGTACAAAGTGTTGGAACTTCAACATACGAATTTTGGGAGAATTTAATTTGGTTCATAACACACAGTATATACTCTTTTGACTGGCTTATTTCACTGAGTAAAATTATTTTAAGATTCATTCATGTTGTTCAATGCATTGTTAGTCATTTTTTATTGCCTAGTTGCATTCTATTATGTAGACATACCACAATTTGTTTATTCACTCTTCTGTTGATGGGCATTTGCACTGTTTCCAGTTTTGGGCTATTATAAGTAAAGCTGATATGAACATTAGTATATAAGTCTTTATGCAGACATATGCTTTAATTTCTCTTAGGTAAAACATATGAATAGAACTGCTAAATCATATGGTAGGTACATGTTTAACTTTATTAGAAACAAACTCCATTTCATTGCAGTGAGTGTAAAATGGTATCTCATTATGGTTTTAATTTGCATTTTCCTAATGATTTACAATGGTGAATATCATTTCATGCATTTATTTGCCATCCTTATATCTTCCTTGAGAAGTGCCTGCTCAAATTTTTTGCTCATTTAGTGTTGGGTTATTTGTCCTCGTCTTGATTTGTAGTAATTATAGATTATAAATATAAGTTTTTGTGAGATAAATGTTTTGCATGTATTTTCCTTCTAGCCTGTTGCTTTCCTTTTGGTTTTATAATAATATGCTTTGAAGAGCAGGGTTTTTTTTTAATTTGATGAAGTCCAATTTATTTTTTTCTTTTACAATTTGAGGGTTTTGTGTCCTATTTAGGAAAAATTTGCCAAAGCCAAGGGCAGTAACGTTTTCTCCTAGGGTTTCTTTCAGAAGTTTTATGTTTTTAACTCTAATGATAGGTCTATAATCTATTTTGAGTTAATTTTTATATAAGTTACGAGGTAAGAATCAAAGTTCATTTTTGGTACATGAATATGCAACTGTCCAGATGATTTGTTGAAAGATTATCCCTTCCTTATTGTCTTGCATTAAATTTAGATACTATCATCTTCTCTGTTCTTCTCACATGATCATACAGAACACTCAATGAGAAATATGTAAACATGCTCTGAAAAGTGAGAAGCTAACAGAAACCTAAGTCACTACCTTTATTAGTTCTGAGTAGGTCCCTGATAGACAAGTAACAGAAAAAATATTAGGCCAGGAGTTGGAGAACCTGTGTGACTCGCTCTTTTATTAGCCTTCAAAATGCTTTGTAAGTTGTGAAATGGTAAAGAAATGGAAGATATTGTCTTTATACCTAAAAATTCCTATACTACATAATAAAGGCCATTCTTGCTTGGCATGATGGTACAGGGCCATAAATATGACCATTAAGTTGAAACCATGCAAAAGGACCTTTTTTGTTGTTGTTGTTGTTGAGACGGAGTCTTGCTCTGTTGCCCAGGCTGGAGTGCAGTGGCGCTATCTCAGCTCAGCTCACTGCAAGCTCTGCCTCCTGGGTTCACGCCATTCTCCTGACTCAGCCTCCTGAGTAGCTGGGACTACAGTGGCCTCCACCACGCCCAGCTAATTTTTTTGTATTTTTAGTAGAGACAGCGTTTCACCGTGTTAGCCAGGATGGTCTCGATCTCCTGACCTCGTGATCTGCCCGCCTCAGCCTCCCAAAGTGCTGGGATTACAGGTGTGAGCCACCGCGCCCATTCACAAAAGGATCTTAGTAATCAATAGGAAATATTATTCTTGTTTCATGGCTCTTAACACTTTTTGTGAAATCATTAAAAACTCACTTATTGCTGGCTATACATATATAGAGAAGCAAAAAATAGCAAAACTAATATTTATTTAGAACATTGTAATTTAAAACATTAGAAATATTGGGAATTAAAGCATTTAATTTGTTAAAAAAAAAAACTTACCAAGAGTAGTTTGAACAGTGTTTGCCTCTTCTTTTTGTTGTATAACTTACAATACAGAGTGAGCATTTTTTCTACATCTAGGCTAACTTCCAAGTCTGGATCAGTTTCCACCTTTTATCCTTGGCACTTATATTGTTGTGAAATAGCTCCAAAGTTTCTTTAATGTCAAGTTTTTTACCATCATTGCTTCCCCTAGGTTGCCTTTATCCTTTTCCTCACAAGCACTTTGGTCATTCATGTCGGTAAGTTCCCCTTCCACAGGTGTCTTAGGCTGCAGCTCTAGGGTCTTTTGAGCAGTAGCAGTGTCAGCATGTCCCTGGTCAGCTAGTTCTTCTATAACTCCATTCAAATTTCATTTCCAACATTATCACTTTTTATCTCTTTATTGCAGTTTCATCTCTCTCAGCCAAATCTCTCTCTTGATTATACATTTTGGTAAAAGGTCATAGGGGTTTACCATTGAGAGACAAGGAGACAACACAATCACATGCTTTGCTGTGTGTGAACTGAATAAGAGGCTCACAGTTACCTATCACTGACATATTTTGAAAGAAGTAACATTTATTAGTCACTGGTCATGATGCACATCTGTTATTTACATAGGGACTTGTGGACTAAAGTGCCAGCAAAGATGCTTACTACTTTAGGCAATTACTTGCAGTGAATATATTGTGGTAACTAAAATGTGAATTGTATTGTGGGACTGGTGTTATTTAGCTAAACACAGTAACTGATATTTGAGCATATTGGGGCCATGCAAAGTGAAGGCTCCCTATATTTGCAGTGTTCAAAGGTGTGTGAATTCATCTATTTAGTGTTCTCAGCATTTGAAGACGACAAATAAATTACTTCTTTAGCTTTCTTAATATGAGTCTTCAGGAACCTTTTCTATAAAGTCAAGAAATGTGTGATTAAAAAAACCACAGAGCTTTCCATGATGGCCACTTAAGTTGGCTGAGTTTCAGATTAGATTACACTGCGTTATGAGGTAGATATACCAATGGGCCTTTAAAAAGAATATGGTTGAATTACAGTTTCTTTTCTTTTATGAAAAGCCAAAAGTTTTACATAACTTCCCTTACTTTAATGATTTAACATTATTTTTTATTATCTTTGAATTTCTTAGTTGTAACTCTTTTGATATCCAGAATAAAAACTTCAAGTCAGATCAAATATTATGTGTACCCTCTATTGTAAAATGAGCTTCTTACAATACCGAGAGGCTAATTTTTAAGGCACGTTTGCTTTTAGTCTCATTGAGGGCAAACTGCACATGCAGAAATAGAAATTATAAAATTTGGACCTTTGACATTTTGGAGAAGCAACAAATTATTAGTATTATTTATTAAAATGTCTAATCATGGTTCATTATTCTGATTTCAGAAGTATTCATCAATGCACTTCTCCACACTCTCCCCACAGAAGATAACAGAATAGCTTATTTTAACCATGTTGGATATGTACTTGTTTTTTATAATCATAAAGTTAGTTTCAATTTCAATAAACCAACTAAACATGAACGTATTTATCTAGTGACAGCAGTCACTGTGTTCCACTCTGGTTTTTATAATAACTGTCTCAAGTCTAGTAGGAGAAACAAAAGTGAAAATAATTAAAATATGGTTTGGTAGAAGGGGAGAGTGGTTACAAGATGCTATGAGACTACTGGAAAAACACCAAACCTAGCTTTGAGGAAAATAAGAAAAGCCTATTGGAGCTGGTTAAGAAAGATAGTAGGAACTGCCTCAGCAAAGAAGGGATGAGTAGTTCTTTCAAGAACGGCAGGTTAAGAGGCATAAAAACCAACAAACAAGAAAAGAATTATGAATTCTAGATACCAAAAGAAGTTTTGTGGGAGAGCTAAGGCTAGAGAGGCAAACAGGTGAAATTTTTATGCCATGTTAAACAACTGTACCATGATAGTAACAAAGAGCCAAGAAAGAGCTTTAAAAGAAGAGCTACATGTTCTGACTTGCATTTTAAGAAAATCTCAGTAGCTTTTGTGAATGATCAGAAAGGGAGGCAGTAAAGAAGAAAGTAACCAGCTGA
Source organism: Gorilla gorilla gorilla (assembly GCF_029281585.2). Lineage (NCBI taxonomy): Eukaryota > Metazoa > Chordata > Mammalia > Primates > Hominidae > Gorilla > Gorilla gorilla. The sequence continues at coordinate 67,817,457 of NC_073232.2, read as the reverse complement.
GAGGTAAAATGGGCTCAGTCTAAGTCAGCAGCAGTGGGAACTGAGAGATGGGGGAGGACCCCAGAGGTATTATGGAGGTAGAATCAACTGACTCCCTGTTTTCTGGTTTGAACTTGGTGATTACATAAGATATAGAATATAAGAAGAGGGTCAAGTTGGAGGAAGTAAAATAGTAAATTTAGTTTTGAAAAACTTTGACTTTGAAAGGAATGTGAGTTATGGAATGAGATATCCTGCCTAAGATTAAAATTGCATTGCTGTGTTTTGATTCTGCTCTTTGAATGGCCTGAGATGGGTAACTCCTGAGAGTAACTGAGTCAGGAGGACAGAAGGTGCCACTACCCTCCCATCCAACACAGGGAAGCAATGTTAAGGCTCTGTGGAGACAATCAAAAGGCAGCCTCCTGTTGGAGAGCAGATTAATAGCTTTATTGTCCAGGATGAAGGATGCAAATAGCGATTTTTTCGCGTGTCTAAACAAAATAGCCAGAGAAGGTGGTTAAGGCTTCGGGTACCAAAAGTGGTGTATGACTCAGACTATTGGATTTTATGTTTTGGAAGGCTCATACTCTGAGAAGCAGCAATATATGAGAATAAGGCTGAAGGACTGCTGTAAAGGACCCTGTAACAGCGGCTGAAGGATGTACCAGAAAACAGAGGACCTGACTCTCTCATATCTAGCACATATCTTAGAATATGCTCAGATCACCCAGTGCTATGTACCAGAACCCTTTATCATGGTCACAGGCCAAAATGTCTCATACAAAAAGCCATACAGTGCCCTTTGCACTTTTTCTAAATGTAAACAGGAAAATAATCAAAACCATTTTTAGCTTACATGGAAGAATATCTCGGTATCTGTTTTTTTCTCTGTTGCTTGGTTGATTCCCAGAGTTGAACTCACCAGGCAGATTCTTAAGTTCTAAAGCCTTTAAAAGGTTAAAAATAAATAAATAAATAAATAAATAATAAATTGTGTATTTACTATAACCAATAAAAAAGAAAAAAATATGCCTTTGTTTAGTGCTCATGATCCTTAAATCCCTGTATGACATGACCTGCTATTTAATGTGTTGTATGATAAGTGAAGCTAGATCCCCATTTAAAAAGTGCTATATAAAATATCTCAAGTTTCACATGCCAATCAATGAGTTGGTTAATAAGAAAATGTTAAACTTTCTGGAGATACTTTCCACTTGAACTTCATTTTGTTCTTCTTTCATAAAAAAGGAAATACAAGCTATTCATTTCTCAGAACCTACCCACAGATCTATCATTTTATAAATAAAAATAACAAAATAACAACAAAAACATATAAACAAAAAATATATACAAACAGTCTCACAATTTACCCTTCCCCTTTGAAGAAATTATAGTTAGGACCCTAAGAATCCTTCCTTTCAAAAAATTTCTTTACCAAGTGTGAATTCAACAAACACTTATTAAGCATTTAGTAGGTACCTGGCCCTGTTTCAGACACTGGAATACAGGGATGAATTGGATAATGGCCTCATCCTTAAGGAGTGAACAGAGTATTTAGAGGACATGTAATCAAATACCTTGTGACCAATGTACGGAGACAGTAGTATAAATGACAGCACTAGATTGCACCTAAAAGTCAAGAAGAAAAGCTCCTCAAAGGGAAATAGCCCTTGAACTGGGCCTTAGTGAGTCACTGGAAGTTAGCATATGAAAAACAGTGTGTACTTAGAAGGAAAGAGGAGAGAAGGTGAAGGGGTAGAAATAATGGAGGCATACATGTCCCTTTGGGAAACTGTGACTAATACGGTAATAAGAGCACAAAGCACATGATCTAGTCCAACAACAGACTAAAACTATAAAAGATCTTGTTTCATATGTAAATGAAATTAGGAGGTAGCTAGTCATACTTTATTAGAATATTTGTGGAGAAAGCCTGAGAATCTATACATTTTCAAAGCTCTTGGGTAACTCTTGTGTAGCCAACCTAGCAACCACTGCCATGGGGAACAAGGAGCCTGTGAAGGTTTTAAGTAGTACAATAAAATGATCAAGTCTTTCTGAAAATCAATTTTAAAATTAATCTGGAAAAAATTCTGTAGGAAGAATGAGAAAAATTCATTTATGAATGAATAATGATGGCAGATGAGTCTCATTAGATGTTAAAAGATAATATGAAGCTATCTATGCTAATTAACAGAACAATACCAATAAAGGAATAAGAAAATCAGTAGAAAAAGTCCAAGAATAAATTAAAATATATGTAAGGCTCTAGTATATGATAAAAGTGGCATTTTAAATCACTCAAGAGAAATTCCAGGAGAGTCTTGGGACAACTGGATAGCTATATAATGCTGAGTCCCTATCAAACATCTTATACCAAACTAAATTCTAGCTGCATCAAAGATTTAAATGCTTAAAAAATCATAAAGGTACTGGAAAAAAACATGAAGTAATTATTACAATCCTAGAATAAAAGAAGCATTCCTAAAGAGCACAGAAAGCCCCAAACCCAGAAGCCCCAAAAGCAAAGATTGCCATATTTGACTACTAAAAATCAGCTATTTCTTCATGGTAAATAGGCATGTGTGTGCACATGCATGTGCACCTGTGTGTAACACAAACAACAGCAGAAAAAATACTACGTGTAAGACACACAAAGGCATAATTTTTTCCTTAAAGAGTTAGTAATCGGCCAGGCGCGGTGGCTCACGCCTGTAATCCCAGCACGTTGGGAGGCCGAGGTGGGCGGATCACGTTAGGTCAGGAGTTTGAGAGCAGCCTGGCCAACATGGTGAAACCCTGTCTCTACTAAAAATACAAAAATTAGCCAGGTATGGTGGCAGGCACCTATAACCCCAGCTACTCGGGAGGCTGAGGCAGGAGAATCGCTTGAACCTGGGAGGCGGAGGTTGCAGTGAGCCGAGATCTCACCACTGCACTCCAGCCTGGGGGACAAGAGCAAGACTCATCTCAAAAAAAAAAAGAGTAACCAATAAGAAAAAAAAAAAAAGGAAAATGGGGCAAAGAATTGAAACTAGCAGTTCACTGAAAATATAAAAGGCTTAAAAACATATGGAAAGATATTCTTTTGTGCTCAAATAAACACCAATTAAGTAATCAATAAGAAATAATTTGTCATTTAAGAGATGAGAAAAGATCCAAAAAATTGATAGCCCAAAATATTAATATTGTCTTTCTAGGAATTTGTTCTAAAAATATTTAAATATATGCATACAGTATATGAAGAGAGATGACCGCTGTTCATAATAGCAAAGACTAGAACAACCTAAATGTCCAAATGTTCCATGGTAGTTAATTATATGGATAAGTACCTAATTTCAGAAATTAAATATTAAATAAATTAAGGTACTTATCCATATAATTAACACGCAACACTTAAAAAAATGAGATACTGCTATACATGCTGATAATATATTTGGAAATTGTATCTAGGAGGAAAACAAATTTAAGGATGTAAAGTGCATTCCAACAAATTTTTTTAAAAGTTTGCATGACAAAATGACAAAATGAATAGTGTAAATGGGCCCTAGAAAGTCTTGAGAGAAAGAGAGAGACTTTCTATTTTATATCCTTTTAGGCTATTTGGCTTTTTTTTTAACCATGTACATCTATTACTTTAAAATATATATAATATTTAAAAGTAAAAACAATGTACTAAAACCAAATAAAGAAAGAAAAGAAAAGAAACCCTCTGGCAATGATATAAAAAAAGAAATCACATACAGACTTTTGTTAAGAAAATATTTACCATAAATTCCTGCATGATATCATATGCTGCTGTTTTTTTCTCAAGGATTTTCAAACAATCCTTGATGGCTGTCTGCTCATGAAAATTGAATATTAATGGCCGAATCTGAGCCAACTGATCTAGTTCTCCTTCAGAAACAATTTTGCGTGTATCTAAGGAAGAGAAAAATTCACATATGTAAGTTACTGGTATATATGTGAAGGGAGATTTTATTTTTGTTTCTGTTTCTCTTAAAGACACAGCCATTTAAGGGTAAACAGAAGTTTATTTTTCCACGTGTGAAGAGTCTACTACTTTGAAAGAGGCTTCCTTTGGAAAAATCATGGCTATTTACACCTTGAAATTATACAAAATCCACTGTCCTTGGAGAAAACTGTTCAGTGCTATAAACATAACGAATGCTGTGGATTGAGAAGTGTTCAGTTTTATAATGTGAATTGGGTATATGGATTGAAAATTATGCCAAGGCAAGAACGTCCAAGGCTTGGATTAGGAAAAAGAGAGAACTTTCGCCCTCCCTGGGACCAAGTGTTTGGCAGTTCCTAGAGTCTGAGATGTGGTGATGTGGAGAGTTCACGTCCTGTTTCATTACTCTGAAACAGATTGAACATGAACACACACACCTGCACACACACCAAGGATGGAGAGGATCTATGCAATATAATTAATAAGATGGAATAATGGATACATATGGACACTTGCAACCAATAATTGGGGAGAACATTCTATTAATATGTAATAGCACACATACAATCTTTTTATTTTTAATTATGATCTTTTAGGTCATGTTGACAGTCAAGGTTCCAAACATCTGAAATTTTATACATTATGTCCACTGGCCAAAATGCAATAAATCTAGAAGTCAACAGTAAAAGAGTATTTTAAAAGCTTCAAAATTTTGAGGTAAGATGTTCAAGTAAAACAAGTTCTCATAATCTCTTTGCAAAGCCGAATAATGTGAACAATAATCAAGTTAATACCAGCAAAAAGATATATACAAAACAATACAGCAAAAGAAAGAGGTGGAAATTTCTAAGAATCTGCACATTCCTGGGAAGCACATCTTATCTTGGTACTCCACTATATCCAGAGGCTCTTTGTAGGGTTGGAAGTGACGGCTCTTGGTTGGGATAGACAGGCACAGAAATCCTAAAATTTCTCACAAATATCCCTAACCTTAATATGAGAGGAGGTCTAAGCAGGCTGGAAGGGGAGATAAAATTCCCACAAGCGTAGAAGCCATTTTGATCATCTTTGATGCCCAACAGAAAAACCCTTAGATCTTCCCATTGTGTTCCACCTTTGCTAGTACAAAAGCTGGGAGAATGAAGAGAGAAAAAAATGAAAATGCAGAATGACTGTAACAAACACTGGTGTTGACTCCCCAACACTGATTCTACCCCTCTGGTTAGTTAAAGCCATTTGTGATCATTCCACAGTAAGATCCTTCCAGTGAATAATTCAGAAATAGGTAGGAGATTTGCGCCAACCATAGAAATAGGCTGGTCTTGTAAAAAAGAGAAGCAAACCTCTCTTCTACCCTCATCCCTCTGTACAGACATAAACAAAGAAGTATAAGGACCTAATTATCATAGTCTGCCCTCTTATGGCCATAAAAGGAAGGAGTATAGCAAATGTGAAAAACATAAAGAACCTATGTTCTTGATGACATTAGCAACTGATCATATTGAACCTGGAATCCTTCCTATCTCTGGGCTTCCATTATGGTAGAAAATATATATCTTTATCATTAACATCATTCTGAATTTGGTCTCTTTTTCTTGTAGCCTGGTCCAAGAATTCCAATCAAAGTATAAAGGTGAGGTTTCAGCTGTAGATCATGGGAATCATTTCAGCCAGTTTACAGAAAGGGATTTGATCTAGCTATTTGGTGTTGTATCACCATTGTGTGGGCTTGAAGAACAGATGCCTCTCTCATTATGATCCAAGAACAACACTGCATAATGGTCTGCCAAGAAAAGTTCTGTCTTTGCCACAATTAGGAAACTGAGGAAGTTGGAGACCATTTTTTCTAGCCACTGGCTCCTAGATGACACCACTTCAGCAACAATGGAGAAATAAGAAAGTCACTACCACAACTGTTGGCTCTAGTAACACATCACCTTACCTATAATGAGGACCAGGAACGCCAAGCCTGCTATGATGCATAGCAATAAAATGGATGCCTCTCTACACATTTACATCTTGGCTAAGTGCATATGATCAGCAAAGCCCAAATAAGCTACCAGGAAGTCTTGAAAATGTAATTTTTCATTTTTCTGCCTGGGCCATACAGGAAGGTACACTAGGAGAAGGGTGTGACTGATATTGAGTAAGGGCATCTGTGATATCTGCTTAACATTTCAGCCACACCATGCCCTTTGAGTATCCTGCTCCTTGGCCCCTATCCCTTCAGCACACTTATCATTGTCCTCGGGCAAAATAAACAATGCAGCCCTCCAAAATACAGTTTACAAGGGAAGATGATGAGATCCAAATAAAAATGGAAATCAGGAAGAATTCATTCCTGCTCAATCAACAAAACCGAAGAGACAGAAAAAGCTATACATGTTCATAACAAAATGGAATAAAATGTGAAACACAGAAAAAATAATAATATAATATAGCATGCAGAATAATTTTTAAAATCTATTCTAAAATGGAAGATAAGCTTAAAAAGGAAAATGAACTGTGTATGCAACATCTGTCGAAAGAAAAAGAAAATAAATTATTTTAAATAAGAGTTCACAAGGAGATAAGAAAACAATAGAATGAGGTTTAAAAAAATTAGTTTATAAACCTAAGAAAATAAAGGTAAAACTCAAAAGTACATAATTACAGCAATAATTTATAATTAAATTGAATTCTGCAAGAAACAAAGCAGTTGAAAATCAACTTATTGCCATAGGACAAAGGCATGTATACATACAGTAATGAAGACAAGAAAGGTTTAAAAACAAACAGTGAAAAGACAATGCATGTGAGGACCTCATCAGAGGCTCAGGAGAAAAGCTGCAGACAGGGTGAGGAACTTGAGAAATCCTCCTTTGTGGGGCAAGCTTGGGAAGGGGAAAAACAGCATCCACAGGGATGGCACAAAGCATGCCCAGAATGCTTTTCCCTATTTCCCTAATGGACCAAAAGCATAAGAACCTGAGAAAACGCATGAAACTCTGTCATCCTCAAGGCACAAATGAAGACTCATTAACATTGGGGGTAGGGAAGAGAGAAGAGCAACCTGGACCCAGGCCATAAGATATTCCCTACACCTGCAGAGTGGGCAAAATAACAAAGGAGGTACCGCCTGAGGCCTTCCTAAGACTGAGACTGAACAAGGACAGCAGAGAATGTCACCCCAACCAGGTTGGCAAGCAAGGTAATCATAAGTAAGAGCTCTCTACTGCTGGGAATTAGACAAGATCATGGAGAAGACCTTCTCTGAGGTGCATGTACAATGGGAAGAGCTAAAGCAGAGGGTGGAGTAAACACTGAGGCAAATCCTCTACATGTAAGGTAACACTGGAGGAATTTGAAGCTGGTGGTGCACTAAGGGTAACCATAGCAACATCAAACCCAAGCCCTGCTGCATTACTGAGTAAATTGATGCAACTCCTCACACTGAAGGCCTACCAACAAAAGAGTCATGTCCATCTCTATTTACCTCAGCGTCTAGAACTTAGCTAAGAAATACTACAATAGCTCCCCCTTATCTGCAGGGGATATGTTCCAAGACCCCCAGTGGATGCCTGAAACTCTGGATAGTATTGAACTTGATCATCATCAACTGAAACATATTTTTGTTCATGTCTTCCACCCATAAATTTAATGCCTTTTCCATCTTAAGTAAGCACGTATCATGCACTGTGGCCATAACTTTGGCACTCCGATGTGCAACAGCAAAACTTGGATAGAAGATTCATTCTTACCATAGGTCTACGCAACTTTAGCATATGATTTTTTTCTTTCCTTAATAAGTCAAGAACTTTCCACCTTTTCATGTAAAGAAAGCACTTTACAGCTTCCCTTTGGCATATCCAAATTGCCAGCATCACTACTCTTTGGGGCCATTACTAAGTAAAATAAGGGTTACTTGAACACAAGCACTGTGAGGCCAAAACAGTAGATCTGATAACCAAGATGACTACTAGTTGACTAATAGACAGGTAGCATATAGGGCATGAATATGCTGGACAAAGGAATGATTCACTCCCAGGCAGGACAGAGCAGGACAGTGTGAGGTTTCATCACACTACTCAGAACAGTGTGCAATTTAAAACTTATTGTTTATATCTGGAATTGTCCACTTCACATTTTTAGTCTGTGGTTGACTGCAGGTAACTGAAACTATGAAGAGTGAAACCATGGATAAGACATTTTTACTTCTATCTCTAGACTATACAATATTCAGTTTTCAACCAAAAAATTATAGAGTACACACAGAAGTATAAGAAAAAGAGAAAAAAGTTGCCAAGAGACAAAGCAATCAACAGAACCAGACAGAGATATAACATATGTTAAAACTGTCAAGTGATGCATTTAAAATAGTGATAATCAATGTGTGAAAAGGCAGTGGGAAAAGTAGACAATATACATGAACAAATGGAGAATTTCAATGGAGAGATGGAAGCCATAAAAAGAATAAAGTGGAAATGCTTAAAGTAAAAAAAAATTGTAAGAAATTAAGCATGTTATTGATAAGCTCATCAGTAGATTTCACAGAGGCAAGAAAAGAATTCATGAATTACAAAATAGATCAAGAGGAATTATCCAAATTAGAACACAGAGAAAAAAGGTAGATGAGGGGCAGAGGCAGAGAAGAAGAACTACAAGCCAATATCAAACAGACTAATATATTATACCTGTAAATGGAATCCCAAAATAGAAGAGAAGGAGAATTGGGCAGAAGAAATATTTGAAAAGATAATAACTGAGAATTTTTTCCAAAATGAATGAAAGACACCAAGCCTCAGATTCAAAAGCTCATCAAAAACAATATAAGCCAGAAGACAATTGAGTGACGACTTTAATGTAATCAAAGAAAAAATCAAAATAAAGAAATTAAGATTTCAGTAAATACAAGACTAATTATAAAAGCTAGTATTTTTGTAACAATAATGTGTAACTTCACTTTTTCTTTTCTACATGATTTAAGAGATGACTTTTTCCTAAATTTATTAGCCTAAAAATAAAAAAATTATCATAACTTTAGATTGTAAATCAACATTTTGTTTTCTACATGAGAAACTAAAGCATTAAAAACATTATTTTATGTTTTGGAACACATAATATATAAAAATGTAATTTTGTGACAACAAATGAAAGAGATGGGGTCAAAACTGTCAAAGGTCCACAGTTTTTTTTTTGTATTTCACTGAATTAGGCTGGCATAAATTCAAATTAGAGTGATAAGTTTAGGATGTTAAATATAATGCCCATGGTAACCACAAAGAAAATAGCTAAAAACAATACATAAAGGAAATTTTTAAAGAATTTAAATATTTCATTACAAAAGGCAACTAAATACAAAAGGAGACAGTAAGGCAAAAAAAATGAGGAACAAAAAAGCTACAAGAAATATTTTTTAAAATAGCAAAATGACAGAAGTCTCTCCTTATCAGTAATTACTTTAGATATAAATGAATTAAACTCTCCAATTGAAAGAAAGATTGGCAGAATGGATTAAAAAATAAAAACATGATCCAACTGTACACTGTCTACAAAGGACTCACTTTAGATCCAAAGACACGAATAGGTTAAAAGTAAAAGAAATATTCCATGCAAACAGGAACCAAAACAGAGCATGAATAGCTATATTAATATCAGATAAAATCGATTTTAATTTTAAAAAGTTAAAAATGACAAAGAAGGACATTATATATCATAAAAGGTTCAATACAGCAAGAACATATAACAGTTATAAACATTTACGCGCCTAGTAACAATCAAAATACACAAAGCAAAAATTCGCAGAAATGAAGACAGAAACAGTTTTACAACTATAATTGAAGACTTCAATATCCCATTTTCATTAGTGGATAGAAGAATCAGACAGAAGTAAGAAAAGGGAGGACTTCAACAATATAATAAATGAAGTATATCTAACAGATACATACAGAATCCTCTGTGCAACAACAGACCACATATTCAAGAACACATGGAATATTTTGCATGTGTTAGGCTATAAACTAAGTATCAGTCAATTTTAAAACACTGGTATCACAAACAGTATCTTCTTGAAATACAAGAGATAAAGTTAGAAATCAAATATAAGAAAAACTGATAAACTTACAGATTTGTGAAAATTGAACAACATAATTTTAAAACACCAATGGATCAAAGAAGGAATTACAAGGGAAATTAGAAACATTTGGAAATGAGTGAAAACATAACACAACATATCAAAACTATGGGACACAGCAAAAGCAGGGTTAAGGGGGAAATTTATAGCTATAAATGCTTACATGAAAGAAACAAGGCCTCAAATAAACAAACTATCTTTACAGCGTAAGGAATTAAAAAAAGAAGAACAAACTAAACCTAAAGCTAACAAAAGGAAGGAAATAGTAAAGATTAGAGCAGAGATCAAAATATAAAATATAAAAAAGAGAAAAATCAATGAAACCAAAAGCAAGTTCTTCAAAAATATCAACAAAATGATGTGATGAACCTTTAATTAGATAAACTAAGATAAAAAGAGAAAAGACTCAAACTACTAAAATCAGAAATAAAAATGACATTACTACCAATTCTAAAGAAATAAAAAAGATTATAAGGGAGTACTATGAGCAACTGTATGCAAAAAAACTGGATAACCTCAATGAAATAGACAAATTTATAGAAACACAAAACCTATCAAAACCAAACCACAAAGAAACAGAAAATCTGAACAGACCTATGACTAGTAAGGTGATTGAATAAGTTATCAAAACTATCCCAAAAAAGTAAGCCCTGGATCCAATGGCTTCACTGGTAAATTCTGCCAAACATTTAAAGGAGAACTAACACCAATACTTCTCAAACTGTTTTAAAAAATTAAAGAGTAGGGAACACTCCCTAACTTAATCTATGAGGCCAGCATTATCCCAATATCAAAGCCAGACAATTATCCTACATGAAAAGAAAATTAAAGGCCAATATCCATCTTAAACGTTGATGTAAAAATCCTCAACAAAATAGTAGCAAAGCAAATATTTAGCAGCATATTAAAAAGATCATACACCATGACTATGTGGGATTTATTACTGGAATGCAAAGATGACTTAACATACAAAATCAAGGTAATACAATACGCTAACAGAAAAAAAGGCATGCTTATCTCAGTTGATGCAGAGACAGTATTTGACAAAATTCAACATCCTTTTGAGAATATATTCTTTTTTTTTTTTTGAGACAGAGTTTCACTGTTGCGCAGGCTGAAGTACAGTGGTGTGATCCCAGATCACTGCAACCTCTGCCTCCTGGGTTCAAGTGACTCTCCTGCTCTGCCTCAGCCTCAGCCTCCCAAGTAGCTGGGATTACAGGCAACTGCTACCACGTCCGGCTAATTTTTGTACTTTTTCTTTAGTAGAGACATGTTGCCTAGGGTGGTCGTGAACTCCCCGACCTCAGGTGATCTGCCTGCCTTGGCCTCCCAAAGTGCTGAGATTACAGGCATGAGCCACCATGCCTGGCCTATTTGTTTGTAGAAAAAAAAATTCAACAAACTAGGAACATAAGAAAAATACCTAAACATAATAAAAGTTATGTATGGAAAACCCACAGCAAATATACTCAATGTTGAAAGAGTAAAAGCTTTTCCCCTAAGATCAGAAACAAGGCACGGATGCCACTTTTGCCACTTCTATTTGACATAATATTGGAAGTCCTAGTCAGAGAAATTAGGAAAAAAAAGAAATAAAAGCCATCCAAACTGGGGAAAGCAAAAAGTAAACATCTCTGTTTGCAAATGATATGATACTATATGTAGAAAATCCTAAAGATTACTGGATTTTACACACACATATACGCACACACACACAGAGTTAAAAAAAATAAATTCAGTAAAGTAGCAGGATACAAAGTCACACACAAAAATCAGTTGCATTTATATACACTCAGATGAATAATCTGAAAATGAAATTAAGAAAACAATTTCATTTACAATAATATATAAAAAGAAATAAAATACTTTGAAATTAACTTAGCCAAGAAGAGGAAGGGAAAGATTTGTACAAAGAGACCTATAAAACATTGCTGAAAAAAGAATTAAACAAATATATCTCATGTTCATGGTTTGGAAGATTTAATATCATTAAGATATCAGTACTACCCAAAACGATCTACAGATTCAATGTAATCCTTATCAAAATCCCAATGACTCCTTCTGCAGAAATAGAAAAACTCATCCTAAAATTCATATGGAATTTCAAAGGACCCCAAATAGCTAAAACAATCCTGAAAAATATGGGGAAAAAAAGACTCACATTTCTTGATTTCAAAACTTACTACAATACTACAGTAATCAAAACAGTCTGATACAGGCATAGACAGACATATAGGCCAAAGGAATAGAAGAAAGAGTCCAGAAATAAAACTCAAATTATTTTCAAAAAAGTTGTCAAGGCCATTTAATGGGAAAAACACAGTCTTTACAACAAATGGTGCTGGGAAGCTGGATATCCACATGCAAAATAATAAAATTGGATCTTTACCGAATGCCATATACAAAAATTAACTCGAAATGGATCCATTACCTAAGTGTAAAAGCTAAAACTATAAAACTCTTACAAGAAAGCATGGCAATAACTTCAAGACATTGGATCTGGCAATGATTCCAAAGGTACAAACAAATTTTTAAAAATATAATTAATAATACTGAAATATACACTTAAAATGGATAAGATAGTAAATGTTATGTAAGATTTACAACAATAAAAATAATTTGGAGAAAATACCTCTAAGTAACCCACAGATCAAAGGGGAAGTCACAAGAGAAATAGGGAGACATTTTGTTAAAAATGTGTAGATTGTATTTTTTAGAAAAGTTTTACATGAAAAAAAAATGAGCACTTAGAATTCCCATATATCCCCTGCCAAAGTTTCACTTATTATTAATGTTTTACATTTGGATGGTACATTCATTAGTATTGAACCAATATTGATACATTTTTGTTAACTAAAGTCCATACTGTATTTTGGTTTTCTTAGATTTCCTTAATATCTTTTTACTGTTTCAGGAGCCCATCTAGGATAAAACATTACATTTAGTTGTCAAGTCTCCTTGGGCAACTTTTGGCTACGATGGCTTCTCAGATTTTCCTTGTTTTTGATGACCTTGATAGGTTTGAAGAGTACTGGCCAGGTGTATTCTTCAATGCCTTACTATTGAAATTTGTCTAATTTTTTCTCATGATTAAGACTGGGGTTATGGGTTTTCAGGAATAAGATCACAGAGGTAGAGTGCCATATTTATCCATAGTATCAAGGGTATATTCTATCAACATGATGTATGACAGTTGATGGTGACCTTGATCACATGGCTGCAGTAGTGTTTATTAGGTTTCTCTACTACGCAGTTATTCTTTGTACTCCTCTGGCTATACTGTACTCTTTGAAAGAAAGTCAATATGTGCAACCCACACTTAAGAGATGGGAAATTATGATCCACTTCCTTTAAAATTGAATATCAACATAATTTATCAGGAATTCTTCTGCATGGGAGATTTGTCTCTTCTTCCCCATTTATTAACATATTTAATCACTTATTTATATCAGTATGAACTCATGGATGATGATTTTCTACTTCATACTATAATCCACTGCTACATTAGATTGTTGTTCAAATTGTTCCACCTTTTGCTACTTAGAATGAGAAAACATTATAAACTGAATGAAAATAAAAACACCTCAAAATGTGTGGGATGCAACTAAAGCAGTACTTATAGGAAGATTTGTTGTATTAAATACTTGTACTACTGTTGTCCCTCTGTATTTGCAAGGAATTGGTTCCAGGACCTCCCACGGATACCAAAATCCTCAGATGCTCAAGTCCTTTACACAAAATAGCATAGTATTTGCATATAATCTAAGCACATCCTCTCTCTCAAATACTTTAAATCATGTCTAGATTACTTATAGTACCTAATACAACATAAATGCCATGTAAATAGTTGTTATATTATATTTTTAAAATCTGTAATTTTTTGTTGTTGTATTGTTATCTTTGTTCCTAAAATATCTTTGATCCATAGTTGGTTGAATTTGTAGATGCAGAATCTACAGATATGGAGGGCCAGTTGTATTTATGAAAAAGAAATATATCAATAATCTAAGTTTCCACCTTAATAAATTAAGAAAAGATAAAATAAAATCCAAAGCAAGAAGGAAAAAGGAAATAATAAAGAGCAGAAATCAATGAAATTGAAATCAATGAGAAAGTAAGGGAAACTAAAAGCTAGTTTTTGGAAAATATCAATAGAATTGATACAGTCTCTAGCCAAACTGATCAAGAAACACAGAACAAAGACACATTTTATGAAATTGAAAAAAAAAGAGAGGTGATCAATTAAGATAAGACATTAAAAAGTTAATGAGGGAATATTACAAACAACTCTAGTCCCATAAGTTAGACAATTTACATGAATGGGACAAATTCACTGAAAAATGCAAACTGCCAAAGCTCATTAAAAAAAAAGAGAGACACCTAAATAGTCCTATATCAATTAAATAAATTGAATACTGTTATGGGCTGAATTGTGTCACACCCCCCCAAAAAACGCATATGTACTAAGTCCTAACTCCCAGTAACTCTAAATGTGGCCGTATTTGGAGATAGGGTCTATAAAGAGGTGATTAAGTTAAAATGAAGTCATTAGAATAGCCCTTAATGTAATATAACTGATATCCTTATAAGAAGAGATTAAGACACAGATATACACAGTGGGAAGACCATGTGAAGACACAGAGGAAAGATGGACATCTGCAAGTCAAGAAAAGAGGCCTCAGAAGAAATCAACTTTGCTGACATCTTGATATTGGACTGCTAGCCCACAGAACTGTAAGATCCATTCTTGGATATTTTGTTATAAAAGCACCCCCCCCCAAAAAAAAAAAACTAAAAACTAAAAACTAACACAAATATGTATTTAGAAACCTCATAAATTCTGGGTCCAGTTGGCCTCACTGGTGAATTTTAGCAAACATTTAAGGAAGCAATACTACCAATTTTATACAAACTTTTCCAGAATATTGAAGAGGAGAAAACACTTCCCAAATAATTTTATAAGGGAAGCATTACTCTGATACTAAAACTGGAAAAAGATATCACAAAAAAAGAAAATTACAGATCAATATCTGTCATGAACATAAACACAAAAAAAGTCTTCAGGAAAATACTAGCAAATCAAATCGTAAAACATAAAAACAATATTACACCATGACAAAGCTGGGCTTATTCCAGGAATGCAAAGCAGGTGAGATATTTGGAAATCAACCAAAGTAACTCATGATATATCAACAGGCAAAAAAAAGAAAAACTATATGATCATCTGAATAGATGCAGAAAAAGCATTTAACAAAAGTAAGAGTCCATTCATAATAACTCCGGGAAACTAGGATAATAGGAAGGCTCCCTTAATCTGATAAATGGCATTCACAAAAATACTACAGCGAACATTATACTTTATGATGAAAAACAGAATGCTTTCTCCCTAAAATGGAGAATCTGGAAAGGATGTCCACTCTCTTTCCTCTTATTCAACATTGAACCAAAAGTCCTAGCGAATGCAATAAGTCAGTAAGTCAAAAAAAAAAAAAAAAAAAAAGAAAGAAAGAAAAGAAATGAAAGGCATATACATTGGAAAGGTAGAAAAATAAAACTGTGTTTATTCACCAACATGAGTATCTACTTAAAAAAATTCCAAAAAATATATTTAAAAGGCCCTGGAATTAATGAGCATTTAGGAAGGTTGAAGGACACATTGGTAATATACAAAAATCAATCATATTTCTATCTACTATCAATGAACAATAGAAGTTAAAATATTTTTCATAAGTCTCATTTACAATAGCACCAAAACATGTGAAATATTAGATATAAATCTAACAAAACATATATACAATCTATATGTTAAGACTGCAAAACAAACAAACACTGATGAAAGAAATCAATGCAGACCTAAACAGAGTGAGGAATGCTTCCATCAGGAGAAACAACAACAAATCCATTGAAGTGGAATTTGAGAACGCCACCAGGACATTTTGGGCTCCTCATATGCTACTGAATCATCAGGGAAAGGGGGATTACTACACTGCCTAGTGTGCTGGATTCCAAGTATTAAGGGGAAAATGGGCTGCTGCTATCCAATGGAGTAACGAGGAATACGTCTGCAATGCAGGTGATCCTCTAGGGTGTGTCAAGGTGATTAAGTAAACAGAAAACTAGAACCACCCAATCTAGGCAGAACTACTAATGACTTAGATCTTGAGGAATGAATGTGTGGGTCACCCTATCAGACAAGGAACCACAACCAAATGGGATGTTTGCTGAGCTGAAAGAGAATACCAGACAGGTGTAAGACGGCAGTGATCAAAACCAGATACAACCATGTGACCAGCTGCATAAACAGGGATAAAATATTGTGAATTTTTCTTTCTTTTTTGATATGCATATTTTATACATATATATATCATATTTTTGTTTTCTTTTAAAAATATTAAAGGGAATGTGAATCAGTTGGAAAAGAAAGAATATCACTCAAGACAAAAAAGAGACACTTTTGGAGAAGGGGAGAGAATGTTTTCAGTTGTACACAGATTAGTTTTATCACTGTAGATGCAAGCATAAGGTTGTCCTTATTTGGATATTAAGTAACATTTAAAAGGGTGTATATAGGTGCCAAGCTGATATACGGTGAACTGTGATAGCTTTATAATATGTTGACATGGCTAGGCTGGACCACTTTTCCCAGAATTCTGTTCCCTGAATGTTTCCAGCTAAAACAGGGCACAAGCGAGGTTCTCATGTCAGATCTGGAAGGTGAACATGCGGCAGCAGCTATTCTGTGCTCAGATGCACTATGGATGATCTCCTGACTCCCCTCATTCTATATGTGGAAGGAAGAACTTAAAATCACAACAGTGCCAATCCTACCTGAATGAATATAACTGGCATGTCATTCTATCTAAATTTCAAACAAGTTTACACAGGAATGAACAAAATAATTTAAAATCACCGATGCAGCAAAAACTTGCCCAAATAGCTACAAAAATGTATTTTTTAAAAAATTAGAGGGAGGATTTTCCTTTCCAGATATATTTAGAATAAGTAGAATCAAAACAGAATAATATAATATGTCCACAGGAACAAACAAGTCAGTTAGTAAAAAAAAATTTAGAGAATACAAAAGGATCAAACATTTTTGGAAACTTAATATGTGATAAAAGTATATATAAATTCATTTGGGAAATGTGGTTTACTTAGTGAATAGTGCTGGTATAACTGTCCAGTCATATGAAAGAAAATATAGTTTTCTATACCCCTATAATATTTAGCAATAAACTGCAGATAGATTCGTGATCTAAGCAAAATAAGCGAATAAAAATTCTGAAGAAAATTTAGGAGAATATTTGTATGTTTTTCCTGTAAAGAAGACCTTTTCAAACATTTTAGAAATTAAGAATGTTCATGAAAGTCTCCCTTCTTAAGGTATAGAATTGAGGGTTACAATTTATAGCACATTTGTCAAACAGAAAACATGTTAAGATTTCCAACATGTGAAGAGTTCCTACAAATTAATAAGAAAAGAAAAACAATGAACAAAGTTTATAAATATGCAAATCCAAGAAGAAGTTAATAAACATAT
Source organism: Gorilla gorilla gorilla (assembly GCF_029281585.2). NCBI lineage: Eukaryota > Metazoa > Chordata > Mammalia > Primates > Hominidae > Gorilla > Gorilla gorilla. Next base: position 67,799,865 of record NC_073232.2, on the reverse strand, counting down.
ATTAAGATACTTGATCCTGGCTGGGCACAGTGGCTCACACCTGTAATCCCAGCACTTTGGGAGACCAAGACGGGTGGATCACAATGTCAGGAGTTCGAGACCAGCCTGGCCAACATGGGGAAACCTGGACTCTATTAAAAATACAAAAATTAGCTGGGCATGGTGGCTAAGCTTTTGGAAAGGAATCTGGTATTGCCCATTAAAATATAAAATGAACATAAACTTTGACTTAACTATCTCACTTTAGGGAATCTAACCAAAATCAAAGTACCAGTACTTAGGAAATACGTGTAAATATATATATTGCAGAAAAAGTCAATTGGAGAATGGGTGAATATATTATGGTATTTCCATACAATGAAATATTAGACAACTATTAACCCTATGTTAGAATATGTCTTAACTATATAATAATATAGTTTAAATTTTAAAAACTATGGTTGCAGAGTAATTGTAGAGTTGCAGAGCACACATCAATTTTTATTTAAACTTTAAACAGAAAATCTGTTTTTATATCTTTGTGTATTCTTAGATAAACTATTATATTGGTTGCCTCTGAATCAGGATTCAGGATGATGGGAGGAAATTATTAACTTTTTCTCTATATCATTCTATATTGATTTTCACTAAAATATTAGCATACATTAACTTTATAATTTAATTTTTTAAAATTTTGGCTTTTAAAATATTTTATTAAATGTTAAATAGGTACAGAATAATAGTTAAGTAAAATATCTTTAAGGACAATACATACCCAATTTAAAACAGAACATTAGCCCCTGATGCTCCTGTGTCCCCTTCCCAGACCTCATTCCTTGTCCTCCTCCCTCATGGAATAATCACTATTCTGAATTGTACTATCATTCCTTTTGTTTGTTTTGTTTACCCTTTATGCTGTTTTGCATATTTCACAAATTTATATAGATTACATTATTTTGTTTTAAATCTTGACTTTTTTGCTAAGACTGCATCTGGGTTTATTCATCTTCACATTAAACAAAATACAATATCTAATTCATACGTGCTGGTGTTGACAGATATCTGAGTTGTTTACAGTTGAAGTCTATTAAAAACAAGCCTAGTATGGACATTCTTGCATATGTCTTCTGGTAGAAAAGGGAAAGAGTTTCTCTAAGCTAAATAACCAGGAAGGAAATTGCTAGGACATATGGCATGTGCACACTAAAAAAATACCAAATTATTTTCCAAAATGGTTTCCATCAAGCCACATACTCACCAATATCAACTATTATCACATTTTTAAAAATGGAAACAATCTAGTCAGTGTAAATTATTATTTCACTATGATTTAATTTTCACTTCCCTGATTCGAAATTAGGTTGGACCACTTTTTCATATTTTCTCTTCTGTGAAATGTTTGTTAATGTGTTTTGCCCATTTTTCTATTTGGTTATCTTTTACTTACTAATATGCAGTTTCTTATATTTTCTAGGCATTAATCCTTTGTGAGCATAGACCTCAGTAACAGACCCTAGGAGGAGCCTAACCATAGTCCTAAACTGAAACTGAAAAGGAGGGTACTAAGAAAGAAAAAAGCAGTGTCTATCTACTTTTCCCTAGGAACTGGCCTTACTCTAACAGCTAAGACATGGTATTTCCTGTTTGCAAAGGAATGTGTTCTTATTTTTATTTTAAAAATATATTTATATTCAAAATTCCACTTCTGCCTAAATATAGAAAGCTAGTATGAGCATCACTCCTACCCTAACAATATACATAAGTTGAAAAAAAAAACACTAAATCAAAATTTTATTGAACCCATTAGAGAGCTGAGGTTGCAGGGCAACCAAGTAGTCTGAAATCTAAGGAAAGACAGACTCTCCTAAGGAGTGACAGGACATGAACACTGGCTCCCTGTGGCAGTTCAAGGGAGAAAGAGATACCAGGGACTATACAAAGGGGAAAGAAGTATTCAGACATAAAATGTAATGCACTGCTGATAGCTGGATGTGGGCCAGTGTGACAGTACAGAACAGCGTAAAGCCACAGACACAAAAAGAACTTGCACACATTCACAGACTCAAGTTCACAGACCTCCAACAGGTGCTCATAAGAAAGACTGAGAGCAGAGCAGGAAACGGGAAGAACCATTCCCTCAGAAGGGTAGGCTTGGAGGAGGGGAGCTACTGTCATGGTCGAAAATGCGTAAAGCCCCACTTAGACCTATTTCTCCCAGAACAAAAGCCTTACACTGCAGGAGGAGGAGCAGCAATCCCTGCTTTGTATAAGTGTATACCCACTGCAGTTGGAAACAGAGCAAACAAAATCCATCTATTCCTGGAGAAGGTGCAGAAAACAGTCCTAAGCCCAGGATTTTTTTTTTTTTATTAGCCATTTGTTTATTTTCTTTCTTTTTTTTTTTATTATACTTTAAGTTTTAGGGTACATGTGCACATTGTGCAGGTTAGTTACATATGTATACATGTGCCATGCTGGTGCGCTGCACCCACTAACTCGTCATCTAGCATTAGGTATATCTCCCAATGCTAAGCCCAGGATTTAATGCCATTATTATTACAAAACTCCTACCACTACACTAAGTGAAGGGGACGAAACCTTCTCCACTGTAGACTTGCCAAAGGTGTCAGGCAGAGTCTGGATGCCATGAGAAGGGGTAGTATCACTGACCAAGCCTGTCACTGAGGACCAGGGACAGAGGACCTGCCCAAGGCTGAGAATGGAATAGGACAGCAAAGAATGACTTGGCCCTCCCTCCCCAGGCAAGCAAGCACCAGTCTATTGCTGCAAGATAGGCAGGAGAAGGAAAGAAAGCCCTTCTAAAGCACAGGCACACAGGGGAGGCCTAAAGCTGAGGACGAAACAGGAAGAGACCAAAAATAAAAACTCCTTAGCACCCCAGCTGCCACCCTGCGCACAAGCTAAATCCTAAGGAATTCTAAGCCAATGGTTCACTATAGGTAATGAGAGCAACACAAAACCAAAACCCAGCTCATGTCCTAAATGGCCTACCAGAGGAATAGGCATGACTATTTCTAGGCATAAATTCTATTTACTTTAGTCTCTTTTTTTCTACACCCAGTACCAACACTCAATCAGATATATAGACACATAATGAAGCTGCAGCAGCTGCAACAACAGAAGCCAGTGTCAAAAAGCAAAGCAATCACAGAAAAAAATATCAGCAACAACCCATCTGTCAGAGTTATCCACCAGGGAATTTTAAATAACTATCATTAACATGTTCAGCTCTATGAAAAATGCAAACAAAATGCATTAACAACAGAGACGGAATCTGTAAGAAGGTGTCAAATGGAAATGTTGTACATAAAAAACACTGTGTGCTTTCAATGGGTTCATTAGTAGACTCGACACAACCAAGAAAGGAATCAGTAAACTTGAAGAAAGGTTGACAGAAATTACCTAACTGAAATACAAAGAGTAAGAAGAGTAGGAGAAAAAAAAAGTAAAAAGCAACAAATAATGTTAGTACAGCTTCTTTGGAATACAGTTTGTCTGTTATACACTTATGACCCAGCAATCCCACTCCTAGATATTTACCTTAAAGTAATGGAAACATGTTTACACAAAGTTTGTGAGTATCTGTAGTACTTTTATCCATAATTGCCAAAATCTGGAAACAACCCAGTGTCCTTCAACTGGTGAATGGAATACTATTCAATAAAAAAGAAATTAAATACTGATAAATGCAATGACACAGATGAATATCAAAAGAATTATGCTAAGTGAAAGAAGTTGGACTCAAAAGGCTACATATTTATGATTCCATTTATACAATACCTTGAAAAAGACAAAAGTAAAGAGAATGAAAATAGATTACTGGTTGCTAGGCACCGGTGGTAGGGTAAAGGGTTAACTATAAAAAAATACAAGAGAAATTTGGGGGGAGATAGAAATGTACCATACCTTGATTGTGGTGGTAAACCTTGGTCAAACCTCATAGAACTGTATGCTAAAAGGATGAATTTTACTGTATGCCTCAGTTTAATTAAGCATGTTTCAATTAATTAAAAATTATGTCTCATTTTATAAAAGCATATTCTTATAAACTACTTTTGTAGGAGATCTGCATTTTAATAATTGCATAAGGTGATATTTTCTTAACTGGGTTTGACATTTTTCAAATAAAGTCATTAGAGAAGATGTCTCCAACATTTGATGGGATGTTGGTTATGGATGACCTCTAAGATCCTCTCCAACTTCAAGGTTTTTGAGGTGTGCATGTGATCCCCCAAGTTTACAAACACAAATTTTATAAATATATATATATATATACACACATACACATATATGTTAAGTATATATTCATAGTTCTAATTACATTTATATTATATATACATGTAAAAACGTATACACAAAAAGTTCTGAAATATTCTTCAGTATTATAATTTATTATATATTTGTTATTTTCTTTTTTCCCACTATAAACATGTGATAATTTGTAATCCAAAAATGTTATTGTTTTACTTACAAAGCATATATTGTGCAACAAATTTTTAAAAAGGAAATAAGGAAGCAGGTTGTTATTTTTCAAATCTATAAAATACCTAGCTTTAAAAAAATGGATTTTACTAAACTGACATATTTAATACTTTAAAATACTTGAAGAAAGGACAGGAATTAGCCATTGTGAATATGGGGTGTGGAGCATTTTTTTAATTGCATTTTTTATTTTTAAAAGAAAATCCTAGAAAACCATATTTTCCCATTTTTTGAAGTTTTCCCTAGCTCTTTCTTTCATTTGTATTAGAAATATCTTTGTGCATATCTCTAAAATAGAGCCTCAACTTGCTACTACAAATAGGATGATGTCATACCAGAAAGTAGAGGGGAGAGAGTCTGTGACGGCCCTGCAGCCTCCTCATCCTCACTGCTCCACCTGTCTCTTCTGAAGGGGCCTCTGGCTGTCCACATGCTGGGATCACTGCCACTAGAAAAGAAATGTATATATTTGCCCATGGTTTCAAAGAATATATACATTTGAGAAATACTTTCTAATCATCTTCATTGATTATTTAATTGACATTCATTTCCATTTCAATTCAGCCACCCACTCCCATTGTCATCACCTGAAACTGGCCCACTTGTGAAATAATTCCCAAATCCCAATGTCTGATCACAAACTCCATCTCCTCCTACTACTTTTACCTTGCAAACTAGTCGCCTCAGATCCATCCACTTATTTACCTTCTCCCCTCCTTTACCTAGACTGTGGGAGGGAAGTACTCGGGTCACTGGGCTTTCTAATATCGGCAGAGAGCCGTTTGGAAAATACCAGCATGTCCCTGGTTGGTTTCCTGTACCACTCTTCCATGGCAGCTAATTCCAAGCCACCATCTTGTTATAGTCCTTATTTTAATACTCTCTCTGACTTAGTAAAAATGTAACTTCTTCTAGAAAATGCAAGCCAGAAAATAGAAATTCTTTCAATTTATTATCTTTTAAAACATTTACTTAGATGGATCAATGTCTTTCTTATTCCTTGCTTTCTGCCTGTTCAAAATTCCTCCTTCCGTGTTCTTAACCAGATTCCTTCTGCCTCCTCTGAGGTATTTTTCTATAACTTATTTTTTTTTAACATATCGTGAATCTCTCCCTATCTACAAATTCTTTCATATCATAAGAATACACAATTTTCTGTATCTTAAAAATAGGAAATGCTTTAAACTCTGTCTAGCTACTAATTGTTAACAGATTTTTCAAATCCTAGCCCATATCCACTTTGTTTCCTTTGCAACGTCTCCATACTCAACTGACTCGCTAATGCTATTAACTTGGCTCTTGTTGCACTTTCATTTGCAACCCTACCTAGCAAAATCCTCCTAATTTGACTTCTGCATTTAACCTTCAATGTTTAGAGAAAATTCTTCCTAAAATACAAACTTAATTACACCTGCCCACCAATATCAGGATAAATCAAGGCCCCTTATCAGACACATAAGTTTAGGATATTGGCCAGGTGGCCTCTGTCTATTTTTCCATCACCATCTCCACTGATTTCCTACATGCACTGTATGCTTTAACCTTAGCAAAATAAATGCCTTTTTCTTTTACTTCTGTAAGGAAATTCGGGTTTCTTACTCTTTTCTCCTTCTAATTTTTTTCTTGGATTACTGTAAACATTTAATTAATCTCCACTGACTGCCACTTCCAGCTATCCTCACCTTGCCACCAGCATTCCTCCTTCTGGATGGATAAATAGATAGTTGCATGAATAAAACAAAAAGACCCTCCGCATGCATCCTTTTCATTTTAACAGACTGAATAAAATGTATACTCAGCTTCACATATATGGCATTACTTCCCTCTCCAGCCCACACTGTATTTTGGGCTCCACCTCTCATCTTCTGCAGCTTCCTAGCATTCCACCTCACATACACCCTACGACTCTTGGCACCTAATATTTCTCCCCATTACCCCTAAGATATTTTCACAACTCCTTACCCTCGCTCAAACTTCTTCCTCTTGCCTGAAATGTTCTTCTCTTTTTCACCTGTTAGGTTTCTATTTAATTAAATCCTAAATTCAACCAAAATATCTTTTCTTCAAAGAAGCTTGTGGGAAACCTCCCTCATGCATAGTCAATCTTCTGTACCCACAATCTTTGGATTTTTACTCTAAAATAATATTTACTATGTTGTACATCAATTTGTCTTTTATATGTCTGTTTCCCTAATTAAACTGTGAACTAAAGAGCAAAAAATATATAGTAGTTTGTATTTGTGTACAGTGCTTAGTGTATCACAGAATCTCAAAATGTCTTTGGAATTACTATTATTTGTTTAATGCACTTCTGAAAGTTGTACATATAAATTTCATACAATACGCATACAAAAACACATAATATAAAGAATATACACATTCTTATACAGTGCTATTCCAGTGAGGGTAGCTAATATTACTGATAAATCTCTAAGAAAATATGGCTTAACAAAATGTTTCCTCATTTGATGTTTTTGCTTATAACACCTAAATTTGAACATTTTATAAGCATGAAAACTTGTTTCTTTGTTTTCCTAATGGAAATTTACTGTTCTTCAGGTACTTTAAATTTTTTAACTATATACTACCAGAAATTCACCATACTAATAATCCTGTTGTTTATACCATATAATTTTCTTTCTGAAAACAGATTACATTTCTAATAATGTTTAGTGCTGTACCGTGAGCTTCATGCTACCTCAAGTACACTGACCACTTCAAAAGCTCCAAGCATATTTGCAAAAGCTTTGACGCCATGTAACTATTGAGAGGATAGAGAAATCGAATCCTTCAAGAATACTGTTCTCTTATGTTAATTACCATATTTATGAGATCATAAACATATTTCTAAGAAAGCTAAATCAAGTTTATAAAAAGCTATATCTTGAAAAATTAAACATTTCAGGGCCATTATTCACTGTCTCCATGCAGAGGGCTAGCTATGAATATAAGTTGCATAAACAGAAAACTCACTAAATAAGCATATTAGTTATACCTTTCTGAAGGCTCTTCAAAAACATCCTCATAATCATTATGTGGGAAATTCCGAAGAGAAAGTTTTACCTTCTCTGAGTTAACTTTATTTTCAAAAACCTACAGACATAAGAAAGGATACAAATTATAGCACTGGTTTTAGAAAAATATGGTTTAAAACGTGATTTCTATAGCTACTTAAGAAGAGCAAAAAGATCTGCAATAATGGAATTATAACCACAATCACATAGTATAATGTCTGCTCCTAGAAAATCACTTAATTGTATATCTCCCTATTAAATATCTTCCAATCTGTCAAAACAGTGTAGAGTACTATGTAAACAGAAGTTATTTATATTGAATTGCTCAAGTGATTTTCCAAAACTAAATTTTTAAAAAGCTTCATCTGAGAAAAAATAGATTTATTACTTCAGCCCAGAAGAGATTTTCTTATAAGTGTTTACCATGTTTTGTTTACTGTGAATATAAAATTCCTGCCACTATATTTATCTTTAGTACTTGCACCATCTAATCTACTAATTCTAAGTATTTCTCCACATTCCACTGCCCAATTGTGCACTGGGCAGTGGACTTCAGTCTTGATAACTCACAGTGCCAGTGCCCCAGCCACCACATACACGTTTCCTTCCTTCCTTGTCTGATACTGTCTTGCCATACTTGGCCTTCTATTTTCTCAAGAACATCTTTTGAATCAGCTGATCAAATCTCATTCACACACAGAAATAACTTTGGGACTATTATTGAAATTAAGTAATATGAATTTTTTAATTTAAATTGGAAATAAGTGATGTATTTATATATTAAGTATCACTATCCACTAATATGATATAGCTATCCAGCAAAAACATTATAAAATATTCTCAATAAAGACAATGTATACCTTTTCTTAGATTTACTCCTAAACACTTTAAGTGGCACAATTGTAAATGTAATGTCATAGAGTAGACCTTTTATTTGATACACACTGCTCAATCCACAAACCACATGTTTTTACATCTAGTATTTTTGTGTACATTCCATTCTAAATACTTTAAACTTCCATTATGATTTCTTCTTTGACTAATGAGTTTGTTAGTGTTTGCTTGGTGTATGTTTAATTTTTACTTTAAAATCACAGGAAAATGTCCACCTAAGATTCCTTCTCATTAAACTATGTAGCTACAATACACGAAATGAAATGAGCGTCACAGAATTGAACTAGTTTTGAAATCAGCACTGATTGGCAAATCCCTAAAAATTAATTTCAGGATAATTAAAATTGAAATGTAGAAAGTGTGGCTCCAGTGGGATGGAGGAAAAAAAGTGGGACACACGCTATTACACAACATGATCCCACTTCCCTCCTATGAGACATGCTTAAAAGTCATTTGAGTACAATTCATTTACTTAGAAAAAGTGATATCTGGAAGTCCTAACACAATTTAAACCTGAGACATCTTTCAGGTCATGGTTCAAAATCAAATTGATTATATTTATTTTTTAAAGAAGCAGACTGTTCCAGATGGCTGCAATTCAAATTTAAGGCTGACTAACATATGTCTGATTGAGTGAAATGTGATTTTGCTAACAATACCAAGAACTAACAAGGAGAAATATAATAAATTATCAAGATGGCAGGACTTTTGGAGATTGCTCACAGAATCAAATTAATACCAAATTTTTTAAATGTTAGAAAATATTTTCTGAGGAGCCTAAGTTAGCTTTTCTGTACTGCATGCAGCAAGGATTTAAGAGGACAAAGTGAAAACAGTAACACAGATAGGAGCCTGGTTTCTAGTCTGTGACTCAAGAGTTATATGATCATAGACAAATTGCTTCAGCTTTCACCTCTAAAATGAGTGCTGGCATAAAAATGTCTTTAACAGGCCAGGTGTAGTGGCTTATGCCTATAATCCCAGCACTTTGGGAGGCCAAGACGGGTGGATCACCTGAGGCCAGGAGCTCAAGACCAGCCTGGGCAACGTGGTGAAACCCTGTCTCTACCAAAAATCCAAAAAATTAATTAGCCTGTCTCAAAAAACAAATTTCTTTATGCTCCAAATCTAACCAACTTCAAGTCTATGAGTCTAGACAATTTCTAGGGGACAGCATCATATCTGAAAGGACATAAAAATGGCTACAGTATCAAATTGTTTCATGAAACATAAGAAAAGCAAGTTCTAATAAAATCAGGTAATTTTCCCAACACTATAAAAACCATCCAGGAATGTTCTAAGATCCTTTTTTCTGAAAGGAAACTTTAAAGCATATCAGAATTCACCCTAGATAGGCCAAGCTATAACTTAGCAAAAAAACAAACAAACAAACAAGCAAAAAAACCCCAAAGTAAAAATATAAACAAAATCACAAAATGTGCTCAGTTCTAGAAGAAGTCAAATAAGACTATAAGACTATATAAAGGATATACTTGGGCCATTCTGTGAAGGTGCTCCCTTTCAAATCGTCTCTGCTTCAAAGAGAAAACCATTCTGATCAGAGAAAAGAATCAAGAGTGAGCGGAGAGCCCAACACGGCACTAACAGCCAGAGATTCCCAGCCAAAGATGTGATGGTAGCCTTGATGTGGCCAACTTAAGTATAGCAGAGAATGGACAGGAGATAATAATCAAGTTACAACACTGTTCTTAAAAGCTGCACTCCTGCCCACCTGGGGTGGAGGTGGCAATTGAACAGGGGAAGTGGTAGGAGCAGTTTTTGGTCTATGTACTGACTTTATCTCTATTACTCCTGTAACTTACAGGAAATGAGCACAAGGCCAGCATCATCATCGCAGTTCCAAAGCTCCAGTTGACTACGTAAGAGAAAAAAAAAATGCAAAGCACCCACCAGACTAAAATGCATTTCCCTTTTTTTGTGCTCTAACCCTAGCACTATCTCCACAAATGGGGTAATGTGTTGAAGTAAGAGGTTTTGTCACAGACTTTTCACAGCCCTCTACTTTTCCATAGTTCGGAGACACCCAATCATGCTGTCTCAAACAATGAAAAAGTCCACAATCAATACATCTAAAGGTGCTTCAGACTTCATGTGACATTTATTTTGTATCCTCATTAGTAACATAAAACTAGTGCCTGTAAAATTTCCAGAGTAGCATTAGAAAATGCAATTCATTAGAAACTTTGCAAAAAGTTCCACTCTTTCAAATCCCCATTTTAGTCACTGTCAACACTACAGTGACAAAAAATTAAGAAATCATTTTGGTGAGAACCAAATAGATACCCATTTCCCAGAGAGCATAGTCAGCAATTTAGGTATTAGCCAAAATTAGTAGAGATCCCTCTCCTTTTAGTCTTACCTTTGATCTAGGTGTGTTTTCCTGACTTGATGAAGGCAAAGTCTCCCTGAAATTCAGGTCTTCTGCTTCAGAGTCATTTCCCTCATAATCGTTTACTGAACAAAGGTGGGGGGAAAAACTGATCAAATAGAAAACACTACACAGAAGGAAAAATGGAGCCTTAATGAGAAAAAACAAGCTACATGAGGGGAATTTTCATCTACTTTTCCTGTTTTCCAAACACCCCATCTTTATCTCCTATGGTAATCATCTCTTTCTCCCCTGCTTTGAAAAAATCAACATAGCAAAGCTGATCCTTCTTCTAGGATTATCCTCAGGGAGTTGACTTTTGAGCGGTTCCCTTGTTCCTCATTGCCATATTATTCAAGAAAGTACTCTTCAAGTAAATCCTAGATATTTACAACCTGCAGAACCTATGCATTGGGATCTACAGAATACAGTCTTCTGTGTTTCAGAGTCTATTTCTTGAATAAAGAATACTGTGTTACAAATGTCACACTTTAACTTCTTGTATTATTTATAATTCATAAGTTAGTAATATGTTAAATTATATAGAAAATTGTTTTCGACTTTGTTGAATAATGCAATATGAATCATCCCAAGGAAACTCTGGGTTTCTTATATGATTATTCCTAATTACTGTGTTAATTTTACTGCACAGACTCTTTCAGATAAGAAGCCAAGAGAGAAAATTTTCTCTGATCTCAGTACTGAGCACTCAGAGTACTGTTTCTCATACCATGGGAGCCTTAAATATTATGATTTAGAAATTCTGTGGCATGGCATATTACAAAATCAATAAAAATATAGTAAACAAGTACTATGGAAATGAAAAAGTGTGTTCCTGAATGTGTGTTAAAAAGGAAATCTAATAGAAATTATGAACCTTTATAACACATGAATTAATTTTATAAATTAAAACATTAAGAAATATCAATGAAGGGACAACATATCAAAACTAATGTGAAGTAGCTAAATGAGTATTTAGATAGAGGGAAAATGTATAGGTTTAAATGTGTTTACAAAAAAGGCAGAAAAAAAAAGCTGATATAAATGAGTTTTGTATTCAATCATAGAAGCCAAAGAAAAACTGAGGAAACCCAGAGAAACTACAAAGGAGAAAATGATAAAGAAAAATATAATAACAGAAAATAAGCCTAAAGAATAATCAGCAAAATCCAATAAACTAGTTCTTTGAAAAAAAAAACTTAAAAATACGCAACCCTCTTTCACTACAAATCAATGGAGAGTAAGTGCACAAATAACATTAAAAATGAAAAAGGATCGCTTCTCGGCCTTTTGGCTAAGATCAAGTATAAAAATGAGAAAGGGCACAGCTACAGATGCAACTCTCATTTTTAAAGGTAATAAGCAAATACTATGAGAAACTTTAGGGAAATCTGATGAAATGGAAACTTTTATAAGAGAATTATAAGTTATGAAAATTTACTCCAGAAGATGTAGAAAGCCTAAATAGTGTAATAACCATTTAAAAAGTCAAACCAATAATCAAAAATATCACTCCCAAGAGGAAAAAGCATCTGGGCCCAAACAGGTTTCCAGATGGGATTTTATCAGACTTTCAATGAACAAAAATCTCTCATGCAAATGGTTCTGAAAATAGGAAATTCCGCAAACCTAGGAAGGAGCTTCAAGTGCTAGAAAAAAAATTAACAGGAAAAAAAAGTCTATGAGAATTGTAAACAAGCAACTCATAGAAGGCGACTTACAGGCCAATAATATATTCAGAAAAAGTCCAGCCTCACCTGACAAACAAAAAATGAAAAGTAAAACAACCTACAATTGACTTTCATTTATGCTTATGAGAGATTTACTGTAATAGGACTTAACCACAACCAACCAGAAAATAGGACAAAATATATAAAACAATAATTTTCAGACCTTAAACAACAGACTGTGATCCCAGGGAGAAGGGGGTGAGCCTTCTGGTTGCTCCAGATTATGGCCTCCAGGAGTTTGCAGGCTATGGCTCAGGAAAGGAATCAACGAGACCAGTGATTCAATGAGTTGAGAAGAAAAAGATCAAAGTTAGGAGAGGCTGAGGCAGCCAGAATTTGTAGGGCAGAGTACCAGGGAGGAGGGAGCTATACAGAACAAGAGAAGTCTAAGTAGCTGCAAAGAAACCCTCTCATGTCCTTTGCAGAATATGGATATGCTTATATGAAGGAGGACAATCTCTGACACTCAGGAAGGACCACCGGAAAGTAGCAAGCCACACAATTCCTAGGAACAGTTCATATGAGCCAGAATGAGGAGACCCTGTAATACAGGGGGCATTGAGGATAGTGCACAGAAGAGATACCTCTTAGTACTAAAACTATCCTTGGAACAGAAGCTCCTTAGGGCCACCTATAAAAAAGGTGAAGAGCAAGCCTCAGACAGGATCAGGTTAAACTTCAAGTAACATAACTACAAGGCAGAAAAACCCAACATTCTTTAAAGAAAAATCAAGGCCGGGTGTGGTGGTTCACGCCTGTAATCCCAGCACTTTGGGAGGCTGAAGCGGGTGGATCACGAGGTCAGGAGTTCGAGATCAGCCTGACAAACATGGTGAAACCCCACCTCTACTAAAAATACAAAAATTAGCTGGGCATGGTGGCGCGCACCTGCAATGCCAGCTACTCAGGAGGCTGAGGCAGGAGAATCACTTGAATCCAGGAGGCAGGTTGCAGTGAGCCAAGATTGCACCACTGCACTCCAGCCTGCGAGACAGAGCAAGACTCTGTCTAAGAAAAAAAAAAGAAAAGAAAAGAAAAAGAAAAAAGAAGAAAAAAAGAAAAGAAAAAGAAAAAATCCAGCGCCAAAATCATATAATTCACAATGTGTAGTAAACAATTAACAAATATGCCAAGGAATAGAAAAGTATAACCCATAGCCAAATCAATCAATCAATAGAAATGTACTTAGAAATGACAGATGATAAAATTCAGAAAAAAGAACTTTTAACTATTATAAGTTTTTAAAAGGTTCTCAAGGAAATAAAGAAAAACATGATACAATAAAAAGAGATATAAATCATGTAAAAATAAGACCTACTGAAATTTCTAGAGACAATGTATGAACTAAAATAAATTAACAGCAGATAAGGCAGAAGGAAAAAAATCAGTGTCTGTCAACATACAGCAAGAGTATATCCAAAATGAAGCGCACAGTAGCGAAAAAAAGAGACTGAACAGACTCAGCAAACTGGGACAACATCAAGTGAACTAAAATTCCTGTAACTGGAGTTCCAAAACAAATATGAAGAAATAATAGCTGAAATGTTACCAAACTAGATGAAAACTATAAACCAACAGACCAAAGAAGGTCAATAAAATACAAGTGTAATATATGAGCTTATAGAAAAATCACATTCACGTATGTCATATTCAAATTACTGAAAAGAAAAAATGCCAGAGAAAACAGACACATTAAATATAGAAAAACAAAGATAAGAATGATGGATTTCTCATCGGAAATCATGCATGCTAGAAGATAATGGTGAGACATTTTAAAGTATTGAAAGAACATAGAATTCTTACAGAATGTCAATATAGAATTCTATACCCTGAAAATATATATTTCAAAAAATAAGACTTCTGTAGACCAATAAAAACTAAGATTATATCCAGCCTGCACTAAACAACAACAAAAGTTAAAGGAAGTTTTTCAGGCACAAGGAAAAGGATAAAATATGAAAATGTAGACCTATCCAAAGGAATGAAGAGTGGCAAAACTGGAAAATACATGAGCACATAAAACATACTCTTTCACATGTTCTAATTTCTTTAAAAGATAACTCAATTATAAGGAAAAATAATAATCTATTGTAGGGTATACAACACTCACAATAAAATTGGTATCAATAATAGCATGAAAGGCAAATGGGAGGAAATGGAAGTATCTTATGTTCCTACAACTTTATGTGAAATGGTAAAGCAGTTCCCGCTTACCCACAGGGAATCCCTAGTTCCAAGACCCCCAGTGGATGCCGAAAACTTAGGATAGTACTTCCTGCACTGAAGTCTTAAATCCCTCAAAGTCATCCATGAGGGTTAAAATCAGTTTTTCCCAAACTCCCGTTAATGTTGACATTTTGACCTCCTCCCATAAATCACAAATGTTCTTAATGGTATCTAGAATGGGGAGTTATTTCCAAAAGGTTTTCAATTTACTTTGCCCAGAGCCATCAGAAGAATCACTATCTATGGCAGCTACAGCCTTACAAAATGTTTCTTAAATAATGAGACATGAAACTCAAAATTACTCATTGATTTCTAGGCTATGGAATAGATACTAAATCAGGAACTAAATCAGTAATTTAAAAAAACCTACCAATCAGAAAGAGCCCGGGCCAGAAGGATTCACAGTCAAATTCTACCAGATGTATAAACAAGAGGTGGTACCAATCCTACTGAAACTATTTCAAATAATTAGGAAGAGGGACTCCTCCCTATCTCATTCCATAAGGCCAGCATCGTTCTGATACCAAAACCTGGCAGAACACATGGTCTAATATCCAGAACTTATAATGAACTTATAAATGAACAAGCAAGAATCAAACAACCCCGTTAAAAAATGGGCAAAGGACATGAACAGACACTTTTCCAAAGGAGACATACACATAGCCAAGAAGCATATGAAAAAATGCTCAATATCACTAATCATCAGAGAAATGCAAATCAAAACCACAATGAGATACCATCTTACTCAAGCCAGAATGGCTATTGTTAAAAAGTAAACATTAAAAAAAAAATGTTTGTGAGGTTACAGAGAAAAGGGAACACTTATACGCTGCTGATGGGAATTTAAGTTCAACCACTGTGGAAAGTGGTTTGGAGATTTCTCAAAGAACATAAAACAGAACTACTATTTGATTCAGCAATCACATTACTGGCTATATGAAGGGATATAAATTGTTCCATCATAAAGACATATGCACATGTATGTTCCTCATAGAACTTTTCACAATAGCAAAGACATGGAATCAACCTACATGCCTGTCAACAGTGGAATGGATAAAGAAAATGTGGTGCAAAAACACCATGGAATATTACACAACCATAAAAAGAATGAAATCATGGCTGGGTGCGGCGGCCCATGCCTGTAATCCCAGCAGTTTGGGAGGCCAAGGCGGATGAATTACCTGAGGTCAGGAGTTTGAGACCAGCCTGGCCAACATGATGAAACCCTGTCTCTACTAAAAATACAAAAATTAGCCGGGCATGGTGGCACACGCCTGTAATCCCAGCTACTCAGGAGGCTGAGGCAGAAGAATTGCTTGAGCCTGGGAGATGGAGGTTGCAGTGAGCCGAGATCGCGCCACTGCACTCCACCTGGCTGACAGAGCGAGACTCTGTCTCAAACAAAAACAACAACAACAACAACAACAACAAAAAAAAAACCAGAATGAAATCATGTCCTTTGCTGCAACATGGATGTAGCTGGAGGCCATTATCTTAAGTGAATCACTACCTGGGTGATGAAATCATTTGTTCACCAAACCACAGCAACAAGCAATTTGCCCATGTAACAAACCTTCCTATGTACCCCCAAGCCTAAAATAAAAGTTGGAAAGAACTAGTCTACAAAAAAGTTTGGGTAGCTTTCCATGTTTTCGCATATTCTAGCATAACTGATTTAGCATTAAAATTAGCTTTTTCATAAAAGTTTGCAACTGTTAAAGGATAGTTTTCAGAAAAAGAAAATCACGGCTCTCATACAGACATATAAATGCACATGTTACTTTATTATATTCATTAATCAGTGAGGGAATCAGGCAGATGTTATTTTTAAATTTTTTTTTAAAAAACCCATAATACTGTGTGTTAGTCTGTTAGCATCATTACGTAGGAATGTCTAAGGCTGGGTAATTTATAAAGAAAAGAGGTTTGTTCTGGCTCGTGGTTCTGCAGGCTGTACAGTAAGCATGGTGCTGGTATCTGCTTCTAGTATCTAACCTCAGGAGGCTTATAGTCATGGCAAAAAGTGAATGAGGAGCCAGCAAATCACATGGTGAGAGACAAAGCAAGAGAGAAGGGGAGGTTCCAGACTCCTTTGAACAATCAGATCTCACATGAACTGAGGGAGCACTCACTCATCACCAGGGGGATAACACCAAGCCATTCACGAAGGATCTGCCCCTATGATCCAACATCTCCCACCAGGTTGGGGATTACCTTTCAACATGATTAGAAGAGATAAACATCCAAACTATACCATACAGGAAGTCCTTGCCAGAGCAATTAGGCAAGAGAAACAAACAAAAGGCATCCAAATTGAAAAGAAGGAACAATTAAGCAACAGAAACAAATAAAAGGTAGCCAAATTGAAAAGGAGGAAGTCAAATTTGTCCCTGTTTACAGATGACATGCTCTTACAAATGCAAAAACCTGAAGAATCCACCAAAAAACTCTTAGAACTGATAAACAAATTAAGTAAAGTTGCAGGATACAAAATCAACATGCAAAAATCAGTAGCATTTCTATAAAACAATAACAAACTACCTGAAAAAGAAATCAAGTAAGCAATCTCATTTACAATAACTACAAAAAATAATACCTAGGAATAAATTTAACCAGAGATTAAAGATCTCTAGAATAAGAACTATAAAAAATTGATGAAATAAATTGAGGAAGACACAAACCAATGGAAAGACATCCCATGTTCATGGAATAAAAGAATAAATATTTTTAAAATGACAATATAACCAAAGAATCTGAGAGCTCAATGCAATTCCTATCAAAATACCAATGACATTCTTCAGAGAAATTTTAAAATCATAAAATTCGTATGGAAGTACAAAAAATACTCCAAATAGCCAAAGCAATTCTGAGCCAAGAAAAACAAAAACAAAATAAAAACAAACAAACAACAACAACAAAAAAACAAGAACAAAGCTTGGGGTATTACACGACCTGACTTCAAAATACACTACAAATCTATAGTAACCACAAAATCATGATACTGGTATAAAAAGAGACACATATACCAGTGGAATAGAATAGAGAACCCAGAAATAATTCCATATGTTTATAGCCAACTCTTTTATGACAAGGCACAAAGAACATATGTTGGGGACAAGACAGTCTCTTCTATAAATGGTCCTGGAAAAAACTGGATATTCCTATGCAGAATAAACTTAGACTCCTATCCCTCATCTTACACATAATCTGACTTACAGATGGAATCCGGGCTCACAAAAGCAGATAGCAGAATGGTGGTTGCCAGGGGATAGGGGAAGGAGGAAATGGGGAGTTGTTGGTCAGATGGTATCAAGTAACAGTTACACAAGATGAATAAGTTCTGAAGATCTGATGTATAGCATAATACATACAATACTGTATTGTAATGATATTTGCTAAGAGGGTAGATCTTATGTTTGTAATACACACATACACACAAAGAAAGAAAATGGTAACTGCGAGGTGGTGGATATGTTAGCTTAATTGTGGTAATCATTTCACAGCATATAGACAAATCAAAACATCAAGTTGCACACCTTATGTATACACAATTTTTGTCAATTATACCCGATAAGGATTGGAAAAACACTTCTAGGGAGGGAGCAATAATAATGACAAGGAGGGCGGATAGAAGAGGGAATAGAAGCTGGGCTGAAGGTGGAAGGAATGAGAAAAGGCATAAAAGACATACTGAAAAATGATGGCAAGCTACTAATGTTTTAAGCAAGACAATGGCAATATGGGTCGGCTGGGAGACAGCTGACATTTAACTAAAACAGTGCATTAGTAGATATATCAAAAACCTTAGAAATGTATATGCCCTGAGTTCACAGCTAACAAAATTATGGCAACAAACAGCTTTATGGCAGATTACAGGTTGTTTTTATTGTCTTGTTGTTTTCTTTGTGTTTTGGTGCTTTTTTGTACTTCCCAAATTCTTCACAATAAACCTATATTACATTTATAATCAGGAAAAAAAAATGCCATTTGAAAAGGGTAAAGTAAAACACTAGAGTTTAATTGTTGTTACTCTAAGCGTGACGGCTTATTAGAAATGCAGAGTCTTGCCCCCCACCCCACCCCACCAAGACCCAGAGGATCAGAATATGCAGGATAATAATCCACAGGTGGTCCCTATGCAAATCTACAGTCTGAGAGGCACTCCTGTAACTCCTCCTGATCCCATACCCACAAAAGTAGATGATGCACCTACCAGACTCTGCTCTAAAGTCCCTAGGTGAAGACATGTTGTTCCCATCCCCTAAATGAGACTGGTAAAAGGCTTCTTCAGAAAAGGAGCCTTAGTGTCCTGTGAGTCAGGCCAAAGGTCTAGTTAGTATCCTGGGGGCCAGCAAACAATTTTTGTTCACCTGGTAAAACACACAAAGCCAAAGATTTTTCTGTTACACAACTGGAGCTATCACAGCTTTGACATATTATTACTCATCAATTCAAAATATTTAAAACAGTGCAATTTTAATTAAAGACAATTAAAATAAATTTTATTTGAAATTTTATCAAATAATTTCAGGATATTCCTTGAGAACTGGAGATACGCTTATTTATTCAAATACCAGAGCTTAAATATGCTATACCTTGCATTCCACAAATAAATATGTGAATGGCCCCTCCACTCCAATGATGTATGTCTTTATATAAACAAACACACACACACACACACACACACACACACAAATTCAATCAATGTCACTCAATGGAAACTCAATTATTTAAATGCCACACCTAAGCTAAATTAGGTGCTGAGAATTCAGTACTGAATAAATAAGAATTAATTACAGAGCCCATCTTCAAGGAGTTCTTGTTCATTCAATCTATAAAAAGTTCTCGCACAGAATAAATCTTTTTTCTTTTCTAATTCTTGCCATAAAGGGCCTGTAAGGCCATGTTACATTGCTCCCATTGGTTAAAACCAAGAATACTTTTATCTGGAGACCTTTCCATTAACTACCTGCAAATAAAATGGTATTACTATAATCTGAATCTAAAGTTAATGTGTGAAACAGATTTATTTTAAAAACTTTGAGATATAGGTGTTAAAAAATTATTTAAGACTAGGTGTAGTGGCTCATGCCTACAATCCTAGCACTTTGGGAGGCCAAGGCAGGAGGATCGCTTGAGCTCAGGAGTTTGAGACCAGCTGGGGCAATTGGGTGAAACCCTGTCTCTACAAAAATTACATGGGTGTGGTGGCACACACCTGTGGTCCCAGCTACTTGAAAAGCTGAGGTAGGAGAATGGCTTGAGCCTGGGAGGAGGATACAGTGAGCCGAGATCATGCCACTGCAGTCCAGCCTGGGCAACAGAGCCAGACCCTGTGGCAGAAAAAATTAAATTAAATTAAATTAAAAAGTGAAAGTAAGGCAAAAGATAAGTGGAATGTCACTTCAATGTCATAAAATAATGACAGGCCATCCCAAAGATTACTTATGTGGGGAAATTGTACTTTATTCAGTTCACTGTTTACTACTGATTAAAAGTCCTAGACTTAATGCAATTACAACGTAACCTATAGATTTTTGTCCAGCAGTGATACAAATAATTTCTGTCTGATAAGGTAACACTAAAGATTATAATTTATTTCTGTCTGGCATTAACCAGGTTTTCTTAATCTAATCTAGCATTCTTACTCTAACATTGGTTCAAAACGCCAGTGAAAAACCTAGATCCTCAAACTGTTCTTTGAACTACCTTTGCCATCTTCCTGGTTTCTTCACTAATTAATACATTGAGTAAAATGTTTAACCTGGTTTCATTTCAAATTTGTATGAGTCACATTTATAATTTTTAAAAAACTCTGCTTTGACAAGGGGAAGAATATCTTTTTTAAATAGGAGGAGGGCTAGGCACAGTGGCTCACACCCGTAATCCCAGCACTTTGGGAGGCCAAGGTGGGAAGATCACTTGAGCTCAAGAGTTCGAGGCCAGCCTGAGCAACCCAGTGAGACCTCATCTCTACCAAAAATTAAAAAAAAGAAAAAGATAGCCAGGTGTGGTGGCACTCACCTGTAGTCCCAGCTACTTCGGCGGCTAAGGCAGGAGGATCACTTGAGCCCGCGAGATGGAGGCTGCAATAAGCTATGATTGTGCCACTGTACTCCAGCCTATGCAACAGAGCAAGACTCTGTCTCAATTAAAAACAAAAACAAAAGGATGGCAGTGTTCTTGTGACTGGCAGTGAGGTAACAGATTTCAGTAAGGAGCCTTCCCTGGAAGCAGATATGAGATCTTAAGGACCTCAGAATTAACTAAGAACCTCTAAGAATGACACCTAAGCTTCTGCCTACCAACTACGTTATTGAAAAGATACAAAATAGTACAATTTTAATTAAAGACAAAATAAATTTTGTTTCGAATTTTATCAAGTAATTTCAAGACACTCCTTGATAACTGGAGACACTCTTACTAATTCAAATACTAGGGTTTAAACATGCTATACCTTGCATTCCACAAATAAATATGTGAATGGTCCTTTACCCCAATGACTTATCCTCTTTATATAAATACACACACATATTATTAAGACCTCTCCAGTGCACAGATGAATAGACTAAAATTCATATCAAACCATACCAACTGTCAGTTGTTCAAACCTTCCATCAGAACAGCTTTGATCAGAAATGCATGCCTAATTCTAGTATTTTAATAAACAACAGTGCAGTGAGTCACAGATAACCCTACAGAAACACAAGAATTAAACTGGATAAATTTCCCTTTCCTGGCATGTTTTCTAGTATATCTTAAAATAGACAAAACAAAGCAATATTAAAATCATTAACATTTAATTCAATTTTGAGTTGCAGCTACTGTAGTAAATCAGTAATAAGATCATACAAGTCAACATCAACATATGTGTACTGAAATTTTAGGTAGCCTAGAAAAGTAAACTATATGATAAAAACAAAATCTTCATTTGCAGAAGAAAACCTTTCAGAAAATATAGTGCAAGCTTTTACCATATTTTCCACCTCCCCTCAAGCTTGGCTAAGTAAGCCCCTGCAAGTGCTTCCCCTATAAGCTCCATGTTTTATAATGATTTCTGAACTCATCCCCTCGGGTTGGACCATAAGCATCTTGAGGACAGAAACTGTAACATTTTCACTTTTGAATCTCCAGCCACTAGACTAACACATTGGAGACATGGCAAGAAATGTTTGAGGGACTAATTAGTTAATTCCATAAAGAATGTGTATGTATCACCAGGTAACTAATCTGCATGTCCACATCAAGAACTCTGAGAAGTCACAGAGGTATCACTTGAGTGATAGGCACTCGGTCCCTGAGGGAAAGATTGTGAAAGATATTGAGGGACCAGTGGTCAGGTTCGTAAGATAAAGGTTTCCCTCCAACTCCTGGGGAAGGTGCAATAGTATAGAAAATAGAGAATTAGCCCTGATAAAAGGGAAATCCTTAAAAAAGTATTACTTATTCTGTGATAGAGCACTGAGGATAGAGGAACAAAAGCTCCAATATGAAACAAAGTGATCTCATCTAATCATAAATAAAAGAAAAACTACAAGTGTTTGGTTTGCTCAGGAAACAAAAGCAAAACACCTTTCCTCAGGTGGCAGGGTGACATAATTGGAGAGTCACTGAATACTGTACATATTCTCAAATTCTCAGCTGGGACACTATTTTCAGTCTATCTCAAACTCTCTCAAAACTGAAGCAGGTGCTAACAAAGACTATTTCTTCACAGTGGACTTTGGGTTGGGTGCAAGATGCCAAAATAGACAATTTAAAATGACATGCTCAGCACCTTGGGCCTCTGGCAATTCTTAGCACCAGGGCTGGGGCTACTTCTAATTCTTGTGAAAGTTCTATCATACACTACTCCCTGAGACCTATACTAGCCTGAAGAGAAGGGAATGAAAGAAGTCTCAAATGTTCAGTAGTGACTTACTCTTGCCCTACCTGTAGGCACCCCAGGGATATGAGTTCCTTCCTCTGAAATCTGTATTTCCTGTGACTAAATTCTCAGTACAAGCTTCTTAGACTACTAGTAATTATTTGGCATGTTTTATGCCTTTTAATAATGGCTCTTAGTTTTCTATAAGGAATGGTGGTATTGCTTTTTCTGATTATAAACACAACCATTAAGAAATGTCATTCTGTGGTTTCTTAATCAATCATTCCCTGTAGTGTGTGAGTATAGGGCTGGGGGCTCAGAGGGAAGCAGGGAGAAGTGAAGTGCTAAAATGCTACCTCCAGAGCCACTGACAGTTCTGCCCAATGCAATCAGGCAAAACAAGAAAAATAAAATAAAAGGATTCATATTGGGAAGGAAGAAAGAAAACCATCTTTACTTGCAAGGTTAAAAGCTTTATACATAATTACACCTCAATAAAGTTGATTTTTAAAAAGCCACAAAAAGATAATGTACTTCAATTAAAATAAAATACAGAAACACTAGTATAAAGATAATATCAAGTTATTAATGCAAGTTTAAACATTAAAAAATAGTTGCTACCCACCCATCATAGACTTGAGCAGCAAGCTCATTAAGGATTACTGTGAGCATTCATTGGAACAATGGAAGACTTAAGGTTCCAAAGGCACTGGAACCCTATGTCAACAATGCTTCACCCTTGAAACCCAGGGACTGATGATACAGTTGCCATGAGCTACATTCTGAGTAAATACTTTATCAATTCTTAGACTGGTTCAAGTAAAAGTAATGAATGACTTAAGACATCTTTCTGAAATGACTCTGTTATCTGGATGCCTCTGCTATTAGGGCGCAAGGCAAACAACCTTCTACTGTTTGTTTCATTCATGATATAAATTGCTTTGGCATATTCCCTCCAACCTCCTGAACCTCAGGTCCATCTGTTTGTCCATCTGTCTGTTTACACTTCTTTTCTTCCCTCCTTCCTACGTTCCTCTCCCTCTCTTTTGGAAGTGTATCAGTAATTATAAGAGGGTGCTTTATTTCAGAAGACACAATTCCTGTACCTCCAATCACTGTTACCAAGCAAAAGAGTTCACTGTTCAATGTGTTAGAAGCCAATACTATGGCACTGGGTTTTTGAGAAAAGAAAGACTTTTTTGTAGGTCAACCAACAAGGAGACAGGAGTCTAGCTCAAATCTGTCTTCCTGTACTGTTTTTAAGGCAGTATTTTTATTAGAAAATGTTTAGGGAGTGAATTTGGGGATAGTAGGAGATTGGTAGAAGGAAAGGGGGGTCTGAAGAGGCTTTGGACATGTGCAGTATCTCTTCATGCTATCTCATGGGTCACATATGTAAATTCAGGGGGAGTTAGTACGAAACATGCAGTGGAAATTTGGGCTGTGGCGTCAGCAAGCTCATTCTGTGTAGACTCTAGTTTGCTGTATTGGTTCCAACTGATTTCAGCCAGTTTTGTTATCTTAAAAACAGAGAGAATTTCAGTGTTTCAGAAAGTTGTTTTTGTTTTTTATTTTTATCAACCAATCCTATAAATTCAAGAATTTCTCTTTGCCACTGGTTAACTCTTTGGGGCACAGTTTCATTAGTAGACCTTGGCCTCCATACTCCAAAGAACTACTTATCTACTGGGTGCAGCTGAACCATTTCCATAACTGAGATCATGTAAGTCAGGAATGTATACACATTACACATGTGTGCAGACAAAAGTTCATGACTTCACTTACCAGGTCCAAGACGAGTCTCCTCAGGAATGCCTGCATACAAGCCTGGCCCTTGGCTGGTGTCTGGGAACTTGGCTGGTAAAATCATTGCCTACACTAATATAAATTTTTTTCTAAATGAGAAAAGTAGCTCACTTCTCCTAAAACATCTGCTTTCCTTCTAGGTATCTGGAATTTCAGTGACTGCTATCAGTCACACTGACAGTCTGTGCTCATGACTAACCCCTGATAAAGACCCTAAACTCTTAAGCTCAGATGAGCTTCCCTGATAGACAACACTTCATACAAGTTTCCATACCTTGTTATTCAGAAAATTAAGTGCATCCTATGTGACTCCACAAGGAGAATATTCTGGGGAGTTTGTATCTGATTTCCCTTGTTGATTTTGCTTTCTACCTTTTCAGTCTACCATATCTTAGCCATGAATGTGACTACCTGCTGAACCCCATGAATCCTTCTATCCAATCGCTGAACCTGGGAGAGCTCTGACAAAGGCTAGCATGGGAAAATACTTGTCTTCCTCATTAACAGACCCTTCTTAGTTATATCTCACTTTCTAAGTTCCTGCCTTCCACTTCCTGGGAGAGAAAAAACTACACAGCATTACCTGAACGTCATCCCAGGGTAATCACAGAACAGCCATCTCCGCAAAAGAAGGAAAAATGAACTGTGCAATGTTGCAATATTTTTAACTGCAAATAATTTTGCATACAAGGCTTACCTACAACTGACCATTTTTGCACTAAATGCTTTTTTAAAGTAACAAGCTAATATCCTCTTAATATAAAAATATGCATGTCCAACAAAATTTAACTTGTTCTGCTATCATGAAAAGAGGAATTCCAGACAAATGTCTCATAATGTGCAGTCAATGGGCTTATATAAATAAGGACTAAAATTACAGGCTCAATAAAAGATCATCAAACCAGGGAAAACTCCAAGTAAAATTATAATACACAGTTGTCCCTCCCACCTGAGACTCACCTGAGACTCATACTTTCCTTCCAACATGCCTGTTCTGCCTATTCCCTCAAGACTCAGACTTCAAATGAGTTCCCTTTAAGTAGATAAGAACAGTTTCGCAACGGATTCCAGAAAAACCAATATGCCACCTAAAGGACAAGGAAGGCATCTACACTAAGAAAATGAAAAGAAGTCAGAGAGAGAACTTCCTGACTTACTCAGATTATATATCCATGGGTCCACATATGCCTAAAGGCCAACCTTGTCCTTAATCTTTAGTCACTTAATCTATAAAATAAAAGACTTAGAAAAGGGCTATGGGCAATATGGATCTTTTGCAGGTACAAAATTTTTTAAGTCCATAAACTTTCTCCTTAAAACACTGAAGACCATTAGTGATGGTTATAATATTCTTGTCTGAACTGAGAGCTATAGTCAGCTATAGTCTCTGCCATGAACAGAGAAAAAAGAAAAGGCGTGTTCCTACTCCTCTATCCTCTGTAGACATCTTCTCCGTGATAAGTTAATAATGAGAAAAGAAAACCAACCTTCTAGCTTTCTCATCATTTAATGGTTTGAACCCTGAGTTTCTGCAGCCTGGAAAAAAAAAAAAAGAGGAAGCAGCAGCAGCAGCAGCAAGTTCTCCTCATCTGAAATTCTTCCCTCTCCTAGCTCACCTTCCCCACCTTCTCACTCCTTTGTGGTCCTCACAGTCAGATATGAGGTAATAGGTGGAAAATACTTCCCTGTGATAAGGCAGTGATGCCCGAGCCACCCACTTCTGGTAAGAAAGCTGTTCCTAAAGAATAGCAAATGGTACTCATATTTTGGGGGACTCTATGCTACTTAGAAGCGAGTGGCTAAAGTTGCACGGTGACTAATTCAAGAACAAACAGAAGAAAAGGACAAACAGAAAAATAAACAGAAAGAGGCATGCCCTTAGCCTCAATCAGGTAGTTCTAAGAAAGTGATTAGGATGGTTCGGAGACCACCAGCCCCATACCTTATCCAGTCACCAAACAACCCAGGCTGGCGTGTGGTTGCCTGGCAACCACACCTTCCATGTACCGAGTATGTCACAAATATGTCTTTCAGGTGTGTGATCTCTTGACTGTGAAAAGTAAAACGCTAAATCAATTCAGCAGGCTTTGAGTGTCTACAATGTGCTAGTCACTGTATCAGAGATGTGGATCCAGGGATGATGCAATAACTTCTGCCTCCAAGGAGCTCATAGTTTAGTGGACATCTGGCAAAGTACTCACTGATTCTTGACAATTCATATAATCATATCAATAGATGCAAAAAAGCATTTGACAAAATCCAAATTCCATCCTTGATTAAAAAAAAATTCTTAGAAAACTAGGACTAGAGGCAAACTTTCTCAACTTGATAAAAAATATCTACAAAAAAAATCTACAGGGAGAATCTAGAGGCTTTCCCCTAAGATAGGTAACAAGGCAAGGATGTTCTCTTTCACCACTCCTATTCAACATCATATACAACTTCTGACTAATTCAGTAAGAAAAGGCATACAGTTGAAAAGGAAAAAATAAAACTGCCTTGCTTCTCAGATGACATGAATGTCTATATAAAATATCTCAAAGAATAAACAAAAACTATTAGCCACTTAATCTATAAAATAAAAGATTTAGAAAAGGGCTATGGGCAATATGGATCTTTTGAAGGTACAGAATTTTTTAAGTCCATAAACTTCCTCCTTCAAACACCGAAGACCTGGAACTTAGCTGGGCGTGGTGGCTCACACCTGTAATCCCAGCACCTTGGGAGGCTGAGGCATGCGGATCACTTGAGGTCAGGAGTTTGAGACCAGCCTGACCAAGATGGTGAAGTGCCATCTCTACTAAAAATACAAAAAATTAGCCAGGCATGGTGCCGTGCACCTGTAATCTCAGCTACTCGAGAGGCTGAGGCAGGAGATTCTCTTGAACCCGGGAGGCAGAGGTTGCAGTGACCTGAGATCGCGCCACTGCATTCCAGCCTGGGCAACAGAGCGAGACTCCATCTGGAAATAAATCAATAAATAAAAACTCCTGGAACTTAATAAGCAATTACAGCAAGGCTGCAGAATACAAAGTTAATATGCAAAAGTCAATTCCTTTTCTATAAACCAGCAATTAACAATTGGAATTGGAAATATAAAACACAGTATCATTTACATTAGCTGCTCCCCAAAACTGAAATATACAGGTATAAATATAACAAAATATATACAGGATCTATATGAGAAACTCTACCAAACTTTGACAAAGGAAAGCAAATATCTAAACAAATGGAGAGATATTTCATGTTCATGTATAGAAACACTCAATATTTTTAAGACCTCAATTCTTCCCAATATGGTTTATAAAGCCAATGTAATTCCAACAAAAATACCAGCAAATTGTTTCATGGGTATCAACAAATTCATTCTGAAGTCTATATGAAAACGCAGAAAACCCAAAATAATCAACAAAATACTAAAGAAGAACAAAGTTGGAAGACAGATAATACAAGATTTCAAGACTTACTATAAAGCTACAATAATCAAGACCACAAGGTACTGTTGAAAGAATAGACAAATAGATCAATGGAACAGAATACAGTATCCATATAAATATATCCACACAAATGTAGTCAACTGATCTTTAGTAAAGAAGCAAAGAAAATTCAGTGAAGAAAGAATATTCTTTTTCAAAAAATGATAATGAAACAGACCTTACACCTTTCACAAAAAAATAACTCAAAATGAATCACAGACCTAAATGTAAAACACAAAAACTCTCAGACTTCTAGAAGATAACTGTATTGGTGCCCAAGAGCTGCTATAACATGGTACCACAAACTGGGTGGCTTAAAAGAAGGAAAAACAAATCTGGAAATTAGAAGCCTTAAATCAAGGTGTCAGCAGGGCTGCACTCTATCTGAAGGCTCTAGGGGAGTATACTTCCTTGTCTCTTCCTGTCTTTTGGTGGTTGCCAGAAATCCTTGGACAGCACGATTCAACTGTCTCACACAATTTAAACCACAACAGTCTTCTCTCCAATCCCCCAAAAGTCATATCCTTACTGTATGCAAAATACATTCACCCCATTTCAACATCTCCAGGAGCCTTGACCCATTCCAGCATCAACTCTAAGTCAAAATTGCCTCTAAATATCAACTGTAATGTCCCAAATCTCATCTCCTAAATCATCTAAATCAAGTATGTGTGAGATCCTGGGTATGGTCCAGCCTGGGGCAAAGTTTCTCTCCTATGGAAACTGAAATCCACAAAACAAGTTATCTGCTTCCAAAATACAACAGGCATAGGACAGACAGTCACCTTCCAAAACGGAGAAACTGGAAGGAAAAAGTGGGTCACAGGTCTCAAACAAGTCCAAAACATGGCAGGGAAATTTTCATTCGGATTCCAGGGCCTGAGAGGGCTGTCTGGATCCATGAGTCACACAGGTAATCTTTTCAGTGAATGGTTGTTCAGCCACACCCTTGGTCCTGTTTCGGGAGTATGTTTCCTGGATTGGCTGAGAACTTTCAAACCCATCAAGTGCTGGTTCCTTTGCTTAACAATTCCTTCCTCAAGTTATCTCTTTCCTTTTGCATTTCACTATAAGCAGCAAGGAGAAACCATGGCCCCATCTTTCACGGTTTACTTAGAAATCTCCTCAGCTCACTGCCTACAAGTTCTGCTTTCCACCCACAGGTAAAACACAGTTCACCCAAATTTCTGCCACTCTGTAATAAGGATCACTTTTCCTCCAGTGTCTGATAATATATTCACCACTTCCTTTCTAAGGCCTCACAAGAAGCACCTTTAAAGTTCACATTTCTAGTAACATTCTGCTCATGACAACATATGTATTCTCTAAGATGCAAAGAATCTATGATAGATGCTTTTTCTAAAATTCCCCTCTCTACTGAGCCTTCACCAGAATCACCTTTAATATCTGTATTTCTACCAATAGTCTTTTCAAAGCAGTCTAGGCTTTTTATGCTATGCACCTAAAAATTATTCCAGTCTATACACAATTCCAAAGCCACTTACATGTTTTTTAGGTAGTTATTCCAACAGAAAAAGATTTCCTGGTATCAAAATATGTATTCATTTCCTATGGCTGCCATAACAAAGTGCCACAAATTGGATGGCTTAAAAACACAGAAATGTATTCTCTCACAGTTCTGGGGGCAGAAGTCTGAGGGTGGCAGCAAGGCCATGCCCTCTCTTAGGCCCCAGGGAAGGATGTTTAATTGTCTCTTCCTAACTTTTGGTGGTTTCAGTAATCCTTGATGTTCCCTGGTTACAGACATCCCACTCCAATTTCAGCCTCTGCTGTTACATGAATTTCTCCCTCTGTGTCCAAATTTCCCTTGTTTTACAGGGACACCAGTCATTGCATTAGGACCTCAGCTTAACTTGTTTAACATCTGCAAAGATCCTCTTTCTAAGTAAGGTTGGACTCACAGGTATCTGGGGTTAGGACTTCAAAATATTCTCTTGGGGTATAAAATTCAACCACACAACAATAATAAAAGAGAAAATCTACGTGACCTTGGTTTTGGCAATGAGATTTTAAATACAACACCAAAAGGATAATCCAGGAAACAAAGTTGATAAGCTGGACTTTATTAAAATTAAAAACTTCTTTTCTGCAAAATACACTGTTAAGAGACTACAAAGACAAGCTACAGACCAGGAGAAAATGTTTGAGAAAGCACATATCTGACAGAAAATTTCTAATAAAAAATAAACAAAGAACTCTTAAAGCTCAACAATGAGAAAACAAACAACCTCATTTAAAAATTGGCAAAATAGGCATGCCACTGCAGATTCCGTGAAACAGGAGAAAAACTGTGAGCTCCCAAAGTGTAAGAGGGAGAAAACCGACCTCCAAACACACATCCCTGCTGGGAATCTGAAAATCCAGATCACAGGAGAAGAATTTAACCTTACCTAGAGATGGAAGGGATTTAGAGAGTCACGCAAAATATGAAAGTAGAAGTAGCAGCAGGAAGTGCCTTGTATGCACTCCCAGTCTCTAGCTCGAGCACAGGGACGCCATCCCTGACTATATCTCACTGGGGCCCTTGTGGAAGACAACCAGCAGAACTGTGGAAGTGTTGTGGGGTGAAGAAAGCTCCCAGATGAAATTGGTAGTGGTTTCGACTGGGCACACATTTTCTGGAGTGGAGTCTGAGGAAGGAGCAGGAGCTGCTGCAGATACAAGCACGTACAGGAGTACAAGAACTGCCACCAACAGAGCAGGGGCAAGGTCTGGGCGGGGCATTGCAGGATATATGGGCTTGCCAACTGCATGGGAGATGAGTCAGGCCTCTTGCTACTGGCTATCCCTGACTTCCCTGGCAAACTATATAATACAGTAGAGGCGGCCAAGATCCCCTATGGAACATAACCCCATTGGCCGGAGAACCAACCCCCAGCCCCCACAGTGGCCTCAGCAAGCCCCGCCCAAGGAGCTTGCCTAACCCTGCTGCCTAACCAGACCTGCCTAACCCTGCTGCCACCTGATGGCATTTCCCTACCTGCCCTGGTAGCCTAACACAAAACATGGAAACTCTGGGGAGCTTTATCCCCTGAACCCTGCCCCCAGCACCCTCTGCTCTGGAGGGTTGTCTTTAATTGTCTATGGAGCATATATATATACTCTTTCCCTATGGTATATAAGCCCTGAGTCTGGGGAGTAATGGTGTGAACATCTACCTGTCTTACACGAACACATTTCTGCCCAAGAACACATTTCTGTCCATAAGTTTCCCCTAAAAAATCACCCTCTGCCAATAAACTAGATATGCCTGCCTCATTCTTTGATTTCTTGGCTCCTTCTGTATTTGGAGGTTATTTTGCATATATGGCCCTTTCAAGGAATATCTATCTATATAAAGATAAAACAATAAGCTATCAAGCTATAATAAGATATGGAGAAAGCTTAAATCAATGTTTCTAAAGAAAAGAAGCCAATTTGAAAGGCTGCATAGTATATAATTCCAACTATATGACACTGTAGGAAAAGCAAAACTTTTGAGACAGCAAAAAGATCAGTGGTTAGCAGGGGTTCAGGGGTTGAGCTAGAATAATGAACAGATGAAGCACAGAAGACTTTTAGGGCAATGAAACTATTTTGTATGATACTATAATTGTGGATACATGACATTATACATTTGTCAAAACCCATAGAAATGTACAATATAACTAGTGAACCTTAATGTAAGCTACAGACTTCAGTTAATACTAATCTATAGATATTGGCTTATTAACTATAACAAATGTACCAAACAAACACAACATATTAATAACAGGGAAAACCGTGGGGCTGAGGGGGTATAGGGTAACTTTCTGTACTATCTACTCAATTTTTTAATAAATCTAAAACTGTTCTAAAAGTAGTCTATAAAATAAGATTTTTAAGAGCAAACAGAACAAGAATTTTAAAAGATAATTGTCTAAAGCACAAATAATGACAATTATATGGTGCAGTTTATAAGATATGTAGAAGTAAAATGTATGGCAATCATAACACAAAGTATGGGTGGGAAATAATGGAAGCACACTGTTGTAAGGTATATATATTATACTATATGTGAAATGATATATTATTTGAAGGTAGACTGTGACAAACTTATACAGCCTAGAGTAACCACTAAGAAAAGAATAAAAAGAAGGAGAAGAAGCATGGAGGAGAAAAAGCAGAAGCAACATAAGGGCAGAGTGGAGATAAAATGGAGTAAAAAATTGAGTAATTAAAGAGAGCCTCATTTAAGCCAAAAGGGTATGGGAAAAGAAGGGACTAGATTAAAGAACAGGTAAGGCAAGTGCAAACCTGGCAAGATGATAGATTAAGATCTAATCATATCAATAATTATATTAAATGTAAATGGTCTGGCCATCCAAATTAAAAGTCAGGGATTGTCTGACTGGATTAAAAAAGTGAGATCCAATTATATACTGTCTACAAGAAACCCACCGTACATATAAAGACATTGATAAACTAAAAAAATGGAAAAAAGATAACCCATGTAAACACTAATCAAAAGAAGGTAGAATGGCCATATTAACATCGACAACATAGACTTTAAAAAATGATAAACATTTCCAGAAATGAAAAGGGGCATTACATAATACATAGGAATTCTAAATGTGTGTGTATCCAACAACATAGCTTCCAAAGTGATAAAATGAAAACTGAAATGAAAAAAACAGAAAAATCTACAACAATGTTGGAGACAAGTAGGCAGATAATAAGGACACAGAAAACCTGAACAACACTATGAAGCAATTTGGCCTAACTTTTATAGGGCATCCCAGCCAACAACAAAATAAGTATTAAAGTGGACACGGAACATTCACAAGGATAGTCCATATTCTGGGCCTAAAAACAAACCATAAAACATTAAACTAAAATACAAAATATGTTTTTAAAAATAGAATTAAAATAGAAATCAACAGAAATAAATCTTTAAAATTCTCAAATATTTGGAAATTAAACAATATATTTCTAAATAACTCCCAATTCAAAGAAGTGACAAAGGAAATTATACAATATTCTGAATTGAATGAAGGTAAAAATACAACATCAAAATTAGTGGATGCAGCTAAAACAGTGCTGATAGAGAAATTTATAGCATTAAATATTTATATTGGGAAATAATAAAGGCCTCAAATGAGTAATTTAAGTTCTTACCTTAAGAAATTAAAAAAGAAATTAAATCCAAGGCAAGCAAAAAGAGGGAAATAATAAAGAGGAAAAAAAATCAATGAAATGGAAAATAAAAAAGTAACAGAGAAAAATCAATGAAACCCAAAACAGGTCCGTGAAAAGATTTTTAAAAAAATTGCTAACCTCTAGACCCTCAATGTCCACTAGAACTTTGTATAATGATGAAAACATTCTATATAGCAGCACCCTCCAATGTGGAAGCCACTTGTGACTACTGATCACTTAAAATGTGGCCAGTGTGACTGAGGAACTCAATTTTTAATGTAATTTTATTGAAATTAATTTACATTTAAATAGACACATGTGACTAGGGATAACTATTGAACAGTGCAGCTCTAGAATTGACTACTGAAAGAAAGGAAGGGGTGGGAAGGAAAGAGGAAGAGGAAGAGATAAAGGAGGGAGAGAAGGAGGGAGGCAGAGAAGATGAGATACACAAATAACCAAAATCGGAAATGAAATGAAAAAGAGGACTTCACTACAGATCCTAATGTTAGTGCCATTAAAAGGATAATAAGAAAGTATTACAAACAACTGTATGCCAAAGTTGATAACATAGATGAAAAGAACTAATTCCTTGAAAGACACAAAGTACTAAAGTTCACTCAAAAAGAACTGAGTAGCATATAAAATCTGAATAGCCATATATAGTTTTAAAAACTTGAGTCCATGGTATAAAACTAACAGAAGGAAACTCTAGGCCCAGATACCTCCCTGTTGAACTCTACCAAACCTTTAAGGAAGAATAACAATCCTATACAAAATGTTCCAGAAAACAGAGAAGAGAACACTCCAAACTAATTTATGAGACCACCATTAACCTTGAGGCCAAAATCAAGAATATTACAGACCAATATCTTTATACACCAATATCCCTCATGAATATATATGCAAAAAAACCCTTAACAAAATATTATCAAGTAGAATAGATTTATTTCTCCATTTATTTGGTTTTCTCTCTTCAATGTTTTATAGATTTTAGTATTCAAATATTACAGAACATCCTTAGATTTATCCGTTTTTCATGTTTTTGATACCACCGTAAACTGTATTTCTAAGTTTTAATTTCCAATTGTTCATTGCCAGTGCTAAATACAATTGATTTTTGTATATTGGCCTCACATCCTGTGTCTTTGCCAAAGTCATGTTATTTCTAGTTGCTTTTTTGTAGATTCCTCGGGCTCCTACATAAACAATCATGTTGTCTGCAAATAAAGACAATTTTATTTCTTCCTTTTTTATCTGTGTACATTTATATCTTTTCCTTCCTTTATTTCACGGACTAGGACCTCCCTATAACGAACAGAGATTGTGAATGGAACATCCAGTGTGGTGCTGGTATAAGAATAGACATATACCTCAGCAGGAAAGAACAGAGAGATTAGAAATAATTCACACATAGCAACAATTGATTTAGGAGGGGAAAGGTGCCAAGATAATATAATAGGGATAGGATAGTGCTTTCAACAAGTGTGTTGGGAAAATGAGACATCCACATACAGAATTATGAACTTCACCCCATACTCATATTATGTACAAAAATCCACTCAAAATAGATGACAGACCTAAATGCAAACTCTAAACCTATAAAACTTCTAGATTAAAGCTTAGGTGAAAGCTTTTGTGACACTGGATTACACAAAGATTTCTTAAGACACTAAGCACAAACCACAAAAGAAATAATTGATAACTTGACTTTGAAAAAATCAAAAGCTTCTGCTCTTCAGAAAACAGCATTAAGAAAATGCAAAGTCAAGTCCCAGTCTGGGAGAAGATATTTGCAAAACACACATCTGAGGAAGGACTTATATCCTAAATATATAGACCCTTATAACTCAAAAAGAGGACGACCCAATTTTAAATAGTCAAAAGATGTGAACAGATACTTCACCAAAGAAGAAACATAGATGGCAAATAAATATATGAAAACATGATTAAGACAACTGGTCAACATAAAAAAGCAAAGGAAAACCATAATGAAATACTGCTACATACCTACTAGAAATGCTAAAATCAAGCACACACACACAATCCAATACAAAGTGATTCTGGTGAGGATGTGGAGCAAATGGAATCTCATGCATTGCTGCTGGGATCTCTACTCATCATCTTGCTTTATTTTTCCCAAAAGCACTTTTTATTACCTTAAAGTTTGCTTACCCATGTAAGTCCATATGTATCTTCTCACATGTTTATTGTCTATCTTCCCCAATATAAGTACTATGAGGCTGGCAACTTGGTCTGTCCTGTCATCACTGTGTCATTCTGGCACCAAGAACGGTGTCTGGTAATCTTTACATATTTATTAAAAGTGAGGAAGGGGTGGAAAGAAAAGGCACTAAGACATCTATAAGTGAATATATGAAGGCAAGGAACCCAGTCACAGCCATCTACAGAGGAGCGTTAAGAGAAAATTAATTTAGACCACCAGGAAGCTGCATGTTGTAATGCATGATTCCCAGTTTCAGCTGCACATTAGAATTAGCTGGAGAGCTTTGCAAAATCCCAATTCCAGGACACACCAGACCAACAAAATCTGAATCTCTGAGAATGGAACACCAGCACTGGTCATTTTTTTTTTTTTTTTTTTTTTTTTTTTTTTTTAGACGGAGTCTTGCTCTGTTGCCACGCTGGAGTGCAGTGGCGCCATCTTGGCTCACTACAACCCCCACCTCCCAGATTCCAGTGATTCTCCTGCCTCAGCCTCCCAAGTAACTGGAACTACAGGTGCATGCCACCACGCCCAGCTAATTTTTGTATTTTTAGTAGAAATGGGGCTTCACCATGCTGGCCAGGATGGTCTTGATCTCTTGACCTCATGATCCGCCCGCCTCAGCCTCCCAAAGTGCTGGGATTACAGGCGTGAGCCACCACACCCAGCCAAGCACTGGTAATTTTAAAGTTCCCAGGTGATCCCAGTGTGCACTCGAAGTTGAGAATCACTGGAAAAAATGGAACCTAGACCTTGGAAATGTACACAACTGAGTGTGCAAGCTACTTAACCTCCCTTAGCCTCAAAATTCTCATCTACAACATGGGAAATATAGGTACCTCCCAGAGTTGCTGAAATATTGAGATTCTATATAAAGCTCTCAGGAAATATAAATTCTCGCCCCCAAGGGAAACTTGATCAAATCTTCATAGCTTAGGGTAAGAAATGCTAATTCTACCAGCAATTCACATTTTTCGTTGTTACCTGATTATTTTATTGAACATTTACATTGAGGAAATTCAGAAATGCTCATTTTTCCACTTTCCTGGTGGTAAGATGCTGCCTGAAGCTATGTTTAAATTTTCAAGAGTAAATAAACTATGGCGGGAAATCTAGCTGACTATGCCAGTGATTCTCAAACCTAGCTGCACATTAGAATCATCTCAGAAATTTTTTTAAAGAAACACATGTATGTCCAGAACTCACCAGGCCAAATTAAATCAGAATCCCTGGGGTGGCTCCAGAA
This sequence comes from Gorilla gorilla gorilla, assembly GCF_029281585.2. NCBI lineage: Eukaryota > Metazoa > Chordata > Mammalia > Primates > Hominidae > Gorilla > Gorilla gorilla. The sequence goes on along the minus strand of NC_073232.2, from coordinate 67,763,330 downwards.
CATCAGTATTTTTTTAAAAAGCTGATAGAAAGGTAATTGTAAAACACAGTCAGGGCTTAAAAGCACTGATTTGTACTAACGATATGCCATGCTAACTGCACATCACAGTCACCTGGGGAGCTCTTAAAAAAGTTGATTGATTCCAGAACCCTACCGAGACTTACTGATTCAGAATCTGTGGAAGTGGAGCCTCTCATTGTGCAAATCTTCATAAAGATCCCCACTGGTGATTCTGATGCAACTCACTGAGAACCACTACTTTGTGTCATACATTTACTCTACCTGTTGTATATCAGCAAAGATCATTTAAAACTTTCAGCGGTCTCAAATGCCAAGCCTGCCAGTTACTTTTAATCAGTAACTGACACAACACATCACAGTAACTCCAATGACTACAGATCTTTTCAGAACACTTTTATGTCCAGCCCACTGACCCACATCACCTACCCTATGCTGTGCCAAATACTGGCTATGTAGTCCGCTGGTATTTCTAACCAAATTCCTCTAAATGGGCTGCTGATCTGGGAAAAACAACGTGGAATCACATTACTCCCCAAGCCTTATTCCCCTTTGCTAAGTGGTATGTAATGCCAGGATTAATGAAATGAACTCTATTGGTCAAATGAGTCTGAATGAAGTCTGAGTTGTTGTCTGCTCCTAGAAGCAAACTGTTATCTATTTGTTTCCCTCAGAGAGATAAACTCAGAGGAAACAGGAGTGATCCCTGAGGTGGGAATAATATAGTGGGCTGCAATTTTAAAACTCTGCTTAGACAATAACAGGACACTTGGAATCTTATTTTGATAGATCAAACCAATCAGTATATACAGCACCATGGTGGTACTACCAGGCAGGTGATAATAGTAGCATTTAAACAACCAGGCACTATATTAGGCATATTAAATATATTAACTCATGTGATTCTCAATTGCGATGATAATAGCCCTATCAGGCAGGTACTATTATTATTTCCATTTTGTCAAAAAAGAAACAAAGGCACACAGAAGTTAGATGATTTACCCAAAGTCCCATAGCTACTAAGTGGCAGTTTTCTGAAACCAGGCAATCTGGCTTTGGAGTCCAACATCTTAAGTGCTCCACTGCAATGCAGATGAGTGATGGCCAAGCAGTTTAAAAAAAAAAAAAGTTATTGTCTGCAGTAGAAACTGGAGGTCAGGGTATGGGTACCTTGGGCAAATTACTTAACCTCTTGGAGCCTATTTTTGCATCTGAAAAATCAGGATAATAATTGTACCTGCCTTGTAGAGCTGAGGTGACGATTAAACAAGATTAGGCATGTGATGTGCTTAGAAAAGTACTTGGCACTTTTAAGAGCTTTCTGTCAGCCATTATTATTATTTGTATTTTAAAACAGCTCAAGTGGTCAGGGAGAAATGAAAATCTATTAAACTGAAAATTTTCCGGCCAATCTTAGATTTGTAGATTCTGTAGATTACCAGTACATCAGATCCAATATGAAATGCAGTCATAAAAGATTTTCACAAAAACTTAAGGACTGTCACTGTGACAAACTCCAGCCCAACAGGACAATGGCTCTAAAAAGCAAACATCTTCAATTATCAAGCTGTGTACATGTAAACACAACAGGAACCAGACTTCTGAGTAGCTGCAAACTGCAGTTCTCTGTGATGGGAGAACATGCCCCAGAACAGCCTGTCGAGTGGTAATTGCCAGCCATCCTCAGTCACGTATGTATAAACAGAAAAGAAAAACAAAACGAGGGCTCACATAAAAAGCGTTAACATTCATTAAACGCCTGACACTCTATTAAATGTTTTTCATGCATTGCCTTCTTTAATCCTCACAACACCCTTCCAAAGTTGAACATGATACAACCACACTGGTTTATATCACTTTAAATGTAAGACTACACGTCTCAAATGGGCCCTGAGCACTGCCTGGGAATCCAACTCTATTTCTCTAGTACGCTCACTTTCACCCTCTCTAGGACTCTGTCACATATCTCTCCTCCAAGTTCCCACACCTTTCCTCTCCCCTGCTGCCCTCCCTCTAAGCTGATGGATGCCTATACCAATAGACTCTTTTCCCACCACCCACTGTATCTGCACCTGTTATCTCAGCTTCCCCTCTAGTTACAACAGAGTAAGTGTCCCTGCTCATTTCAAAACCAACTACTCACCTGCTTAGGGTCTCCTCCTTTCTCAGGTATTCAACAACTACCCTTTACAATGTTCCCCTCTTTCATCTGCAGCAGTTTTTCCTTTCTACGAGTTTAATCACATTGCCATATAAACATTCTGCTTTCTTCTATCTTGAAAAAAACTCTACCCAACCTTAAGGCCCCTCTTCTCCATTAAAGTTGTTCTTGTCAAAATGATTAAAATCCTCCTAATTACCAGTCATCTTATACAGTAACATTCAACATGGTTGACCACTACCTCCCTCCCTTTTTTGGCTTCGCCTCCTCTTCTTTGTGTACACTATTAAACTAGATGTCTTCACCAGTCCCATATATTTTAAATACTATGTACAGTATATGATGCCGATTCCAAAGGTTAACTCTAGCCCGACATCCTCAGAACTTCAGATTTAAATTTCTAAAAAGCACATTTGATATCTCAACCCAAATATCTACTAGATAATTTATGTGTGTATATTTCACCATACTAAAAAAAACTACCAGGTGACTGATAAATGGAGAGAAGGTGAATAGGTAATGTGAAAAATCAAATGTGCTAAATATTCACGGCACCTGTAGGTGGTAGGTGGTCAGAGTCCTCTGCAAAATTCTTCCCAGCTATGCTTATGTCTTCTAATTGGAAAAACCTACTAGGCATCTCAAACCTAACACATTCAAAACACAAGTACTGATTCCACAACTTCCAAAAATGAAACCTACCCCATCCTACAGTTTTCCTTGAGTCAAGGCTAGCATATGAGGGCCTTGGCATATGGGGGCCTTGCCTATCGCGTTCATAGATATTCTGAGCTTCTAGAACAGCATCTGGCACACAGGAGGCGTTCAAAATTGCTGCTGAATGGATTGATGAATTCATGTTCTTTCTTTCTAGGTCCCTCGACCTCCACCTGCCCTTGAGTCATTGGGAAGTTCTGGGCTGTCTCAGCGCCTGATGACGGCTTCTTACCAATCATACCACACGGCTGCTCCTCAGGGAGTTGGTGGCATTCCCCTACCACATAGCCACAGGGCTCCTGTCCCGGTCCCGTCTCTCATAGGCGCCCCAACACGCGTCACAGTGCAGCTGGCATCACACGGCCAGAATCAGGTCCTGCCCTCGGGCTGCAGCGACACTACTTCACAGCTCAGGCCCACCCAGGCAGTCTCCCGGGCCAGGGCCACAACCCACGCCTTGTGACCCCTGCACGTCAACGGCATCTTCCTTCTTCACGCCCGCCCTCCCACAGCCCGGCGCAGCGGCCTCTCGCACGCCCCCTGCCCACCTGGCCCCCAGCCACCTTTCCTCACCTGGGCCTGCGGGGCCGCCCCAACTGCCCCGCTGCAACCCCAGCAGCCTCGCCAGTTGGGTCCACGCCGAGCCTGCCGGCCTTCGTCGCTATCCAATCCCACCTGCGCCCGCGAGCCTGCGCACTGGAGCTTTGCCCTACGCCGCGGCACTCTGCCCTGCGCCGCGGCCCTCTGCCTGCCAGGCTGGGAGAAACAGAACCTGCCTCTACCGGTCTTCCAAGGCACTGAGAGCCCATCGCCGCGGACGCGGCTGTAAATTCCCTGCGGGCCCTGTGCACCACCCTGTGCGCGTCCCCCTCCCAGGCCAGGCTGATAATGCTAACAGCTCTCTGAGCTATGCTCATATCCTGAACCACTGAGGACTGTGTTCTCCAGGAATGCTCGCCTGACCCACACCTGCCCTCTAAGCCCCTAATGAGGCCCCAGAGGGCTGGGTGGGGGGGGGTCTCTTTGTAGTATCAGAGCAGGGCAGATAGGCAAAAGGAGTGAGAGCCTGTGCCAGAATATGAGGTCAGTTGGCTGCTAGGTCAATTAAGACAACTTCAGCAAGGGTGGTCAATGTAGAGGGAATTCAATCGTTGGCATTGCCTGAAAACAGGAAGCCAGAATCTTTTTATCTTGACGAACAAACCTCTATTCATTGGTCCTGACCTGAACCACTTTGGTGAATCCAGATACCCTGAAGGTGTGACAAGACCTGCCTCACTTATCCCCCCGCCTTCAGTGCTGGTCCCACAGAGAGCCATATGCTTGAGCTGAACTGCAGTTAAGCAGTGACAGCTACCCTCTGTCCAGGCTCTGAGGCCAGCTTTCTGCTCCGTGAGTCACTGACAGTGAGTCTCTACAGAGACTTTTTCTTTCTGTAGCAGCCAAGGTACCCTGCAAGCAACCCACGCCATTGCCGTATGTCTTAGTTTGTTTGTGTTGCTATAAAGCAATACCTGAGGCTGGGTAATTTATAAAGAAAAGAGGTTTGTTTGTTTCACAGTTTCACAGGCTGTAAAAGAAACATGGCACCACCACCTGCTTTTGATGAGGGCCTCAGGAAGCTTCCACTCATGGCAAAAGACAAAGGAGAGCCAATGTGTGCAAGACAGAGGAAGAGAGAGAGGTGGGAGGTGCCAGGGCTCTTTTCCATGACCAGTTCTCATGAGAACAAAGACTAAGAACTCACTCACTTCCACGAGACTAGCACCAAGTCATTCATAAAGGATCTACCCACATGACCCAGACACTTCCCACCAGGCCCCACCTCCAACATTGGGGATCAAATTTCAACATTAGATTTTATTTATTTATTTATTTATTTATTTATTTTGAGATGGAGTCTCGCTCTGTCGCCCAGGCTGGAGTGCAGTGGCATGATCTCAGCTCACTGTAACCTCCACCTCCCTGGTTCAAGTGATTCTCCTGCCTCAGCCTCCCCAGTAGCTGGGACTACAGGAGCATGCCACCATGCCTGGCTAATTTTTGTATTTTTAGTAGAGATGAGGTTTCACTGTGTTGGCCAAGCTGGTCTTGAACGCCTGACCTCAGGTGATCCACCCGCCTCAGCCTCCCAAAGTGCTGGGATTACAGGCGTGAGCCAACGCACCCAGCCCAACGTTAGATTTAGATGGGACAAATATCCAAACTATATCACCAGGGTAAGATTCCCCTTTAAAGATGGACCCCATGTCTAATGTTTCTTCATAGTGCCTAACATCAAGATTCTGCGCTGGTCATCATTTCACAAACATGAGCAGCATGGCTGCTCCAAGACACACAGAGGGAATAACCCCCATTCACATCACCAGGAAATCCTTGCATGGAGGCTAAATGAACAGTTGGTAAGAGTGGACCCTGAGGTGTCATTCCATCTCCCCCAGACTTCCTGCTTGACCACACAATATTCCCAGAAGCCAGTGACCCAGAAGGCTCTTCTTGGCTTTCTGTCCTTTTACCTGTGAAAAATTCGAAGAACTATAAAGTTTAGGGCCCATCACAGTTTACTACCCTTCTTTGGAGGCCTCTTTAAACCCTTGAGTCTTACCAATTACCAGTAGCACTAGGAGCCTTGCAAGCCTGGCCTTAAGTCCCTGCTTTGCTACTGAATAGTTGGTGACCTTTGGCAGGTTACTTCCCAACTTGTGTCTCAGTTTTCCTTTTTTTAAAAAAGGAGACACAGTTGCAAGTGTTTAATGAGACAAAAAACAGAAGCATTCATCACCGCGCCTGGCAGTGAACACTGCTTTTCTTGCTCAAGAGGTTTGAGCCATATGCTTCTCTAGGTCTGTGACTCTCCCAGAGTTTCTGGGAGTTCCTCTGTGAGCAACAGACCCACTGCAGTCTCCATACTTTAGGGGTAAGGCTGGATGCCCTTCACACATCAGTCTGGATGAGTTCATGCACCACTCATCCAAAAGTGAATCCAAAAGTGATTCCAAAAGCAGAGGCCAGAGATCTAGTTGCTAATGTTGCCTCTCCTCATGGTTCTAGGATTCAGCCACACAGGGATTCCCATTGCAGCTTCAGGTCCTCCTCGCTCCCCAGTGCAGGCCCAGTTTCACTCTCAGGTCCTCCAGCCCAGGCCTCAGTTCTGCCTCTTTTAGTCCATCCCTCCAGATCCACTTTCCAACAGGGCTGGGAAGTCGCTTGGTTGTCCCCTGCCTGCTGCACCACAGCCCCCAGACACCGCCTCCTTATTTCCTGCATGGTCCGAGGCTCAATGCTAATCCCTGGGTGTCTTAGTCTGTTTTGTGCTGCTATAACAGAATTCCTGAGCCTGGATAATTTGTAAAGAACAAAACATTTTTTTCTCACAGTTCTGGAGAATAGGAAGTCCAAGATCAGGTGCCAGCATCTGGTGCCAGTCTTCTTGCTGCATCCTCCAGAGGAGAGGAACATTGTGTCCTCATGTGGCAGAAGGCAGAGAGCAAATAGGAAAAAGGAAGGCAAACTCACCCTCTTCTAATAGCATTAATCTCACCCAGAAGGACAGAGTCCTCATGGTCCTTTCACCTCCCGAAGGTCCCACCTCCTAACACTGCCACAGCAGCAACCAAATTTCTTTTAATATTAATACATGAGTGTGGGAGGGGACAAACATTCAAATCATCACACTGGGAAGGCTCAGCTGGAGGAGCAGAATTGGCCAGCATAGGGAGGTAATGCTGGTTTTGGAATTTTTGTCTTTGCAGTCCTTGGCCTTGATCCGGATACCCAGACGCCCTCTGAGATGGACCTTGAGGGCCATGCCAATGTCTGCTCTCTGCTGAGGTAGGGCTCATCTACTCCTTACAAGTATAAGAACTTACTGCCAAGCATACCCTCCTCCAAGCCATGGGTCCCCAGATACAGTCAGGAGGACCCCAGTGGATAGCTGGAACTCAGGACCTCAGGAGAGATCCCAAGGCCTATGCTCGAGTTCAGAGTTTTCTAATTCAGGCTTGGAGCCCAGGAACAGAAGATAACTAAGAACAATACTGACAGAAAAAAATAATCACTTCATTGACATTACCCTTCACAGGACCCCCTGCTTCAGGCCTGTGCTTTGCAGCCTGGTTCATTTGGGAATGGTATGCTTCACACCCAGCCCTGTTAAGTGTGAGTTGATGAGGACCATGAGTTTGGAAGAAGCCGTGGGGGCCTCTTTGTGTGTTTCTCTCTGCCCTGCTTTGAGACACTTCACATAAAAGACTCTATAAAAATAAATTGTGGAGATTTCAATGCCAGTAAAAATCCCAGTGGAGGTAGAAAACTATTTAAAGAGCACAAGGACATACATTTATCTTGTTGTGAATCCCCGGCTGCCTGGTCCCTGAGCCTGACACACGGCAGATGCCCAATAAATATTAATAGATTGAACAATTTGTTGGCTGCTCATCCATTTGCAGCTTCAGCCAGCCCATGGGTCTTCGTGCACACACCACGAGGAGAGAGAATCCATAGACTTCGACAGGAGAGAGCTGCTCAGCTGGCAGGAGAGCCTGCCACAAACCCTTGAACATAAATGTCCTGCCCTCCACTTCCAGCTCTACGTACTAACTGTAAAATAATGATGTGGCAGAAAGTGAAGTGCAAAGACTGCCAAATTCTAAGAAAGAACCTGGTTTCATGCCTTTTAATCCTTATGAGTTATTCCTTGGTCTGCGCCAAGCCCTGTGCTTTACAGCAAGAATAGAGATGTCTTCATTGAACCGCATCTCATTAGCTGGACCTAACAGGGTGCAAACAGAAGACAACTTTGTTTCTTTCCAATGCCATTTGAACTCAATGCCCAGATGCTTTTTTCCCCTGGGCCCGTGCAGATGAAATCTTGGGCTGGTTTATAACTTTGAACACCCAGAATATTCCCATTTCAGTTTAAGATTCCCTCTGACTTATCTAATTGTTAGGCTCTCTTCACCTTCAGCCTGAGAAATGGGTACCATCAATTTCTCCTTTCTCACCCAGCTTCACACCCAGGCCCTCCAGACTCAGTGGCTGTCTGACACCTCTACAGCTGGAGTCCTTCAGCAATGGGCCCCCTGGGCTCAGCAGATATTTTGAGCTGGCTATTTCTTCTGTGAGACAATCTTGTGTTTTCTCAGGAATTCCCCTGCAGAAGATCTCTGAGTACAAACCCATGCCCAGTGATGTTGCCTCTGCCCAGCTACTTACAAGACCATTCCTCGGCCCATCCAGGGCTACCAATCTGTTTATGTAATTTGTGCCATGAATAAAGGTACCAGACAAATGAGTAAGTGGAGGCTGAGTTGTAGGTATGGTTTTGTGCCCCAATAATGGGCTGCACAGGAAAGGAAGGGCCACCTTTGTGTAATTCATCAGCTACAGGTGGATGCCTTTTTGTGATTCCCCCTAATGCATGCTCTGTGTGAGCTGAGGCTCTGGCTCTCTCTCTGCTGGGGTCCACATCACCCCTGCTTGTTTTACAGGCTATGACCTGCCTGCAGCTTACTTGCCTATGTAAAAAGGGCATCCGCGCCCTTGCCCTGACACAGGGATTGGCGGTTCACCCCTAGCGCCATCCTCTTTCTCTTTGCTCTCCCACCAGGCATGTTGTTGCCGTCATCACCTCTCACCATGAGATTGCTCAGGGATGTTCCAGACACCAAGCCCTTTCAAAAGACACATGTCAAACCCTGTATATGATTTGAGCAGTCTTTCTCATATGGCTGGAGGGAAAGGAGAGGTACCTCATTCCTCTCCCCTCCACAAGGAGGGGAAAGAGATATGGAAGGGGAAATGTCATAGCATTCCAACAACTCTTTTCAGAGGAATTTTCTACTCCTGGCCTCAATTTTTTATAAACCTTCATGGGTGTGTTAGTGGTGGAAGTTATCTAGGTTATCGGTGGCAAATCTGTACGGGTCTGCAGCAATCTCAACTCTTGCCTCCTCAGAAGAAAGAATCTGAGGTGCATAAGGCAGAAGGAGAGGCCAAGACAAGTGTTAGAGCAGGAGTGAAAGTTCATTAAAAAGCTTTAGAGCAGGAACAAAAGGAAAGAAAGTACATTTGGAAGAGGCCCAGGTGGGCAACTTGAAGGACAAGTGCCCCATTTGACCTTGAACCTAGGATTTCATATGCTGACCGACTTCCAGCATTTTGCGCCCCATTTCCCTTGATTTTTCTCTCAGGGTGAGCTGCCCACATGCACAGTGGCCTACTAGGACCTGGGAGGTGAGCATGGGCAGTGTGTTTAGTGGAGCTGTACACATGTTCACCTGAGGCTTTCTTCCCTTTCCTGGTGGAATGCCTCTGGAAGGTCATACTCTGCCATTTTGCCCCTTAATGTGCATGCTTGAGCCCACTTGCCCAATTCCTGAAAGCTGCCAGTTACAGATGTTTTTATCTATTGGGAAGCTGCCTCTCTCTGGTGCTGGCTGTGACCAATTATTCTTTTAGAGAGGCAATGTGACAATTGCCTGACCATCACCTGATGGTTGCCTGACATTTCTTGTTGGTGGGGGTAGCCCTCTCCTGCACTGCTCCTGCCTGACTAGCTACCTACCAGGAGCTCCAAATGACTGCAAGAGAGAGTTTGGAGATGGTCCAAGAGCTGGGATTAGAATTGGAGAACTAGGTTATAGCCAGATACTGGAGAGTTTCACATGCCATGCTAAGAAATTTGAACTTTATCCCATAGGATTGCAGGTGAACGATATTCACCAGGAGAGTACCTGGTCTTATTTGCCTCTGAGCATGCTGGGTGGAGAGGCATGATGAAAGTGGAGACCTCTTTGATGTGCACTAAGTAGGTTAATAAGCAATTTTCAGAGAATCTTCCATTCAAAGTAAAAAAATTTCTCACCTTTTTTTCTCATTTCTCAAGGTGGTTTCTAATTCGGTCTTGAGAGCCAGACATTCTTCTTGGTTTGGGTTTTGTATTCTTTTATGAGTTCATCAATCAGGTGAGGCCACAAGGGGAGACTTAGTGCTCAGGAACACAAAATCTATTATACTCTTAGGTCCTAGAGACAGCAGGCACAGCAGGCCACACAGGACCACATGGGGAAGACACCAGGGTGGCCAGGAGACTGAAGACAGGAGCATGCATTTGATATACAAACTAACCAGCACAGAGCTACATTTCTATCTGGCCCTACGCTCCAGAGACCATATTCCTCTCCTTAATCATCCCAGGGCCAGGTACAAGACAACTAGAAACCATGCCTACAGCCAAAGCCAGCTGGAATGATTCAAACTAGCTAGTCCTAAGCTGTTCACCCTGCCTTGCCTTGCCTTTCCCATGGAAACCCAGTAAAAGCCATGGCCTAGGTGGCCCCCTCACCTGTCTTCTGCCTCCTGACCACCCTGATGTCTTTCCCACGTGGAGTGGCATGGAATGCCTCCTGTTTCTAGGACCTGTTTGTATCATAAACTTTATTTTCCTGAGCCTGTCCTGGGTCTCTTCTTGTGGCCACACCTGACTGACCACATCATAAAAGAATACAAAACAGCTTGCCAGGTCCTTAGGTGGGCAGCATGATTGAATGAGAAGGGCATAGGCCTGGGTTTTATTTCAGTGCCTTTATCTACTTGTGGCCTCAGACAAATTATTGAACTTCTCTGGGTCTCAATTTCCTCATCTATAAAAATGACCCTTGCAGTGTACGAGTCAGAATAAATTAGATTATGCTGCTGTAATAGATAAACCCTGAATCTTAGCCACCTGTATCAGTAAAGGTTTCCTTCTTGCTCTCAGTGCATATGCAGTGTGGGTCAGCTGGCCACTCTGCTCCCTGCTCCCTGACTTAGCACACAGGCTGATGGCACGCCCACTGTCTGTGATCACATTAGGATCTTGGTGGCAGATGGAAGGAGCACTCTGGTGGGTCCTCCACCTGCAATTAAATACACCGGCATGGAATTGGCAATCCATGCCTCTCCTCACAGCTCCGTGGTTGGAAATCACATGGCCCTGCTCCACCACAAAGGGGCCCTGTGTGACTACCACAGATGCCTACTCCACAGGTGTAGGGTGAGGGTTACATGGGCTACAACACAAAGAGCCTGGTGCAGGGCTTGAAGGCTGGCAGGTTCTGACAAAACTCTTCTAGGAAGAGCAGCCTCCACCCACAGCTGTGGTCAAGACTACCAGATTCGCACTGGCAAGTACTTTAGAAAAAGCATACTGTCTACAGTAACACTGCTAAGCATGGAGACTTATTTATTTATTTTTGAGACAGAGTTTTGCTCTTGTTGCTCAGGCTGGAGTGCAATGGTGTGATCTCAGCTCACTGCAACCTCCGCCTCCCGGGTTCAAGCGATTCTCCCGCCTCAGCCTCCCGAGTAGCTGGAATTACAGGTGCCCACCATCATGTCTGGCTAATTTTTGTATTTTTAGTAGAGACGGGGTTTCACCATGTTGGCCAGGCTGCTCTCGAACTCCTGACCTCAGGTGATCCACCCACCTTGGCCTCCCAAAGTGCTGGGATTGCAGGCATGAGCCACCGTGCCTGGCCAGAACTTTTCACTTTAAAATTATTTCAAAATGGTAAAAGGAAATCTGAAAAGTCCAGTGAAGGAAAACCACTTGGGAAACAGAAATCCCAAAGATCAGGATTGATAAATGTCTCTATCTTCGAGTTATAGACAGAGAGGGCTCCAAGGACAAAATTTGGGGAAAGATGGTTGATAATCTCTTGTGTAAGAAAGTTTTCATTTGCAAGAAACAGGCAGAGCAACTTAAGCTGGCTTAAGCATGCATAGACTGATTGCCACAGGAGCTCCAAGTCCCGCTGCATGACAGGGTTCAGTTGGTTGATTCAGTTGTAACAACTGGGACCCCAGCTCTCGCCATTCTTCCTGCTCTGGCATCCAGAGTGTTGATTTCGCTTGGCTTCCTTTGAAGACAGATCCCTCTTAAGGTCATGGAAAGGCTGTCAGAAGCTATACAGTGGGGTAGATAAATAATTGCATCTGGAAATTTTCCCTAAAGATGTGTGGGCACTTTTCTAAAAGTCCCTATGAAATATTTGTGTGTTTCACTGGCTTAAATTTAACTATGACTTCTGTCCCTAGCAAGAAGGGTTGCCTTACAGCCAATTGGGCCACCCTGGCAGGAAGAAGGAGGAAAGGATGCTGAATAGACAACGCATAGTCTACTCTTACCCAGTGAGAGTAAGCAGGCCTGGTTTTAGGAACTGAGCCAGAGATGGGTTTGAAACCTAATGATAGCAGTTTCTTCTCAAAGACATGGGGTGCCTTGAAAGGGCTTCTCAGTCAGGCAATGAGAAATCTAATGAAGAACAACAGAGGAGACATGGTGTCCCTCTGTCTCCTCTTATCCTCCACCCTCAACTCTGAGATGTGTCCACTTACGCTTACCTTGAAACTCCCTGCTTCTGCTACTACCTTTGCTTGTTAATGCTTCATTGTGTGTCAGCTCTCTTTAGAGTGCGTTCTACAGAACCTCATGTAGATAAAACCATGTCATAGCGTTGCTTTGAGGCCTCAGCGACTGCTTCCCTTGCAATGGAACTCAGCATGACTTCGCCTAAGTGGAAATATCCCTCTGGGATCCCTCATATTCAGAGATACCACAAATTCAAAATGTACAAAACCAAATGATCACCAAATAGGATATTCCTTGGTAGTCCCCAGCTGAGTCAATGACCCTATCATTATTCCTTCTTCTCTGGAATCCGCAGTGGTCTCTAGAGTGGTCTCAATTCTTGTCTTTCCCATACCAATCTGTCCTCCACCCCACAAACCAGACTAACTTTTCAGATTTGAGTTCTGATGATAACAAATACCTGCTGAAATCCAAGCTGTTTAGCTCACAGTCTGTGCCCACCTCTCAGTGGCTCCCCTCCTGCCTCTCAGCTCCATGCATGCTCTGTCTGCATGTTGGGGTCTTTGATGGCCTCCTCCCGTGCCCAGCATGCAAAACCCTTTCATGCTTATACCTCTACTTCCAGAGGACCACCTGCTACCCCATCCAAGGCCCTCTCCTCAGGCAGGATTCCCATTTCCTTTTGGGAAAAAAATCCTTGTTTTTTATACATTTACTTCCATACCATCATTCCAGCATCCATCCCATTGATTATAATACTATTTCATGTATTTATGTTTTACCTCCTGCACAGGAAGCAAGCCCCCAGAGGGCAACTCATCCATGTCACTGCCATCCCCTGGGCCTTGTCTACAGCCTGCTATACAGCATGTGCTCAGTGAATGTGTGTCAAGCCAAAGGGAGCAGAGACACCTAGAGCTGCTCCACATTCTTCCTGCTTGTTTTTCTCCACGATTATTTGACTCTGAAGTTGAAGCTTTTATTCTGTAGCAGTTATAAGTACTGAGGGATGGAATTGGTTTAGACTCATAATTTATTAAAAATTACTGGAAGTGCCAAAGTGATCGCATTGACTATGTAGATGGGCTAATCATCCACAGTCCACCTCTGAGGCTGAGCACTCTCATTATTGGTCAGTGAGTCTGTAACCTTCTGTAGAACCTGACCCGCCAATATGTGGAGCTGCTATGGCACGGTTAAAGCACAGTTGGAAAACCCACTTTTTTAGTTAAATGTTTTTATTTTGAAATAATTGTATACTCACAATGCAGTTGGAAGAAATAACACAGATGATGCCCTGTCCCCTTTACATAGTTTTCCCCAATAGTAGCATCTTGTAAAACTATAGTATCTCAATTAGGATATTGACATTGACATAATACATCCATCTTGTTCAGATTTTCTTAATTGTATTTATACCTATGTGTGAGTGTGTGTGTGTGTGTGTGTGTGTGTGTGTGTGTGTTCTATACAATTTTACCTCATAGGTAGGTTCATGTATCTGCTACCAGTCAGGATACAGAGTATTTCCATCACCAAGAGGAAGCCTCCTGCTGCCCTTTTATAACCACACCCGCCTTCCCTTCTCCCCCACCTCTCCTTAACTTCTTGTAACCACTAATCCATTCTCCATTTCCATAATTTTGTCATTTTAAGAATGTTCTATAAATTGAATCATACTTGTACTACCTTTGGGGATTGGCATTTTCTCATTCCACATAACTCTCTGGAGTTTCATAGAAGTTGTTGTGAGTATCAATAGTTATTTCTTTTGATATGGATTACCACATGTTACTTAGCCATTCACTTATTTGAAGGATATCTGGGTTCTTTCTCATTTGGGGTCATTACAAGTTGCTATGAATATTTTCATAAAGGTTTTTGTATAAACACAAATCTTAATTTCTCTAGGATAAATACCCAAGGTGCAATTGCTGGGTCTTACGGTGATCATGTGTTTAGTTTCGTAAGACCCAATCAAACCATTTTCCACAATGTATACACTATTTTACATTCCCATGAGCAATGTATGAGCAATCCCCTTTCTCCATGTCCTCAGCAGCATTAGCTGTTGTCCTTATTTTTGATTTGACCATCCTGATACATATGTGGAGATATCTTATTGTAGTTTAGTTTGCATTTCCCCAGTGGCTAATTGAAGTTGAGCATCTTTTCATGTGCTTAGTTGCCATCTGTATATTATCTTCAGTGAAATATCCATTCATGTATTTTTCTTATTTTCTAATGGGATTTTTTTCTTTTGGGTTGAGTTTTGTGAGTTCTTTATGTATTCTAAATACTAGTCCTTTGTTCCGGATACATCCTCCTCATTTGTTGCTTGGATCTTTTATCCTCTTAACAGAGACTTTTTACAGAGAAAAAAAATAAACAAAAAACAATTTGTCAAGTTTTCCTTTTCTTTTTACAGATCATGCTTTTGGTGTCAAGTCTGAGAACTCTTTGCCTAGCCTTAGATCCCAATGATTTTCTTCCCCTTTTTTTCCCTAAAAATCATATAGTTTTGCATTGACATGTAAGTCCAGGATCCATATGGAGTTCATTTTTGTACAAGGTGTGAGGTTTAATGTCAATGATCTTTTTTTTTTTTTTTTGTCTACAGATGTCCTATTGTTCCAGCACCATTTATTGAAAAAGCAATTCTTTCCTCATTGAATTTCTCCTGCATTTTGTCAAATATCAGTTGGGAATATTTGTGTGGGTCTATTTCTGGATTCTCTATTCTGTTCCATTGATCTACATGTCCATCTTTCTGTCTCACTATTACTGTAGCTATATAGTAAGGCTTAATATTAATTACAGTGATTCCTCCCACTCCACTCTACTTTTTGAAGATTATAGCTATTCTAGTGCTTGTGCATTTTCAAATAAGTTTCAGAAGATATTTTTATTTGTATAATGTAAATTACATTATGAATATACAATAAAATTTATAAAATTAATTTCAGAATAAACTCATCTATGATTACAAAATACCTTGCTAGGATTTTGGTAAGAATTGCATTGGACCTATAAAATTAATTTGGGGAGAATTGATGCCTTTACTATGTTGAGTTTGGAAGCCCACTTTTGCACTACAATTTAGTGCTGAATATGTATATGCTTTAGCAACCTCATAACAACGGTGTGCTGGCACATAATAGGAGCTTCATAAATATTTATGGCAGGGAGGAAGGATGGGAAGGCCAAGTAAAGTCTTGAAGAGTTTGGATCAGTTGTCCTTAAATCTGGCCACAGAAACAACCATCTGCTGAGCTTGGTAAAAGTACAGATTTCTGGGCTTCATCTCAGCCCTACTGATTCAGAATCTCCAGGGATGAGGCCAGTGAATCTGTATTTTGAACACCTGCTATAGTTGATCCTCAAGCACAGCCAGGTTTGTAGCATGTAGCAGCCAACAATGGAAGCAGTGTGCAGGCGCTGAGCTGAGTCTCCTAGGAATTAGCTGTTCTTTCTGACATTTGCCCTGAAACAAAGCAAGTGGTAGCAGCAATTGAGTCCACCTAAGACAAATTAACATGTTCTTCCTGATATATGGCTCAAAATGAGTATAGCAGCCTGGGAGTCAAGGGTGGTCCTTTCCTACAAGGAGGAGGACCAGATGTATTTTGAGCCTGTATCCACCAATTTCTTTTCCAAAGAGGAAATAAGCAACCAATGTTCAGCAGAATGTGAGCAGTTCCAAAATTGTAAATACTGTTATTTAATCACTTCATTGCATACTTGATTAGTTCCCTAACCTTGAGGCCTGTGAAACTGTAATGATGCACCAGGGGAGCTGGCCTCAGCTCTGAGAGAATTTAGAACAAGCCTGTTCAGATCCCTGGAAACATCTTTTTCATTAATAGCAGAAGAAGCCAAATGACCCATAAGATTTTTCTGTCATAAGGAGAACAGAAAAATTAGAAACAAAAGCACATAGAGGAGAGTTCATGAATTAGATTTTAGAGCACAGGCTTTTTTAACCTTGGTCTTTGTTTTTGTTTGGTTGGTTATTGTTGCGTTCCTTCTCTTATTTTGCAGTTTCAGTCTCTTTATTTTCAATGTAAAATTTATTATATAAGTAATAGATATATAAAGGTAATTTTTAACAAAATAAAGTGTATTCTCCTAATCCCATCACCCAAACTTTGGTCAATTTCTGTTCCATTGCTGAGCCTCCCCTCTGTTCACGGTGCTTCTCCTTGTGCCTGCGAGGCCTTCCATAGTTGTAACCAGCATGTAATTCTGAGTTATTATATCAAACACTTTACTAAGTTGCGAGTTCTTCATAGTTATATTACTTTCTTGGCAGTGCAGTATTCTATTATGCTATTGTACCATCATTTTCTCTAATGTTATCATTATTCTAATGCATTTCAGCCAATTCCAATTTGTTGTTTTTATCAAGAGCACTACAGTGAACATTTTTAAATAAATTGATTTTTTTCTTATTCTGGATTACTTCTGTGGGATAATTCTCAGGGATTTCATTGTTGGGTCAGTGGGTATACCCATTTTTATAGCTTTTGATATTTCTGAATATGCCAGCTTCAGCAAAATTTTGCCAGCATTGGACAGTTTTTTTAAATTTTATGAATGTAATGAATGCAAATCAGTATATTGACATTGTTTTGGTTAGAATATTTTGTGTGTTTGTTGGCCATTTGTATTTTATTGTATATTTTGTCTATTGAAATCCTGTATTGATCTATTATAAATTAAAATGGGCTTTCTAAATATTAAAAATATTAATCTTTGTTCACAATTATGTAAATGCTTTCCCAACCCATTGCTATTCTTTTTACATGAGTTTTGTCATTATTATTGTATGGAAGTTTAAACTTTTTCAATATTGTCAGCTTTGTAGGTTTTCTGTTGTTATACTTTTAGTCTACTGCAGTAAGCTGGAAGAGTGATCATTCCTCTGCAGATCTGATAAAACTAGAGCCTGTTTCCTACCAGTCTTTCTCTGATATATGTGTGTGTGTGTGTGTGTGTGTGTGTGTGTGTTATGTGATTCTAGTAGATGAAGTGGGCTTTGAAACTGAATCATTTTTCCAGCTCTCCCAGTTGTATCAATGAAGTTGTCTCCCCTTCCCCTATGCTGAGACCCCAACTTTGCCCTTCTTTCTCTGTTACACAGCACCAGGTATGCTCCTGGGCCTGCCTGTGGTCCCCCAGTGTTTCTTTTGTGCATTTGCTAATCCATGTGTCTTTAGTTCTTTGTCCTAATATGGGGTAATGCTGGATCTAACACATCACTCTGCTTTCTTTACTAGATATCCCCATCTTATTTTTCCTTCATATGCTTTGTAGAATCAGGTATAAAGTCCAAAAGGAAAGTCCTTTTAAAAGAATGTATAGCTATGTGGAGTTGTATAGAAAAGATACAGAAAGATATCAAAACATATTACACCCATAACCTTGGAGCCAAGCCCCTTAACAGAGTCCTTCCACTGTGATAACCATAAAACTCCTTTGTTCCGAGGTGAACTATGAAGTGCACCCTACAACACTGTATCTGTCCCGGAGAGTGTGTGCCAGTGCCGCAGCAAGACTTCACCCTGCCTGGGGTATCTTTGAGGAGGAGATTGGTTCTCAATTCCTTTCACAAAGGGAAGCCCCCACCCCCTTCTCACCACCTCCCCTTCCCACATGCACACACACACACACACACACGCAAAGCTTTGCTGGACGTAAACCCCAGAACTGAAGAGAGGCAATGGCCACGATTCAAAATGAGTCTTGGAATTGACAAGCATGCTCTTCTTGAAGTGAGCTCTTAACAACTGGGCCAGGCGCTTCATCCTAGGTCACCTTTGCAGGAGCCTACAGGTTTCTTTCCCAGTGGCAGAGCTGGTGGGTACACTCTTTGGATCAAGGTCACCTGAGGGCTCTTCTGTCCAAAGGACCTCCATGCAGAAACCCTCAGTCTCTGCCTCGGAAGATGGCTGTTCTCTGTGTTTATCTAAAACAATAAGCAGCTTTTAATGGGTGACCTTGTCATTTTGCCAGTAGCCTTCCCAAAACAGAACAGTTCCGTCCTCTTCTTAATCCCACTGAGCAAGGTAGTTTTCCTTAGCCTCACAAAAGAGAAATATTTTGTGAAGGAAAAGTAGGACTCATGCCACTTTATGGAAAGACCTGTGTTACACAAATTCACATGAAAGACACATTCTAGGGGAAATGTGAAAAGCCACCAAAAGTAGAAGCAGACAGATGTAGTGTGAATCCACCCATCCTACCTGTATGAGCTCAGGAAATTAAATCTTCTAAGCCCCCTTAATTTTTTTTTTTTTTTTTTGAGACGGAGTCTCCCTCTTTCACCCAGGCCGGAGTGCAGTGGCACTATCTTGGCTCACTGCAAGCTTTGCCTCCTTGGTTCATGCCATTCTCCTGCCTCAGCCTCCCAAGTAGCTGGGACTACAGGCACCCACCACCACGCCCAGCTAATTTTTTGTATTTTTAGTAGAGACGGGGTTTCACCATGTTAGCCAGGATGGTCTCGATCTCCTGACCTCGTAATCCACCCGCCTCAGCCTCCCAAAGTCCTGGGATTACAGGCGTGAGCCACCGCACTGGGCCCTAAGCTCCTTTTAAAAACAGAAATAAGAATATCACTCAAAACTGACATAAGGATTAAGTTAAATCACATGTAAAAACTACCTTATGCACTATGACTGTCTTAATGTCTAAAAGGACCAAACGAAATAATTGGTGATTAGGTTTAAAGGCTGCACTGCTCCGTAGGCAAAGTCCTCTTTATAAATGAGATAATATATACAGTGGAGGGGGTTCAGCTTATAGGGGTTATAGACACTTTGGAGAATTTAAAGGCTGTTAAGACCTGTATTTCCCAAAAGAAGCACACAAGTCAACATTCTAGGTGCAATAGCCCATAGATGCCATGAAGAACACCTGTGGGCTGCTGCATGGAGCCAAACTAAGAACTCATGCCTTGAGCACTCATGTTGGCACACCCATCCTCTGTCTGCAGGGGAGGGTGAGACCTGTTCTCCTTTTTGTGCAGGATCAGTGATTCTAACAGGACTCACCCTGAGCACAGCCCATGCTACAGTCCATACATAGATGAGGGCATGGTAGAGCCTGGCACCCTTGCCATAGGTGAGTGCTTCTCCCCACCCAGACCCATACCACATGTTAGGGCACAAGTCCAACTGTCTAGTTTCTTTGACTACATGGAAAAACCCAACAGGATTGAATGCATTAAAAAGCTTATATCCTCTCACTGGAGTAATTCTCTCCTTTGTGATTGATGATCAAAATAGCTAATGTTTTTTAAGCGCTTACCACTACACACCTGGCGTTGTCATAACCGCATGAAGTGGGTTTGGTTATCTGGCAGTCAGCTGCATATTGAATGGTTTAAAAGTCATGTGCTGCAGGTCTCCCAGCCAGTGAGTGGCAGGGCCAGGCTTCAAATCTGAGCTCCCCCAACCACTATGCCACACCTTCTGCCTTTCTCTTCCAGGCTGGCTCAGACGCACTGCAGATCTCCGTGGACTGGCCCTTGTGGTCCCCACCAATTGCTCAGCCTTCTTCTTTCTGTTTCCCAGCCCTGCAGAGCCAGCTCCAAGAAGACTGCCCCCTGCATATAAGCTGCTTCCTGCTTGCCCACACTTCTGTGAATCCATAACGTACACTCCCAATCCTGCAAAGTGTTGTACTTCCCCATAAATGAACATGCACAGTCTTCAAAGCCTCTGAATCTTCCACTCTATTAACTTGTTGCTTCCTATTTCAGATAAGAACCAGCCCTTTTGTTATATTTTAATTTCAAATATCCACTCTCCTTATCAGCTGGCCCACCACTGTCCTCTGAGGCTCCAGCTCAATCATTTGTGGTGGCTGAGCTTCCTTATGTACAGCGAGGAAAATGGAGCTGGGACATAATAGGAGGAAAGTTAAGGAGTGTGTTTCAATTATACTTGAAACTTCTCAAACTGTTGTCTCGTTAAGTTTCAGTGGACCTTGAAACTGTGTTTATGTGAAAGTTTTTGGAACATTCAGCATTTTTAAGTATACACTGTAAGTACTTTAACAGAATGTTAGGTGGTTACAGACCTGCCCAGAATTTAACCTCCCTTCCTCCCAGTGTGACAGTTTCTGTTGCCCTTACTCTTCCTGTGTCCTCATCAATATGTTCTGACCCTGCCTGGTGACCAGGTCAGCTTCTGGTGGCTCCTTGCATTAACAGTGAGACTTTCCCGATGCTGGTCTATACTCAGCCACAGCAGTCCAACAAGATGGGCCCTATGACAGGACACCAAGACTCTTCTCTGCAGTACATCCAGCAGAGGGGCAGGTAGGAGCAGGCAAAACAGGAATCAGCACTAGACATTCAGACCCCCAAAAGAGAGAGACCTGAGGAGAGAGATGCACACTCCTGTACACAGGAGGCAGAACAGATGGTGCTCAACAGGTGGGCCGTGGAGTGGGGAACTGATCAGGTTTGAATTCTAGTTCTGTCACTTACTTATTGGATAACCTTGGGAAAGCCCCAAATGTGTCATGTGTGAAATGGGGGTGATGACAGTCCCCATGTTGTAGGTCGTTGTCATGGTGCAAGGGCCATGGTAAGTGTTCTGTGAAAATGGCCATTACAAATGAAGCATGACCCCCAAAGAAGATGCAGGGGAAACTGGGCAATGCCCACAGACCATCCCCCACCCCCAGTTGAAGTGGCTTGATAGCACTGAGCCCTGCTCTGGTCAGAGCTCAGCCCCAGTCCACCCAGCCAGAGTGATACCCACCTGAGGGCACCGTATTCCAGGGCCACAGGCTCCTCCAGGTCTTCCCATTCACTCCCACTCTCTGGGGACTCTTCTGGAGGCAAAGACTCTGGGACAGTGCCCCAAGAGCAGAACTGTGGCAAGGGAATGGTCCCAGAATCTGCCTCCAAACATTCTTCACAGGGTAGCTGGCCTTGGCACGTAGAGTTGATGGTAAGATACTCTTCATCCTCCGAGGTGGGAGAAGGGGCTCCACATGGATGGTACATGTCACCTTCCCCATCCTCCCCATCCAATTCAGGACTAGAAAACAGAAGCCCATGTTTCTTCCAGCCTTGATAAAAAAAATTCCTCACCCCACCTTCCCCTTGCCTTTTAGAATACTCTGCACGACGCAGGCCCGTGAGACTCAGCCAGTGTTCAAACAGCTCTTGCCAGAGGCTGCTCTGGGCACCAGGAAGCAAGAAACTTATAAGGCACCAGCCCTGGCTTTGAGGAGCCCCCAGTTTAATGAGAAGTTGGAGCAGTAAAGAAATGTTACAGTCCATGTAGGAAGTGCTATGATAGAGGCAGCTGGAGCACCTTACCGAGCTCAGGAGACCGGGGGGGTGGGGGGGCTTGCCAGAGGGCACAGCATTGCGAGCAGGGTAATGACCCAGTTCTAAGACAGACTCGTCACATGGCAAGCAGAGTCGGTCAGACTTTGGACAAGTTTATTGACTTCATTGGAACCTCAGTTTCCTCATTTGACAAAACTAGATGGTCAAGAAGCGTCTAGGATTATTGGGACACGTAAATCACATAATTCTGACACAGCCCCCCCAACTCCGGGTTCCTGGTATGGGGTAAGTTTTTAGTAAATGTGAGATGCTGTGATTACTACTGTGAATATGATAGCTATTTCAACAGAAGAATTATAAAGAAAGGGCTTCAGGAAGGGGTTGGGAGTGACTCAAGCAGGCAACCATCAAAGCGCTTTGTGCAAAGATCAGGTCCTTTTCTGAGCACTGAAAATTTGCCTATTTAGAGAGGCGGCCAGCTGAAGTGACATTTACTCCCCGCGGAAGGACACAGGAGGCCGACGAGTGGTGAAGCTCATTATCTGGTGATGCAGCCGCAGACGTAATGGTCAAAGAACAAGGCTTCCAGGGGCCGCCCCAAGTTCGCCACACACGCCTCTTGATTAGAAAGAATAATTCATGCAAAGGTAGGGCATTTTACACAGCACTGCAGACATGCAGAGAAGATGCTCAGAAAATATCTGTCGAAAGTCTGGTTAGAGGAGATGAGAAGGAATATCTAAGAGAAAAGCACAAAGATTTAGCTTTTTACCAAATACATGGATCCTCATTTCTCAGCCTCCTTACCCCCACCCAAATCAATAGGTTGGCTTTGTTATGTGCTGCTGCTCTCCTTCTCCTTTCCTGCATTGCCTCTTTCTCTTAAAATTGGCTCTGGTGCACCCCAATAGCTACAAACCCTTAGACACCCAGAGAGCACGTCCTCCTCCCCAGTAGAGCCGGAAGCATCTGTCCCAAACTGAGCTTCACTGTGAAAGAGACATTATTTCCACTCATGAGAGCTACAAGGTATGTGAGATAGTGAATTTCATGTAAATATATGCACACTCAAGTGTATAAAAAAGAAATTATTCTACAAAGACTGAAGAGGAACACTCACTGTCAAAAGACATTTTTAATTCTTGAGCATTTGCAGGGAAAATTGACTTTAAGCTTGGCCAAATCATGTAGAAACTGTGTTTTCTTATAAACATGGGAAAGAAACATTCAAGAAGTTTTATCAAAGAATGGGAAATCTAGCCTATTTCCCAGGCCTAGGCTCACCACTGTCCCCACCACCTCAAGCAGCACCCCTTTCCCTCCGTTCTGAGCTCACTAAGCCTTGTTGAGGAGTGGAAGATGGCAGCTGTATGTGTCCATTGGCCACTGCAGCTGCCTCAGTGTCCACACCTCTCCTCCCACCAGTAGACTCCCTCCACCTCTTCTAATAAGCTCCTTGCCCTCTGGTTTTGATTCGGAGCTCCAGCTACTGGCTCTGCCTGGACAGAGACCTAGGGAAGCCATCAGCCTGAGAGGCAAGAGGCAAGGCTTCATCTGAGGTTCAACCAAAGAAAAAGTGATTTGCTCCCCACTTGTCCAGGGGGACTTGGTGGTCCCAAGGGTGAAATCTTGGCCATCATCCCACCACAAGTTGGGAGAACGACTGCCTTTCCTTCTATCCTTTTGTACATGCCATCAGGCTGCCCTTGGAGATTTGACCTGGGGCTCAACTGTGGACATAGGGAAAGGGTGAATAGGGAATAAAGAGGCACCAGAAGCCTGTATGCCTATTTCACGGAAAGGGCAAGACTTGGAAATTTGGAGAATTTCATTAAGATAGAGACATTCTTTCACAGCAAGCCTCATGTTTTGCATGTGGACATGATGGGTAAAGAGGTGGAGTTCTTCACCCAGGGTTCAAGGCCGGCCAGCTCATGGCTAATGTAGCAGGACTTTCAGAAAGACCCTGATGCTGTCGGGGTACATGGGGCTCTCTGCTCACCCCCTGCTTCTGTGTAATGACCTCAGCTTCTTCCTGCCCTCATTCTCTGCCCACCAAGCTGTCCAACAGAAGGAAGCTTTTATAGACAGATGATAACTAGAGGAGAATCTGGAGATTTCACGTGGGCTTCCTGGCCAGCCATGTCTCCCACACAAACCAGCAGGACCCCAGAACCAGGGTCCCCACCAAGTCCTGAAACTCTTCAGTGGGTATTTTTAAGAGGAATCCCAGTTCAGCTCTGAAGTCAGTGAAACCATTCTGAAGGCTCTGCTTGCTACAGAATGTTTACTGAGAAAAGACACTGGGCCCAACTTTTCTGGACAGCTGTCCTTTAAAGACTTGGGCCACCAAATTCATCTCTGCCTTTCAGGAGGAAATTCATAGAAGCAGATTGGGCATTTCAGGCTTGAAATATGAAGGTATTATAATTGTCCTATTTACTTACGGTTAAACTCACAACAAAGTTTGGGGTTTGTGTCCCTTCATGTCTCCAGTTCTCCAACATCAGGCCCCATATTGATGTCTCCATTAGCCCTGATGACACAGCTGGGAGCCCCAGGTCTCTGCTCCTGACAACTGCATTTAGTTTTGGCAGGTTGGATTTACAGTATCTCTAAGACATCAAAGTAAACAAGTTCAACGGACTGCCAGATTTGAAGCTCAGATGATAAATCTGAGCTGAAGTACAATACTTAGGATTTGTCACAGTAGTGTGGACAGATATCCCTGGGTATCTGGCGATACCCAAGGATACCCCTGGGATCCTGTAAGGTGTAAAGAGAATCCTGCTAGAGGCAGCACCCAGGATCCAGCCCAGGCTCTGCCGCCTCCCTCACTCCCCTCAGCCATACTCCAACCCAAGAGCAGGTATGACATCTCCCTCACCTGGCAACTGCATCCCTCCCTAACTACTCTGACATCACACCTGGCCTGGCCCCTGCCGTTGAGTGAGATCTCTGGCCTCCTAGTTATCTTTTGCTATTCCAGGCAGTGCCCTTCCCCAGAAGGTATATCATAACTTTAGGTTCATTTCCAGGAGTCCTGCTTCATTTTGCTTTCTTAAATAAATGACCATCAAGATTTATACCATCACTTTCACAAAGTGATGCTTGCTGAACTTACGTGCATTTTACTTACATGAGTTTAATGATATGTGCTAGGCAAAAAGAGAAAGAGAAAGATACCTTAAACATTCTGCAAAGACCAACTTTCCAACCGATGAGTGTAAGCCTTGAAGTGCACATGAGTGGGAGAACTAAATCTTTCATCCTCTCAATCTGTCTCTGTTTCTATGGGGCCAGCATTCAAAGACAAACATCTTGCATACAGCATGGCCCATACATGCAAGCCTCCTAACTTCATCTGAGGCTCGACCAAACAAAAAGTGATTTGCTCCCACACCAAGGGGCAAATAACATCACTCCTTCCAAAGTGATGTTTCAAGGGTAATGAGACTTGATGTGATTGTTGCCTTCTGCCTACCTTTAGGAACTAACCTTATAAAAAACGTGACTCCAGCCAAGCTTTCCCTCTGATAGGCACGTAATCCAACTCTCCTTCATAAAAATGTACTGTACTGCTTTATTACAAGATATTTTTATAAAGATCTGCTACTAGACGGTAAAATCTCTAGATATAGAGTGTGAGAAAAGAGAACAGGGAAAGAAAGTGAAATCGAATCTTGTCCATGAACACTTTGGGTTTGCTGTGGTGCTGGCAGCCATCTGGCTGTAGGAAGTTGCCACCTGGCAGATGGTAAGTTCCGGCAATTTGCTGGGAATTTCAATTGAAGGGACCTGTTCTTTAGCTGGAAATAGCTCAGGAAAGGGAAGGAAAACAGACTTGCATTGAGTTCTTACCGCATGCCAGGCACTGTGACAGCACCCCGAGCGTGCTATTTCTTTTGACCTGCACAGTACCCTATGGAACTGTCATGGTCCCCATTTACATTTGGGAAGCCTCCAGCTCAGGGAAGGCAACGCTCAAGGCATACTAGTAAGTGGCAACGCTGAAACCACATAATGGGATCCAGAAATCCATGCTCTTTTTGTTGAAGAGTTTAACTCACAGATGCCAGACACTTAAGAGGCAGTGGCCTGCGACAGTCACCTCAGAACTGAGCTGCAAACACTTCTAAGGCTTCTGCAGAGTCACAATCCCACTTTGGAATCCTGATTCAGACCCTATCCAGGAGCTGGGGGAACTGTGTACAGGGGTCGCTGGGCATGCGCCCCTCTTTTCTTCCTGTAGGGGGCAGCCACTATGTGTGCTTTAAATGCAAACTGACGTCCTATTGGAGGAGAGGCGGACTTGGTTTGAGTTCTTTCAGAGGGGAGGAAAGGTTCCTAAGTGAGGGAGGGAAAACGAAGTAAAAATAAAGCCAGGAAATGTGAGGAGGCAGAAAGCATTCATCAACAGAACCACCACAGGGAGGCAAGAGAAAAAGGGGGAGCGGTTGGCCATTGAGAGAGCCAGGATACTGAGAACAGTAAAGCTGCCTGCCCACAGTTCATCCATGGGTACATGGACCATGTGGGCCCGGCAGTGAGTATGATGGGTGATGGGCGTTCACAACAGACTGAAGAGAGGAGACTCCCCTGGAATGCTCTGGACAAGCCCTTGGGACTCTCGTGTGGCTCTAAAAGGAGCAGTCCCTCCAAGAATGACAGATTTTGGACATCTGGTATACCCTTGCAAATAGGGCCACTAAGCCAAATTTAATTTGGTTCAGAAAAACAGAATAATGTGATGTTTGATGCAAAAAAAAAAAAAAAAAAAACAGCAAATGCTAACAGATAGGCAGAAATAGGTATCCGGACTTGGAAGTAGAAGACATAAAAAGGCATAAAGATGTGGAAGATGTGGGAGCAAATCACTTTTTCTTTGGTTGAGCTTCAGATGAAGTTAGGAGGCTTGAATTTATGAGCCATGCTGTATGCAAAATGTGTAACTTTAAATGCTGGTCCCATAAGAACAGCATAACAGCATAAAGATTTCACCTTAATATAAGGAAGAACCTTCTGATCAGTAACTAGATGATGATAAAATGGGTCATTCAAGAGGTAGCAAGTTCCGCATCCCTGCAGATATTCAAGCAAAAGCTGGGACCCCTTCTTCAGGAATGTTATGGAGCAGATTCCAGCATGGAGTTTGAGGCTAGACTAGATCATTTTTATATTGAACAGGCTGATTTTCTGTAGTTTAATGAATGAAACAGTGACTGCCTATACTAATAGTTTAAAATACCATTTTAAATAACTATTGGCTATGTTAAATTAAAGGCACTTGGCAAGTCAAATTCCCAGCTTGTACCTATACCCAGGGTCACTTTATAATTCAGCTCTCAGGGTCCCTGTTCATTATCCCAAGCTATCTGGCAGCAAAACCTTTCAATATCCAAACAAGTGCCTCCTCCCTACAGGAAAGTACAGTTCCTTTAATATGTCCTTTAAGATCATGGTAATCGTTGTCCTTGGACAAGTCTCTGTAGGTTACTTTCTGTATTATTTTATCAAGTATGTCAATTACTGCCTAGACTGCAATTGTAAAGAACTATAAATACACTTATGTTATACATTATCAGACAACGAAAGTGAATATCATTGATGAATGTGCTTGTTCACCCTGTTCTACTTTGCAAACCAGTTAGCTTTTGTTTGGCTGACATAGCATTCTTCAAAAAATTGTAGCAGGGTACTTTTAGGGAATGCATGCCTGGCTCCTGCTTGTCACAGCTCTCATCGGGTCCAACGGTATTACACCACTGCTTCACACTTCACAGAGACTATCACTTCCTATGGATCTACCTTTGACAGTCTTCTAGGATGGCTACCAAATGAGAGCCATTTCATCTCAGTGGGTTTATAGAGTGTCAAACACAAACAATTGCCCCTTGTTATTTACCTGCTTTGTGCCCATGCCTCTGGCTGGCAAATGCTAGAAGCAGGTCTTACCCTACATGTGCAGCCCTCTGTCTGCTCCCAACAGGTTTCCAAGAACCTTGTGTAATAAGTACTTGTCAAACTGAATCAAAGACTATGTGTTCCGTCAGCATAGGACTGAGAATCGGAAATACTTACAGATGGATGGACACAAAAATGCAGACTAAATTTAAAATGACTGTGAAAATGAATGTTGCAGGGTGGTCTTGAAGATATAGATGTGTTCAGAAAACAAAAGCTGGTGTAGCCAGGCATGATGGCTGGTGCCTGTAGACCCAGCTATTGACCGGCTGAGGTGGGAGGATCACTTGAGCCCAGGATTTTGAATTCAGCCTGGGCAACATAGTAAGACCCCATCATTTAAAAAAAAAAAGCTGATGTTGATAATAAAGCATTATACTAGCAATAGAAACGAGGATGCATGTAGGAACTTCCTTCTTACTACAAAGCTTTAACAGGCCATGGAAGATACAAGAGAAAGGTTTGTGTGCCAGGAGAAAACCTGAGGCCTGCCACCTATAGCTTCCAAGACATATTGGGGACAATTGTGGTCTGGGTACGGTTTGCTTTCCCAAAAGCTCACAGGTGGTCACAGCAGCACCAGACCTTATGCTTCTCTTGTTGCAACCTCTCTTCTAAATGCCTGGAACAGTGCTGGGCACAAAATCATCCAAGCATAGTTATTGATGGCTTGATTACAATTTCCTAGCAATGAGATGCACAGAGTTTACAAAATGTCTGCAAATGTGGTGATTCTTACCTTCCAAGTCTCATGATATCACAAACTGAATAGCAGTTTTGCCTCACATCCTTTTCCAAAGAGGTCGCCAATGTTGATTCATCCCTTTCTTGGCGAAGTTTGCATAAATGAGGGTGGGACTCAGGAGAATGTGTCAAGGAACTGGCCCAAGGTCTCTCTCTGTTTTGGCCCCATTGTGCCTCTCTGATGGCCTTTTGGGAAGACTCTGGCCTGAGACCCAGGCCTTCCCCTGCATCTGGGGAGGCACTGTCCCTCCAGCTGTCCTCTTGATCCAGGATGGGGCTGGTACATGAGTCAGTACATGTTGCCCTGGTGAATTCTTTGTCAGCTGAGAGTTCAGGTGTCTATTAAAAGAAATGCTACTGATTACTGGCTGCGGGATGCACATTGTTTTTTTAAAAATACAAAGCTTTTTTCCCCCATGTGATTATAGATCAGAGTAGTTACAAGATGGGCTTTGAGGTCTGTCTATCACCATAGCATCCCAGCTCCTCCACATGGTCCCGGCTGGACACTGGGCAACACACTCAGGCACCTTAGCTTAGGGGGCTTTGGAAGCTCTCCATAAATGTGAGCCTTATTTTTAAATAAAAAATATTTGCAAAATTTAGACAAAGATAAAAATGGAAGATAAATATGCAAAACAATGACTCTATTCCACTTTCCGATAAGAAATGTTTTCTTTTTAAGTTTTTCATCTTCATCTGTCATCTCAGGGCTTGTCTCCCTGTCTCCACCCCCATCAAGGTGATGTTCTTTCCTGGGTCTCCTCCTCACTTTCCCAGACATGACTTGCTTCGTCTCAACTGCTCACCTCTCTGTCAGCCTTTTAGGTTCTGGTTTTGATGATGTGCTATGTCTTGCTGCCACTGCTTGACCTTCTACAGAAAAACAATCTGTGTTTCAGTAGAAAACTGTTTTTATCTACAGCAGAACCTGCTGGGTTCTCTGATTCTGGCTGTCTCCACTGTCTTTGAGCTATTTTACAACTCTATAAATAAACAGGTCCTTTGAAATCTCTTTTGAGCCAGTTTTAACATCTGCCTGGTTCCCTCATTGAATGAGTTAAATAAAATCTTTAACATGTATTCATTTTTATATCTGTAGGAATCATGATTTTACCTTTTCCTGAAAATTATCTTCCAGAACTTCCACCCCATGATCTCCATACCTGATGTAATAGAGCCCATGCCTGGGTTCCCACCCCTGCCCTCACCTACAAAAGAAGAACCACCCCAATGAGTGGTCTCCCCACATTTCTGATTGTACATCCCTAACAATGAGAGGGATACACCTCCAAATGTGCACATTTATTTAATTATAAATCGTAAACATTTACTACTTTTCTGATAGACTGGACATTATAAAGGATACACCAAAAATCAAAATTTTAAGAAGACCATATTTTATCACATTTTCATACTCTTTGGAGAGACCTCCAAAATCTGTTTTCTAACCTATCCTCTCCTTCTAGCTCATTATCCCTGGACATGCTCTCCAGCAATCCTTCCCCACTCCAGGACCTCCAGTCTGTGGAGCTGCTGCTTTTCATCATTACCCCCACTCCCCTTCCCTGTCACACATGTCCTCAGTGTGCCTCTTATTCTGCTTAGATTCCATGGCTCTGCCCCTAGATGCGCACTTACAGACAAGGAAGACCCTGAGCTCCCACCTCCTTGCCCCTCTCTTCCTCCATCATGTGTCACTTGCAGATTCTGAGTTTCTATCTTAATTCCTACTCAAACTGTGTGAACCTCACCCCTGCTTCTGAGCCTCTGACTAGATTAGCTTCAAGTGTGTGACTGCAGATGTCAAATGGGCAGTCAAGACTTCCAGATAATCTTTCTCTGTGTCCTTAATCAATTCAGTTTTCTACCTCTGCTCTCTAAATTATTTCTCATCTTGTCTGTCTCTTCAAGTTTCTAACAACTCCACCCTGACCTCGCCTGTGACCTCACAGTGAGAATGGACACGTTCAGATGAGAAATCTTCATCTTCCCACAGCAAATTCCACTGAGCAGCCTGTGCCCTTACCCCAACTTCAGCTTGCACCTCTCGCCACTCATTTCTGTGCTCTACTTCATGGCAGCCTCTTAGATGAGTGTCTCTTCTCACCGTTTCCATGCCTCCCTCCTTCTTTCTTGCACCCACTAGCACCAGCCTTCTGTCCTTACCACCCAAGGGAAGGAGCCCACATCAGGGTCCCCAGCGACCTCTATCTTTCTAAAGCTGAAGAACAATATTCTGTCCTTTCACTCTCTCTCTCAGCAACGTTCAACAAAGTGTGTCCCTCCCTCCTTCCTGAGAGCTTCCTTGCTTATTAGCCCTACTTACATGGAGTTGACCGTGAGCCCACCCTTGCTTGGTTTTTCCACCAATTCCCAGGCCCCATCTTAATCTCACATCTTGTCCCATCTCTGTACCAGGCCTCTCTATGTTGTTATGCTCTGTGCTGACTTCTCAGTCCTCTCCTTGAACTTATCTGCACTCTTTCCCAAGGTGATCTCAACCATTTCATGGCTTTACATGACCTCTATATATGCTGACAACTCCCAAATTCTCTTTTCCCAGCCCTGATCTCATGCCTATTCTCCACAACTGCCTAATAGACTCTTCACTGGATAGCCTATAAACATCTCAGTTTTAAATGATATCAAGAACTATTGTTTCTCTTCCATGAACCCCAGATGGCCTTCCCTAGCCCCTGTAAGCAGTCCCTCTCTTGGGAACTGGTACCAAGAGAGATGAAGTGGAAAATAGGATCTATGATTACCTTCCTAAAGCATGAAATAGGTATGCGTGATCTAGTGCAAAGAAGAGAGGTATTGGAATCAGGAAAATCAGGCTTTTTACCTTCTTACCCCTCCTTCACCCTGCATTGGTGGTACCACCATTTCCCCAAGGCTTCCTCATGCCAAAGCTTGATTGCTCTCTTTCCTCATGCCTGTTTCTAATCCCAAAGTAGTCTCCTGAACTCCGCCTCCCAGATGTATCCCAAATCTGGCTGCTTCTTAACCCTTCAGCTACAGCCTGAGTCCAAGCCACATCATGTTTGACCAGAATGACTGCTGCTTGACCTCCTTTAGTCCCTGTGCACCAGTAACCCGAGTGGCCCCTCTGAAGAATGGAGGAGGGCATTTCCTGCTTAACCCTCCATGCCAGCCCAGTGGCTTCCCACTGCATGCAGGATGGTGGCATCATGCTCCTCTGATCCCCAAGGCCCTCCAGGGTCCCTGCCACCTCCACAACTTCCTCCACTTCTGCTTCATTAACGATGGCCCAAGCACACTTGTATTTTTGTCCCTCAAACATCCAAGTGGGTTCCCATCTCAGGGCCTTTGTTCATGCTGTTCCTTCTGCCTGGAATGCCCTTACCCCAAATGTGGGCATGGCTGCCTCCTTCTCAGAGGTGCTGTACTTTATGGACTAAATGCTTGCTCCCCAGAGCTGCTGACCCTTGTTCTGCAATCTGACCACTGGAGCCACCCAAGCAAATCACAATCCTCCCACTTGGCCTTCGGGTATGAGGAGGGAAAGCTCACCCCCACACCTCACCTGGACCCTTCCTGCTAGATCTTTATGGGCTCTCCTGGGAGGAGCTATTCTCCAGAATGGAAATACCACTTTTTCCCCTGGGATATCCTAGATATTTCAACAAAAACACAGGGTCCCAGCACCTTGGCCTGAATTGGTGTGTGTGAAATTTGGCCCTCTCTCACCTGGTTCAGTTTCTTAACACAATTGCTGTTGTCTACCTTCTTTTCCAACCCAGCAACTTTTGGATATCTTTCCCATAGCTCTTCCCTCCCTAGAGGCTATGTCAAATGACCTCTTGGAGTCTAAGCATCAACAGGATCTGGGACATCAAGTCCTTTATGTTGTCCTAGTGATGGTGTCACCCTCAGGCACAATAAGTGATCATTTTTATCCACATCCTAGAGATGAGGAATCATGGGGCCTAGAGAGGACAGGCAACTGCCCAAGGCCCATGCAGCATAGCAGGTACAGGTGATCCAGGTACCCGCCCAGATCCCCCTCCAGGACTGAGATTCGCATCCTACTGCCTCATCTCCCCTCCCTTGGGGCAGCCCACACCCCAGCGCTGGTTAGGGCAACAAGCAAAGGCACAGGTTCTCTTGTCCCAATTCATGGCAGCTCCAAGGGGCCATCTCTGCTCCAGGGCTCCCTCCAGGATCAGCTGAGGCCCTGTTTATAGCTGCACATTGATCTCTCCTTCTGCCCCACCCCACCTCAGTCACCCTCACAGGGGATGTTCTCAAGTGCAGGCCCCATAAAACCTCCCACGCTCACATCTCTGCTGCAAAATCTGTTTCCTAGGAACCCCACAGAAGGCATGGCAATGGGTAATTGTAACTGTCAACTTGGCTAGGCCATGGTACACAGATAGGCGGTCACATACCATCTAGATGTCACTGTGAAGGTATTTTTTTTAGATGTGATTTGACATTTAAATCAGCAAACTTTGAGTAAAACAGATTGTCTTCCATAATGTAGTGGGCCTCATGCTGTCAGCTGAAGCCCTTAAGAGGAAAGACTGACCTCCCTGAGGAGGAGGGAGTTCTGCCTCCAGACCACCTTTGGGCTTGATCTCCATCAATTATTCTCTGGGTCTCCAGCCTGCTGGCTTCCCCTGTAGAATTTGGACTGGCCAGCCCTCATAATCACATGAGCCAATTCCTATAATAAATCTCTTTCTCTTTCTCTCACTCTCTTCATATATAAACACACACATAAACACACACACTCACACACACTCATTCTATCTGTTCTATTTCTCTGAGAACCTGACTAATATATGTGTCAAGGTAAAAATCCCTATTTTCCTGATTCTAATGGCTCTCTTCTTTGCACTAGACTGCACGTGCCTATTTCATGCTTTAGGAGGGTAATCATATATCCTATTTTCCACATCATCTCTCAGAATGGAAATTCTTATTGGAAATTCTCTTGGTCTGCTTCTGTCTACTCTCCTTCTTCCCAGGCTTCCCTCTCTGAGGCCTGAGCTTCCAGAGAACCTGGCCCTAATAGTTTCACAGCCAAAGTCTAAACATGTAAACATCTACAAGAAGACCCAAATGTCAGAAGAGGCAGAATCAGGGAGATGAAGGAGGCCTACTGAGGTTTGGGGGCCAGCTATTTTCCTACCCCTGTGAAAGGAGGTGGCACTGAACCTACCTACAACCCTCTTAGGACCCTAGAGTCTGGAAAAGGGGGGCCCAACCAGAGCCAGGTAGCGAGAGTAGGAGACACTGCAGCCTACCTGCCATTCCTGCTCCATCTCAGGCAGCGCACCTGGAGGGGGTCGGCAAAGGAGGAGCGTGACTTCCTGTGGGGCCCCTCTCAGTAAATGCAGCACCTCCTGCGAGAAACCAAGATTCACTGTTAGATTTGGGCTTGCATTGCTGGGGATGCAGTGATGTTCTCCCCACTGCGTCCCAGGCACTAGCTCCTCCTCCCTGCACCTTGATCTATTTCTCACTCCAGAGAACTCCGGAGAACCCTGCTGTGGGCCTGACTTTTCAAAGTGCAAGGAACCAAGGTCAGTGGCCTGCAGCTTCCACAAAGTTGATGCAAGATGCTGGGCTGTGCATCACCTTTGTGCAGCTTGGGTTCTGGGAACCTCTCATCTGTAATATTGCAGTAACCTCCTCTCTGCTCCCTGCCTTCACCAGTGTCACCCACCTGCCTCCTTCCACATTGCTCAAGGGAATGGCAATATCTGCCAATACCAATGCCTTTTCTTCAGAGAGAGAAAGAGTGACTCCAACAAATCGCTGTTCATCTCAGTTGCCCTTTCCTCCCAACCTGCCCTCATCTTGGGCCACCAATTGTGCAGCCTCCACCACCTGAATCTCTAAAGCCTGACCCTTGGCTCTGAGCTTCCTATCAGGGCTCGGCTTGGGCTCTGGGAACCTCTCACCTGTAGTATTGCAGTGACCTCCTCACTGCTTGCTGCCTTCTCCAGTGTCACCCACCTGCCTCCCTCTGCAATGCTCAAGGGTAGTTTTCCACAATGCAGATATAACTGAGTCCTTCCCCCACTGCACACCCTGGCTGACTCACTTTTCCCTCAACGTAAGCTCCAAGGCATAGCACATAGACCCCGTTTCTGCCTGCCTCTGCCTCTCACCACAGTTCCCTCTCTCCCATCTACTCCCCTCTGCACCCACGTCCTAAGCCCCTGCCATGCTGAATCTGTTGCTCCAAGCCACCCTCTCAATGTCCAGGGTTCAAGGTTGCCTCGATAGCTCCTATTTCCTATTTAGACCAGGATTTCTCAAACTCTTGGCACTGTTGACCTCTCAGGCTGGACAATTCCTTATGCGAATGCCTGTCCTGTGCATTGTAGGGTGTTTAGCAGCATCTCTGGTCTCTACTCACTAGATGCCAGAAGCACTCATCAGTTGTGACAACCACAAATGTCTCTGGACTTAATCAAATATCCCGTGAGAGGGAAATAATCCCTGCTTAAGAACTGCTAATCAAGACACTCCCCAGTCCCTGCATCAGCCACGCAGGACTTCCAAGGGGTGCACTTCTTTCCTGGCTCACTGGTGTGAGCACTGCAGCATGGGCTTTCATCTCCCAGGATACATATCTCCTGCCATGTTTTCTGTCCATGAGCTCTGAAACTGCATGAGCTGTCCTCCTCTGTGCCTTCAGTCTCTCATAGAGTTGCCAGCCCAGCAGTGGTTCTCAGAGAAGGGTTCTTGGATCAGGAGATGGATGGATGAAGGCATGCCCTCCCACCCAAGCATATGGTGTTCTAGAGACCTCCCCCCAGCCCTGCCCAGAGCCACTGTCCCCCTTTGTCCATCTTGCTTTGTGTTTCTGGAGCTGACCTATAAAGGCTGCATGAGGCTTCCTGTTGGGCTCAGCTAGGGGAACACGGCAAGAGACCAGAGACAGGGAGGAGCGGAGGTCATTACTGCTTCCAAATTCCTCCCTTCAGGTTGCCATGGGATGACTACAACCTCAGCCAAGGTGAGAGCTCATGCCAGCGAGTCCCCTCCAATGGCTCTCCATTCCTGGGGTGGAATAACTGCTCTTTCCCTTCCCCTTTGGCCTCGGGATAGGGGTAACTGCATCCCACTCTTTCTAGCCCTAGGCCACAACATGCTCTCTTGAGCTTCCTAACAACCTGCCCACTCCTTTATTAAATGTTCCTCAAATGACTCCATTTTCTTCCAGGACTCTGTCTAATATATACAGTATTTCATTACTCTCTCTTCTTAAATTGCATTTTTTATCATAGACAGGACAATCAGTGTAATAATGTATGAAAAGCTGTAAATGTGTTGAGAAATGGGAAGGAGAGCAGAAAGGGACCCACTCTAGTCCCTTCAGCCCCATGCCCACCTCCTGGGATGTGTGTGAAGAGACGTCAGCCAGCACAAAGGCCAGGGCTTTATCTTCAGCTTCTCTCATGAACCCAGTGAGAAGCAAGGCTGACTCAAGGTCAGATATTTAAAAACAGAGATTTTAAATTAAATGTGAGCATGTACCACTAATTACTCTCTTTGTGTGATTAAAATCCAGGCTGCTGGTGTGATTTTTGAGAGCCCAGAGTTTTCCCCACGGCAGCAGGCTAGTAAGAGGCAAAGCTGGGGCCAGCCTGCACAGAGAGCTGCATTGCCCATGACCCCCGGCACCTGGAAGATGAGGCCTTCTGTGGACCTTCCATTCACGGCCAGGATAATGTCACCAGCTGCAATGGCCCCATTCTCCTCAGCTGGCTGCCCCGGAAAGAGCCTCTTAATCCTCACAAGATCACTTTTGAGATGGCTGCAGCTCTCTTTCTCCATCTGCACGAAACTGAATCCCAAACCATTGGCATTCTTTTTTAGTTTGACTTCAAACTTAGGACCTGTAGTGTGGGATGTTGATAAAAATAAATTCTTCAGTAGATTACAAGTGAAATTGACCAGTCTCAAAATGCAAATTGTCAAGTAGATGAATTATTTCTTTTACGTTCAAATAATTCCTTTGCTAATTTTATGACAGAGTACATTATGTATGTTATAGATTAGTGCTGTCCAATAAAATATAATGTGAGCTATAAATACAAACCACAAATGTCATTTTGAAGTTTTCAAATAGCTACATTAAAATAAAAGGAAAAAGCAAACAAAAAATAAAAACAAAAAATAAATAAAACAATTTAAAAAGTAAAAGGAAACAGGTTAAACAAGCTATAATCATACATCTTATTTAATCCCATATATCTGAAATATTACCACCTCAACATGTTTTCAATTTGAAAAAATTATTAACGAGATATTTTTTATTCTTCTTACGAACTAAGCTTTCAAAATCCAATACATATTTTATCCATTTAGATTGGTCACATTTCAAGTCCTCAATAGCCACATGTGGCAAGTGGCTACCATATTGAATAGCACAATTATAGATAACTCAACTATGTTTATACACAAAGATATAGCTGCTAGGCATACACAACATGCTCTTGGCATTTAATAAAACTTGTATCACATACATTCCTATTACTCCTTTAGAACTCTAGTCATTTCTAGTATACTTGAAACTAAATTTTGCATAATTAGACCATGGAGAAAATTATGGCCAATTCTATGGACAATGCTTTAGCTGCCATTTTGTTTACCCATGTAGGCTGACCATAAGACAAAACAGTTGCCTCTGGGCACCAAAGATGAACAGAGCTGGCCACCTACATGGTCTGTCCACCAAAGAGGCCTCTGGGCTGCCCCGCTGGCATCAATGCACAGAGGGACAGAGCACAGACTTGCAAACTTCACCAGGGCAAGAATGGAAGCATGTGAAGCAATTATGTGAAGCAATTATGTGAAGGTGTGTCACACGACCAGTTCTACCATCGCCGTAAGGCCTCCTCCACTCTTTGGAGTCCATTTCTCAAAGGCCCCAAGGGAGTGAGCAAAGGGGTGAGGACAGAGGAGACTTGATTTAAACAGAAGCATGCCCCCTTTGCCCCACCCCTACCCTATGGCTGGCTTGAGTCTTCCGCAGCAAAACCAGAAAATCTCTATGAAGGGACTAAAACATGGCTAAGGTCCAAATCGTTCTTACTGAGGAAATCAGCGTGTTCCTGGCAAATACCAAAATCACAAGGGAATTGCAGAGGGGCAGCCCATCAGAAAATGTGCAGTTTTGTCCCTCTAAACGATCGTTCGTTTGCCTTTTTAAATGATGCTAATAACAAGGCTAGATTCCTGAAACTTCTCTCCCAACCTGCCTAGTCATTCCTCAAATAACTTTGTCACAAACGACTTGGCTGGACTGTGAAGCCAAAGGTATCTGAAAGTGTATGACCCTTTCAGTCAATTTCATCCTAAATATTCACACAAACATTAACATTCTGGCAGCTGATCAAAGGACTGAGGAAGGCTGGGGGCAGAAAGATGCCTAGAAATCATTTGGGGAAAATGCATTTGTTTCCAGAAACCTATTCCATGAGATGGGCTTCCATGGCATGAAAAAGCCGATCTCAGCATGATCACCATGGCTCGCTTTCTTTTCAGGACCCAGAGGAAGCCTTCCTGCCTTTCCCTTTTGACTTGACAATTCAAAAGCGGCACACAATAACATGACAATAGTAACACTCAATTCTCTCCCCTCTCACCATCTGTCACCGAGACACAGCTCGAAGGCCTGCCAGGCAAGGCTGTTACCAAGGAAACAGCCGTGCGTTCATCTCCCATGCTGTCATTAGCAGAAGGACACTGCTGTGTACTCCTGGGGACTCTTCTCTCTAAGACCAGTCTTGCAACCTAGAAGGAAAGGTGAACAAACTCAGTTTACACTTCATATGGCAACCAGGAGTCACTCCCTTGACTCTGCAAATGCTTCTTAATTTTCGAATCCTTCCTATAAGCAGACTCATTTGAATCTCTCAACTAGCCTATGTATTGGGATCTAGACCCAGATTTCCCAGTGCTTATTAGACAAGTGCACCTGGAAGCAACACATGTACCTCCACTTCACATATGCAGTGCCACACTCATCTTCCTCCCCTCACTCACCCTCACTTCCCCTCCTCGTTCTTCCTAAAACACTCCTCCCCTCGCATTGGCTCACCCCACCATTAACCTGCCAAGGGCCACATTTGGAGTGGTCCAGCTCTCCCCCATCTGGTTTCTAAGATGTGAACATTCCCCATCAAGAACAGCTCCTCAGTGCCCCCTCCCCTCCACCTCCTCTCTCACTGCCAGTGACCCACTGGGCCATGGCAAGCTCTGGTTACCTTGGCTCGCTGGACCCTGTCTGCACCCTTCTTGGTCCACCCCATCATGGCTGCCAGTGAATTGGTCTAAGACAAAAACTGAACATGCAACATTCTTGATTTAAAGTCTCCAATGCTTCCCATCACCTAAGACCCAAACCCATGGCACACCAGGTCTGTACCACCTGCTGTCCCCTTTCTTTCCAATGTGATTCCCCACATTCCTCCCCACAACACCATATACCCTTGTCGCCCTAAGTGTGATTCAAGAACCAGCAGATAGACATCACCTGGAAGCTTCTCAGAAATGCCAAGCTCCCATTCAGGGCATGTGGCCCTGCCTTCATCTTCCTGTTGCACCTGTCACTCAGCACCTGGCCCAGGATCCCAGAGGGACAATTCCTACCTGCCTAAGCTGCCAGGAGGCCAGCCAAGTACCCTCTCTACCCATGCTCATTAGCAAAGGTCTAAATATCAGAAGATGCCAATAAATTATGGCTCTGTTCTCAAGATAGGTCAACCAAAGTCACTAATATAAGCAAATTTCACCAGACACCAGAAAACCGCTTTGGGAAAGAAAGCAAAAAGTGGCCAGAACATTGCCCCAAGCTTGCTGGAAGGGCCTTCAGGAATCCCTCCTGTCTCTGTTGACTTTTTAGTTGCCAAAAGAGGGTGATGCCAGCTCTGTGGCTCAGGACACAGCGGCAGTTAGAGGCTCCTAACCTCAGGCAGAGGACTCGGCACAGTGGGATAACATCGAGTCACTGCGGGGCAGGGAATAAAGGGGACATAAAGGATGAATGGCTCTGCTCTCGGCACCCTGAATTCCTACCTCATTGTGAGGAAAAGAATCCCAGGACACTCTGACCCACGCCCCGGTAGGTACAACACAGGGTGAGGGGGAATGGCATGAACAGGGAACGGAGTGGGGTCATCCCATGCAAACGTAGGGAGGTAAGAAGGCCCATGGACACAGGGCCAGCGGGGCTGGGGCAACCAGAGCCAGGCTAGAGCAGTCTCTTCACTCCATCTTCTCCATTCCACTGTCTGATTCCAGAATTCAGGCAAGCCACCAGTAAGTTTCTAAGGCTATCTATGGGGGGTGAGATTTTTTTACGCAGAAACATCTATCTGCTATCTCCTGGGTTTCACATCCCCATAGAAAAGTGAGGGTAAGAAGAAATGGAAGAGAAAAAAAAACTAACAAAGAAAAAGTCTTGTTTCCTGCCTGCCTCCCTCCCACCCAGAGGTGATTTCAGCTTCTGATGTTGTTCAGGAAAGTTCCGGAAGGAGGGGAAGCTGGTCAGCAACAGTCCACTCACCTGCCCAGGACCCTTCAGGCACTGCACAGCCTGCTTGTGGGTGAGGCCGCACAGACTCACTCCATCCACCTGCAGGAGTCGGTCACCTGGGAAAGGGATGGATGTCATGTCATGACCTGGTGCTTGAGGCTGCAGGAGGTTCCCTTCCAGGAGGCCCCTGCCCGGCACCCCTCCATGCAGCCTGGAGAAGTGGGAAAGGAAGCTGAGGTGCCAGGTGTCCCCCTGGAGTCAGCAGGAATCCTGCCTCTCTGAGCAGTCTCACTCCCTTCTTCTCAGGCACATCACAGATCAGGGATATAAAAGCCTTTCTATTATTGGCTCACAGAATGGTTGAGCCAGCTCTGTTCAACCTTATCCTTCCTCCTGTTTTCCTGTGAAACCGTTTTTGAAAGTATTTTCAAGTCACTTAGATATT
The DNA here is from genome assembly GCF_029281585.2 of Gorilla gorilla gorilla. Classification (NCBI taxonomy): domain Eukaryota; kingdom Metazoa; phylum Chordata; class Mammalia; order Primates; family Hominidae; genus Gorilla; species Gorilla gorilla. The sequence goes on along the minus strand of NC_073232.2, from coordinate 67,723,089 downwards.
TATATCTCCAGGATGTATTTTTTTTATTTCAAAAAAGGGTCAGGGAGGCATGGTTGACGCTGGGGACACCAGAATTCTAGGGGAAATGGAGATAAGTAAGATCCTAGGTTCCCCTTTTGGCTCAATTCTGGCAGTTTTGGAGACCAATAAAAATCACCCCCTTCCATCAGAGAAGTGGGAGCTGAGCAAGGGCAGACAGAAGGTTCAGGTGTCCTCCCCGGATGTGCGAGTGAGTTTACCGAGGCCCACTTGTCCTCCAAGTGAAGCAGTATGTTTTCCCATGGAGGCCAAAGAGCAACACAAGTCTTTTAAGTCTTCTACTATTTTTCTATCACCTATGCTTCCCAGTGTGCCACTGCAGACCCCCCAACCTATCAAATGGGCAGGGCAGGTTCTATCACCTCCTTTCCAGGTGAGAAAAGTATGACCTGGGGAGGCAATCATTTGCATGAGTTTTCAGAATGGGAGCAGGGCAAGGCCTAGAGGCTGCCCCTCCCAGTGCAGGGCTCTTTACACCATGGAGCACAGAGTTCCCAATGAGGACCCATCCCCATCTCTCACCCTGTAGGATCTGCCCTTCCTTGGCAGCTGGTCCTCCAGGAACAATGGATTTCACATAGATACCACCATAGGGCACACTGGTGTTAATGCCACCCTGAAAAACACAACAAAAAACTCACCACCCATCTTTCCTCCTCCAGGAAGCCTCCCCAACCTCCCCAGCTAAGGGAATCCCCACCTGCCCACCACTCTATCCCATGACCTCACCTCTGACCGGCACTGTCTTCTGTATTCACCTGTTCGTTTAGATTGTATTCTCCACTGAGCAATAAGATTAGGTGTTCATAAGCTTAACAATAGCAACTATGTGAGAGATCTGGGCATGTCCCCAGCCCAAGCACTGGTACATGGTGGGTGCTCAGCAACTGCTCACGTGGGATGCACCACTATCTCTATATAGGTAGTGACCAGCGTAGGTGGATATGGCTCTGGGCCTGAAGGCTTGTGCCTGGCACGTCTTGTGTGCTTTGATGGGCCAAAGGATATGTGCATTTTTCATTATAATAGATGTTGCCAGATTGCATCCCTATGTGAATATGGATATACTTATTCACATTTCTACCAGCTTTGTATGACAGTACCATTTTTCTACATTCCACCAGCTATATTTGGCCAAGCTGGTAGACATAAAGTTTAAAATTTTATTTTAATTTAATTTGTATTCCTGTGGCTTTTCATGGGTTTGAGTGTTTTTCATGTGTTTAATGGCCATTTGGATTTGAGTGAGACATTTCAAGAATTATTTTTGAAATTAAATATCTGCAAAGAAAATCCAAGTTTTTGCCAGCCAAAGGAAATCATCAACCTCTTCTCAGCAAATATATATTTGTGAATAACCCAAAATTTAGTCAGTTTTTCAGATGAAAAATAGCTATGTTTGGTGTCTGATAAGGCTGTTACCCCAAGCCAAGAATAAATGGACCATATTTGGTATCAGCCTGTTCACTCCATGTGGATTCATGAGCCTTATTGCTTGGTTTCTTACTTGGTCCCTTAAAATCATCTACTGATGACAAATTCATTGCAGGCTTAGGGTCCAAGAAAACACATATCCTTGCTCTAGGTACATAGCATTATCACAGGGGAAAGCAAAGAATGCCCTCCATTCACATATCTCTTGAATTTCCTCTGAAAATTTTCATCAGCCATAGCGCGTACTTTGGTGGGAGATGCCATTCTATTTCCCATCAACAGGTGAATCCAACAATGACATTCCTGAAATCCAGACCCATTCCAGGGTCTGAAGGTAATGGATCACTTTCTTTTTTTTTTTTTTTTTGAGACGGAGTCTCACTCTGTCGCCCAGGCTGGAATGCAGTGGTGTGATCTCGGCTCACTGCAAACTCCACCTCCCAGGTTCACGCCATTCTCCTGCCTCAGCCTCCTGAGTAGCTGGGACTACAGGTGCCCGCTATCACGTCCAGCTAATTTTTTTTTTTTATTTTTTAGTAGAGACGGGGTTTCACCATGTTAGCCAGGATAGTCTCAATCTCCTGACCTTGTGATCCACCCGCCTCAGCCTCCCAAAGTTCTGGGATTACAGTCGTGAGCCACCGAGCCCAGCCTGTAATGGATCACTTTCAATACTCAGTAATAAAAGCAGCACCTTCCAACCTCTGACCTCTGGATTTTCACCAGCTTTGTGTGTGCCATTCCCCAACCCCTTGGGTAAACACAGTTATATGGGTAATCTCCTTTCACAAGGGTCTACCAGGCAGAGCTCAGAAACCAAATGGAAAGTGTCAGTCCTGATGGAGGCCTGGCCCTGGGATGTCTGAGCAAGAGGCTCCACACTGATTCTATGCTGGATGACAGTGGACTGCCCCACCCACCCTTGGCCATATGACAGTGGACTGCCCTTCTTACCTTTAGCTTGTGTCCCTGAAGCCCCAATATGCTTCTCTCTCTCTGCAGTCCAGCTTGACCTCAGAGTCAGGACACATCAGCCAACTCTGCCCACACTGCCTCCTCATGAGTTTGGAGTCCCCTAGTGCATGCCCTGCTCATCCTGAGGTTCCCCAGTACCTCTGTTTGTCTCTGAACTCATCCCCCAGTGCAGGCCCCCATTGGCTTTTTTATTTACCCCTTACATTTGTGCAAACTAAGCACACTGTCAGAGGTTGCCATCTGGGTGGAATGGCCACCAGGTTCTAGACGGACATCTTGTTAACTGCTTTTCAAGCTCTCCTAAAAACTCTTACAGTTACGCTGAATCCAAGTGTCCCATCTTCTTTAACCAGTTCCACAAAGTAGATTTCACCAGCACTGATTTCTGGAGGTGATGGAGGACAAGAAGAACCAGCACCCTGCCATAAACAAACAAAAATAAAGATGGGATGAAGGAAGATGTCACCTCTTAGCTCTCACCTGCTCTCAGGAGCAGGCAGCATTGCACCTCAGAAAAATCATGAGCTTTGGACTGGGCCAGCAGGGGATTCATTTCCAGCTTTATCAGGCCTTTTCCATGTGACCTCAGACAAAGCAGGAGGAAGATGAGGGAGTGATGGGCTGGGCTGATGCCACTTCTAGGCAGAGAATGCTTGGGTCACTGTTCATGTTCCGCTGTCCCTCTGCCTAGAAGATGGGGTCTTTTGTCCTATCTGCCCCCTTTACTTAGTGCTTTCTAATCACCATGAATGTTAGAAAATTCTAATGACACGCAGGAAAATAAACAAGCTGGAGGAAGCTGAACAACGAAGCCTCAACTGCTGAGGTTGAGACCTGAAGGGAGAATCTAAAGTCCACCATACCACAGAGGATCATCTGGTCACAAAGTTGGCCAAGAGACCCAGAAGAGCCTGCAGCATCTGGGTTGGGTCCTACAGCCTGCACCATGGTCAACGTGGCCTTAGAGCTCCCTTGCTCCCCTCAGCGGTCCCCAGCCCCAGGAAACCAACTCTCAGGTTTGCCACCAAAGAAGCCCCAGCATGAAGGCCTCTCTGCTCTGCTTCCTGCCAGAGAGGACCTACCAGAGGAAGGCCTGGGGTGAAGGTTTCTGCTCTGGAGGCCAATCCGAATCCCAGCTCTGTCCCCTGCTCCCTGAGAGAGCTTGGGTGTGCTCCTTTGCTCTTTCTGTCTCAGGTACCCCACCCATAAAAGGGGTTGATAATAGGAATGATCTCATTGGGTTACCATGGAGCTTCCATGAGCTAATACATATAAAGTGCTCAGGACACTGCCTGGCACACAGGTAAGCACTCAATTAATGGCAGCTACTATCGTTGTTCTTCCACTGGCCTCCTGCATCCAGTTCCTCATGGGATGTTCTGTCCAGGTGAGCACCATGGCCAATTAGGAAGGCACTGTCATTCATGGAGCCCTATTGCATGCCAGATCCTTGTGATAGAGGTCAAGACACACTACCCCAAAATAGGGCACCTTGGCACATTGGAGGAATTGGAGAAACAGCACATGCGGGAAGGTTTCTCTGACCTTCCCCTGCCCTTCTCTTCTGAAGCAGGCCGTAAAACCTAGGAAGGATTTTCTAACCTTCCCCCGAAGCAGGGCACAAGACCCTCAAGTGAGAATGCCCTCCCTATATCTGGAAAAATGGAGGATCTTATGTGGGAAGACACAGGGACTGAGAGAGGAATCTGAACAAGCAGGCCTTGCTGAGTTCCTCCCACCTTACATACTCCTGCTTTTTGTCTTATCTCATTTCTCCATGACTCTCCATTCTTCATCAAATATACTCAGGGAGAACTGTTTCTTCAGGTCATTTCCATAAGAAGGCTCACATGTCACATAAAACTTATAGTAAATACACGTGGATGCTTTTCTCTCATTAATCTGTCTTTAGTTACAGGGGTCCCAGCTGATGAAGCTAAGATGAGTAGAAGAAAGAGACGGGTTTTATCCCCGACACTGGGCATAGTACCTTAGTTTCCACGGCTGTGGACAGACATCATTATCTCCATCATAAAAAGAGAAACGAGGTTGAAAGAGGTGCAATAACCTGCCTGTTTCAACCAGCAAGTTGTCCCAGCAAGAATGAGAAGGGCATACACTCAGCCTGAGTAAGGGAGGATAGGTCGTGGGAGACCTGTTTTCAAAGGTCTTGCCAGCCTTTGGAGAAACCAGTAATATCAGTTCAGCACCTGGGGCTGGAAACACTGGGTGCTGTGACCACCCCTGAGCCTGAAGGGCAAGAGAAGGGAGTGGTCGATGGACCCTGATAGGAGCTGTGCTCTTTGTAGAGGGGCACAGCCAACCTGTGTCAGCACAGGGAGAGAGTGGAATGAAGGGTGTGCAACTGAGACTCCAGCACTGCCACCCTGTCCTCACTCATCCCACAACTGCAGGCTCCTGCTGAGGCTTCGACTGGGCAGAACCAAGCAGAACACAGCAAGGTGACTCAGTCCATGAGCACCAGCTGTGCAGGGCCCACAGCAGAATGGAGAGGCTGGGGCATGGGTCTGGCGGGGCCTAAGAAGACAACACCACTCGGAGTCCAAAGAGACGGCAGAGGACAGCAGAGCTGGGACTGAAGCACACAGCCCTCCATACACCTACTCCAGATCCCATCTTCTTCCTCCATGGGGTATGGTCAAGAGCAAAGCCACTGAGTTCCCAGCTTGAGGACCAATTCAAGGACAAGAATAGGAGGTGCCTGGTTGCCCACGCCTTGCCATTGGCAGCAATCAATTTCCTCATGGTGCTATTATCACAACAATTATAATGAGTGACTAAGGACGCCAGAGGCACCCACACTGAGCCTGTGCCCAGACACTGCCCTAGAACTCTGCCTTCTTCTATGCATTTTTCTCAACAACCACGCCATGCAGGCATTTGCTTCTGTATGCAAATGAGGAAGCTGTGGCTCAAAGGGGCTAAGTAACTTCCATCCACCTGACATGGAAAACAGAGAACAGGAAGGGCCTAGGGGCCAGGCTGTTGGGCTTCACAGTCTGTTCTCTTTTCATCCAGATCTAGAAAGTAAACCAAGGGATGATTACCTTTAACGGCAGAAAGGAAAGCTGATGTCTCAGCCTGGGCACTAAGCTCTGCACCCCAGCCATGTCTAGTTCTTCAGTATTTCTGTCCTGGTCTTGTGTGTGTGACAACAAACTTCCCTGGTACCCGAATCTCAGGATATCTGTAGAGGAGACCCCAGAATTGGCTGTGCTATTCTTTTCTTCATCTGGGTTATTTCCACCAACACCTATAAAAACAAGCCAAGAAAAAGTCAACAGCTTAAAAAGGCCGGTTTCTTGGTGGCATCTCTATGTGGGCACAGTGTTTTCCTCCAGTGACAGAGTGATCATTTATAGCTGCTCGGGTACAATATGAATTTAGCTCCTCCTGAAAGATGTTACATTTAGATTAGAGAAAGGGAAGATTCTACATGGGATTTAGAAACCTAGATAGAGCTTACGTGACCCAACTATGAATGCGTAGGCTCAAAAGAAGTTCATAAGGCCAGCTATCCCTTATTAAGCTCTAGCCATGTGATGGGCACCTTAGATATACATATAGGAAGATATGGACATCTTCCCATCTTCTCAGCAAACCCACCAGGAAGGTGTAATCCCAGTTCAAACATGAGAAAACAGAGTCAAAGCTATTAAGTGTCCTGCCCCAAATCCTACAGCCAGCATGTAGGAACTGTCTTAAACCCAGCCTCTCCTGGACACCCCACTGAGCACATCTGCAACCACCATGTGATCCAAAAACCAACGTATCAGGTCCTTTTGGGAGGCTTGGTAATAACCAAACTGCAGGCCCCTGTGAGTGAAAGCTAGGCCACTGATTCCTGCTCACCCTGTGTCTGACTCGTGACCTGGCATAGAACAAAGAAAAAAACGTGAGGTTGTGAATCAGTAGAAAAACCTTGGGCAAGGTACTTAACATAACTGAACCTAAATTTTCCTGTATCTAAAGTAGAGATAATATCAATATCAATAATATTGTAGAGTTGGTGAGGCTTAGAGATTATACATACAGAAAAGATTTTACATATGTGAAGAAAGATAAAAATATATATGTATATATGAAAGAATATATATATATGGCTCTCATACACACACACACACACACACACACACACACACACACCCCAACACGCACAGCTTAGTACATGGTAGAGCCTCAATAAATGTATCTACTGTTAACATGTTATTATTAGCTGCTCAACAAATATATGTGGGAGGAATGAATAACAGTTAGATTTTCTTTAGACCTGGATACAAGTAGATTTACTACTTTTGATACAGACTCATTAACACTCAGGGAAGTGCCCAAACTCACATGCTGAATGAATTCAATTTAAATAAATCTGATTTAATGAATTTGATTTGAAGTTATTCAAATCTAAAGGTATCCAGCAGGGAGTGGCAGGGCCACTGTTTCATAATGCTGTATTTCTGGCCATTTCATTCACAGATTCTGTCATCATTGTCCTTCTGTCAGTATCATAAGCATCGGCTCTTTCTCTTCCACATCCTCCATGAGAGGTGAGGATGGGACTTACAATTGAAATGAAAAGTCAAACCATGCTGCAACTGGTGTCCTGCCTAGTAGACATATGAGCTGGGAGACCTTTTTTGGTAACTGAAACTCAATTTATTGTAGACCATGACAGATGCTCATGATGGACATTTTATCTGTCTGATCCTGATCTCCAATCTAGCCCAGCTGCCTTAACAGCAGCCTAACGAGATAGAAGAAAGTCATGGTAGTCAAGTCTCTGCCACGGAGACCCAGCCAGCATCACCAAGGAAACGTCTTCCTCTGGCAGTGGCCCAGCTATGAGGAAACCCCACCATGATGAAGGCAGCGTTGCCAAAAGGTGGCTGGGGTGCCACAGTGAAAGGACATTTTATTCCCAGCCATTGTGGGAAACTCATTGTCTGGAATTCTAATGTGAGGTTGTGGTTTGAGAATAGCAGACCTCGAGTACTGCTTTTTGACAACCTCCATCACAGCAGGCCATCCTTGGACTATGCTGAATTGTGATTTGGTCACCTGCATTGTGTTTCCTGACAACACATGGGATGGTTTGACTGCTCCTGTCAGTGGAGGATGTGGAAGAAAACACAGGGATTGCTGAACCACTGCAGAAAGGAGAGCAGTGGTGCTGGGAAATCCGACAGAGACAGCAAGCCAGAGACTGGCATTGGGGACGTACTGAGGCCAGTCCCTGAGAAGGCTTCAACCCCAGGATGAAGGGTGTGGGGCTGAGACCCCAGCATGGCCACCTTCTACCACCCATAGCTTCTGGACGGGGGAGCTGCATGGCACTGTGTACAGGTACAAGAGTGAGAGAGCATGCAGTGTTCAGAAGGCAAGGCAAATGCAGTGCCTGCATTTAGGACCTAGAAAATGCTGGCTGGTGTGACAGGAAGTTCTCCTGTATACAAGGGAAAACTGTACAACACCCCTCAAGTGTGAAGAAGCAATCATGAGCCTGAATTTGCAGGCAGTCTGCTGTTAGTTTACAGGATCACCCAACCAAAAAGCAGCATTGGTCTCAGGAAACTAGGGAGAAGGGATGTTAGCCTCCTCCCATTACTTCCTCCAGGCTCTTCAAGCTTGCTCCCAATAAAAACAGTAGTATTTTCCTTTGATATAGGCAGTTGTTGCTCTCTCATTCTTATCTAAAGGATGAAGAAAAGCATCATTAAAAAGTACTTTACTCTTTAGGTTGATCAGGAACATGCACATCAAGTAAGAAGAGCGAGCTTGCCATGAAAATTCAGCTTTAAGAACAGGCCAGGTGCAGTGGCTCATGCCTGTAATCCCAGCACTTTGGGAGGCTGAGGCGGGCAGATCACTTGAGTTCAGGAGTTCCAGACCAGCCTGGCCAACATATTGAAACCCCGTCTCTACTAAAAAATACAAAAATTAGCCAGGTGTGGCAGCGCGTGCCTGTAATCCCAGCTACTCAGGAGGCTGAGGCAGGAGAATTGCTTGAACCCAGGAGGTGGAGCCTGCAGAAAGCCGAGATCGTGCCATTGCACTCCATCCTGGGTGACAGAGTGAGACTCCATCTCAAAAAAAAAAAAAAAAGGAAAATCAAATACCGCATGTTCTCATTTATAAGTGGGAGCTAAATAATGAGAACCCATGGTCACAAAGAGGGGAACAACAGACACCAGAGCCAACTTGAGGGAGAAGGATGGGAGGAGAGAGAGGATCAGGAAAAATAACTATTGGGCACTATGCTGAGCACCTAGGTGATGAAATGGTCTGTATAGCAACCCCTGTGACACGAGTTTGCCTGTAATAACAAACCTACACGTGTAGCCCTAAACCCAAAACAAAAGATCAACAAAGAACAGTGCTTGTCTCCTCCCCAGCTGATTGCTATACCTAAACCCAAAATATAGAAATCCTGGAGCCGACCCTATCAACAAGGACTTTGGGTGGCAATAAAAAGGTCCTCCCTGCCATGCAAGGAGAGTTGACAGAAAAAAAAGACTGGTTGTATCCAGCCGTGTCTAACAAAATTAGAGTAGGTTACTCCCTTTCAGCAAGACAAGCATGGTAACGCCCATTCTGCCCCTGAAATTGCAAAGCTTATTAATTTGTGCCACTACACTGCTTCTTTGCAAGCCAACACCATGAGGAAAGCAATACGGAAGACCTACGTGGACTTCAAGGTCTAGTACCTCACAGTAATCATGTACTCCTGAAATCATGTACTCCTGAAAGCTCTTAAGCTCCCAAGAGTGGGTTAAAACATACCTTTTGACTGAGAAATAATTAATTCTATGTTGTCAGGGGAATTCTGGATCATCCTAACAGCCATGTTGAATGTGAAGCCCTCCAGACTGATGTGATTCAGGGCTAGTATCTGCCCTCCTAGAAAAATAAAACATCTCAATAATCCTTCCAAGGAAATAAAAAAGAGTGGTTTCTTAAAACAGCATCTCTAGTAATTTAAAAAGATGTACCTGGTTTGATCGTTTTTGCTTTTTCTGCTGGTCCTCCAGGTATAATAGAAGATATAAAAATGCCAGGGTCAGCTTGGCCTGAATACTCTCCCTCATTAATGACAAAACCTGTAATCCAAGATGATAGTCCATGATAAGATGATACTTAGTGATTTTGCTGTTCAGAGAGGTTAGGTTATTTCCCTGACATCGCACAGCTACCAAGTGGCATTAGCTGATAGTTACAATCAGGTCTTCTGATCCTCAAATAGAGGATCTTTTCTACTCTACCATGATACTTGGAGAAAGGTGGATTGTTCCCCATTAGTAAGCACAGCTAAAGCTAGGAACACAAACCACCAATATGCACTGGATTTTGCTCCAGTAGACAATGAGACATAGGAAAGAAATGATTTTTAATGAAGTATCTTGTCTCCATACCTTGTTTCTTCTACAGTTTTTAGGGTCTTAGAAAGTGGTCACTAGTAAGAGGTGAGATACATTGACTCTTCTTCCCCACCGCTGACGAGAGGAATGTTGTTACATGGTATTAGGGGAAAAAATCTTTTTCTGCATTGTACTTAGATGCACCCCAAAAAGAAAAACTTGGAAACAAAAGTCCCATTGCTCTTTAGGGACAATTAAAGGGAGAAAAAAAACAGAAGTGATTACTAGAAAAGGCAGACTGGGAGAGGAGGGAAAGGAAAGGGGAGTAGGCAAGTTGAAAGGGAAAACAGTACCCACCTCCCCACTTTGCCCAGCAGTAGAGACTGGGCCTCACCTGCAGGGAGCCCTCTTACCAAAACCACGGTGTGGGTCGCGTTTCAGTGTCACACGTACGATTTCTCGGCCAGGTTCAGCTGTAAAGCTCTTCCTCCTATTATTCTTTGAGCCTAGAGGTAGAATCAGAGCACCACATTGTGCTTTTCCCTCAAATTATTTGGGAGCTAATACAAAAGGAGTAAACAGCATTTCACACACATGCGCACACACACATTCACACGCACACAATCCTGAAAACAAAAGTAGCTCATATTAATCTCCCAGTAGTGCTGGGAATGGACACCTGAACACACACTCGCATGAGCCTCTCTGGAGTGTCACTCAGTGTTGCTCAAGTTCCAGCTTAAAGAGCAGAGGCAAGACAGGGTGGGCTATGGTGCTTGTTTTCTGTATGACTTACTGTAGCTATTTTTTTCCGCATTGGTTTTGGGACAAGACAGAGGATGAGCAGAGATGTATTAATACTTGCTGAGAGTCAAAACAAAAACAAAAGCTAAAACAGAGGTGAGACAGCAAAGCCTTCCCATCCCAGGCCTCAAATAACCAGGGGTGACAAGGTGCCAGCAGCCCAGCCTGTGTGACCTGTGGTCTTCCCCTGGCTTGGATCATGGAGGAGCCCCAGGCAGAGCCCTGAAGCTGTTCCTGGAGAGCTGGAGTCCTGGGGTGGGGCACTTCAGTGTGTGCCACAGTGTACTTGGGAAAATCCCCAAATGGTGACCCACCACTTCAGTCCTTCCATGTCTCTCCCTCCCCCAGGGACCTTGGCAGAAATTGGCAGACAAGTTACTTGTAAAGAGTTGCCTGGAAGTTTTCCTGATTGATATGGTTTGGCTGTGTCCCCACCCAAATCTCAACTTGAATTGTATCTCCCAGAATTCCTGCATGTTGTGGGAGGGACCCAGGGGGAGGTAATTGAATCACAGGGGCTGGTCTTTCCCATGCTATTCTCGTGATAGTGAATAAGTCTCACGAGATCTGATGGGTTTATCAGGGGTTTCCGCTTTTGTTTCTTCCTCATTTTTCTCTTGCTGCCATCATGTAAGAAGTGCCTTTCACCTCCCGCCATGATTCTGAGGCCTCCCCAGCCAGGTGGAACTGTAAGTCCAATTAAACCTCTTTTTCTTCCCAGTCTTGGGTATGTCTTTATCAGCAGCGTGAAAATGCACTAATACACTGATCCAACCCTCAGGCTTAATCCTCACTGAGTAGAGATATTTTTCCAAGTGTCGGATCTCTTTGTCCTCACATTCAACAGGGAACTGGCCAGGAGGATGCATGGCAGAAGGGACTGCCATCTACTCTGTGTATGTTTTCTGGTGAATACTGGGAGGTGATGTTCTGGCCTGCATAAAGAAGCATATCTACAGTGAATGGTGCCTTTTTCTGAACACACCCTCCATAGCAGGTATTCTTCCTTCTGGACAAGAGTGCTGGGACTGTCTTCGCCAGAGCTGACACATTTCAGATCCACATACCCAGCCAAAGCTAAACGCCTCTTCCCAATCACAAGTAGTTTAAAAAGAAAACAATTCAAAAAACAAGAAGGTTACAAACATTGTGTGGGAAGCAAAAATAAGTGGTGGTAAAAGACTCAAAGCAAGCTTCCTGTGTAGGGGTTCCTCCACCCAAGACCTGGTCATGGCCTGGCCCATACCTGCACGCATGCTCTGAACAGGTGGCCCAGAGAGAGAGTCCCAGGTCATTGGCTTCTGGATCACACAGGCACTCTTCAGCTGCTCCCGGCCAGTGCAGGGGCTGCCGGGAAAAGAAAATGAGGTTAGATAAGGTGGCCCACGGGGAAGGACAGTGAGGTTAGATAACGTGGCTCAGGGAGGCAATTTCTTGGCATTTCTGAGTATGGATGATGGCCCGGGGAGGGCAGCCTTGTGTCCAGTCATCCAGCAGCTCCTCAGAGGGACCCCATCGAGGGCTGATCTAGTTATTAGGAGGGCACTGGGAAAAATGGCTGTAGGATCTTTATGTCTCAGAGGGGACACTGAGGTCACTCTGGCTGGCTTCATATGAGCCTCCTACTATGTGCAAGATACGTGATCCTGTAAACCTCCATTTTTTCAACCATAAAATAAGAATAATATTCCTACTTCCCAGGCTTCTAAGGGAACTGAAATGAGATAGTAAGTGTCAAACACCAGCACTCTTAGTGGATACTGATGTTTTGTCGTTTGCTCCTGTTTTCAGCTGAGGGCCTTCAGCCAGGCCAGGCACCCTCCACACCCCACCTACCACATGCTCGAGAGCTGCACAGGGTCACTGACCTGCTTGATCATTGTACATGTTGTGTTGGGTGCCGCCTGATCATACCATACTGTGAACAAGAAGCATTCATGCAGGCATTCAACTGGCCCTGACGGAATATGCCTCATGCTAGTAAATAATGTACTAGAGCCTAGCGGAATAATGAGTCAAGGGAGATGTTGCCACAGCCCCGGGGTCAGTTCTGCACAGAGATAAGCTACATTCAGAGGTGAGCAAAGTCTAGAGTGAGAGGGAACAATTGATGTAAAGCTGTGGGTCTCAGAGCCCTGGAATTAGCCAGCTCTGGGCCTCTTGGACAGCCAAACATCTGAGCAGATTCCACTTCCCTGGTTACCCAGACTGACCCCACCCCTCAGAGCCCCACAGCAATCTCACAGCTTCAAGCAGCTGGACTATAGCAGGGGTCGCTGGCATGGACAGTTACCCATGGACCCACCCCCTGTACCCTTGGAGCTGTGACACCAGGGCTGTCTCTGCAGGGAGCTTGGCACTGTGCAAAGAGGCTGCAGCCAGAAAGGGAAGAACAGGGGCGGTGGGGGGAGGAGAAGTCCAGCCTCACTGTGAGGTGCAGCACAGAGTAGCTTTGGAGACTGGCGACAGATGAGGTCTCACTCTGACTCGGCTCGTGTTTGTGCTTGCCTTGCAGCACGATCGACCCACAGTGACTGAGAACCCCAGGTGTCAGGCCTGAGCTCCAAGGCACTGAGGGTAAAGGGTGGGTCAGGCATGGGCCCTGTCCTCTGGGAGTCCCCAGCCTGCTGTGGGATGCAGGGTGGCTGACTTTCATGCCTCCTAGAGCCAACCAAGGTGCCCAGGGAGAGGCTGGGACAGGGCGCTCGTGTGCTCAATGGATGGAGAAATCCCCACAGTCTGGGAGGAGCCGAGAGAGGCGATGATGCTGAGGTGGCCTTCAGGTGGCCTTTAGGGAAAAGGAAGGGCTTTTCTGGGCCTGGGTTTTTATGACCCATGTGATCTGGGCCACACATGCAACCCTTTACTGCTTAAAAGCCAATCACTGCCAGTCACAAAAGGATGAAATGTGAATGACTCCACTCATCTGAGGAACCTGGAGCAGTCACATTCACAGACCAGGAGGAGCACGGCAGTGGCCAGGGGCTAGGTGGGTGGAATGGGAGTTGTGTCGAATGGGTGCAGTTTCAATTTGGGAAGACGGACAGAGCTCTGGGGATGGACTTTGGTGATGGTAGCACAACATCGTGAATGGACTGCGTGCTACTGAACTGACAAGTGGTTAGGATGGTAGGCGTTATATTATGTGTATTTTACCACAACTTAAAAACATTTTAAATGTGAACTTTAAAAAAATCCATTTACTGAAAGCTTTCCCTGCCAGCCTCAGAGCTAAGGATATACCAGACACATTGCTGTTCTTGAGAAGTTCCATGTTTAACAGCACAGACAGGAGCATGTGGGTGTCAGGGTGGAGGGGACAGAGGGTACTGCCCTAACTGGAGCCAGCGATGTGGAGGAGCCACACCTTTGCCTGAGGCAGCGGGGAAAGGCTTCAGAAAAGCAGCGATGTGAAGTCAGAGGCCACCTCTCAGGAGTGGGAGGGCAGGCAGGAGCTGTACCTCAGGGCAGGCAGCCACTGGCACCACGTGCTGTGTAAACAACTGCTCAGGAATGCCACTGGCGATGGGGTCCTGCCTCCACATGTCAGCCTTCCCTCCTGTGGTCACATGCCCAGGCTTAGGCCAGCGGAATGACCCACATCTTTCCACACAGACTCCATGTGGGCCACCTCTCCGTTGGCCTGTGAGCTCATGAGGTGGGGAACACATCTGTCCTGCTCACCACCGAATCCTCCACACCTGGCCCAGGGCTGGCACACATTAGGTGCTCAATCCATTTTTCTAGTAAGACTAAGGAGGCCTTTGCTCATGGCATTCCTTCTCTTCCTCTCATGGTGCCCAGATCCTATTCATCAGTCAAGACCTGATGCCACATCTCCCAAGCAGCCGTCCCTGGTGCCCTTGCTTGGAAATTGCTGCGCCGTTCATGGAGCCTAACACTGTGTTCGAGACCAGCATCAGGGCAGTCACCACAGACCAACCCATATTCAGCTTTTATAACATGATTTAATTCCCACAGCCACCCAGTGGGGAGGGATGACTATTACTACCACTGGATGAATGAGGAAACTGAGGTCTGGGGTGTTGAATAACTTCATTGAGGTCACACAGCACTAGACCACGGAGCAAGTATTGGCAAAGGACTTCCATGATGCGGGGCTTGATCCAGAACCCTGTCAGAAGGGGCCCCCGGCAGAATGGCCTCTGTACCATGACAGAAACGCTAAACGTCTCAACTGCATCACTGTCATGGACTTTGGCCCACCTCAGACTTCAACTGCAGTGGTGGGGGGCAGTTCCATGAGAGCTCAGGCTCAGCTGAGCTGACAGCATCCTGGCTCAGGTGTGGCCCTCTTTCTGCTCTAGAGATTCTTGTCCATCTTGGGAGCCGTCTCCTCCGCCCCCACTATTCCCACCTTACCCAAAAGCATGGGAGAGTCCAGGCCTCCCATCCTTCGACCAAAGGGAAGTAGGAGCCAGTACATGGTGTTTGCCTCCTGTCCTGCAGTTCTAGGAGGCCTCTGCACACCTCTGTGGAGCTGAGCCCTGGTTGCCCTCAACAGCTACCTGGTGACCCCTACCCCTGTGACCACACTTTGCCTGCTTCCCCAACTCCCTCTCTCTCTCACTCCTTCTTGGCATCACCTCCACAAAAACATACCCGCACCCAAACCAGTGTCTCAAGCTGTGCTTCTTGGAGGTGGAGTGAGGGGAATCTTCCAAGAACTCAAAAGCCTAGTAATTAGGTTTCCCTTTTCACCCACGGGTTACTGGTAACTTCTGATGTGAGTTATTAAGGGTCATGAAAATTTGGCATTTGTAAACCAAGATTAGAGTTATACCGAATATTACGGAGGGCGCCAATTCAGCTTTGTATCAAGAAGGACAGCAACCATGCAACACTGAAAAGCCCCTACTGTGCGTGACCACTGGCCAGTCGCTGGAAGGGCCACCATTCTCAGAAAGGATGCTTTGCGGGCAACACATCCTCAAGATGGCCTTGAGTCAGTCATGGCTTCTTCTGCCTTTTAAACAATGAAGTGCTATAAGGTACCATTAGTTGGGTGACACATGAAAGATGTCCACAAGGTCTTGGACGCTCCTACATCAAGAAGTGGAGACTATTTCTGCTCCCTTTGAATCTGTGCTGACCTGTGACTATTTTAACCAGCAGTATGGCAGGAGTGACACCAGGCTAGCTTCAGGCTTAGACTTGAAGAGAACTGACAGCTTCTTTTTGGGATCTTGGAGCCCTCCTGCCTTGCAGAACCTTGCTGGAGACCCCACACGAAGAGGAGTCAAGACTACTCACGGAGGGAGAGGGGCTCCGTGAGCACTGCCTCCCAACCATCCAAGGAAGCAGCCTGTGAACAAAGTCATCTTGCATCCTCTAGACTAGTCCAGCATCTGCTGGACCCCAGTCAATACCACATGAAACCCAGAAGAATCCCTCAACTAAGTCCTGCCTGAATTTCTAACCCAGTTCACTGTGAAATTTCTAATCCAGTTCATTGTGAAATGGAATAACACAATGGTCATTGTTTTAAGCCACTATGCTTTGGGGTCGCTTGTTACACAGCAATAGATGCTCGAAACCGTTTTGCTTTACCACTGTTGATTTAGTTTGTGATGCACGGCAATGTACATTTGCATCAACAGAATTGGGGGCAATAATTTTCTAAGAATTACTTTAAGATGATAATTATGGATATAGATATAGGTATAGATATAGATACACACATAGACTTTCAGTTCAAATGAATCATCCATACCCTCTTGCTGAAGTAGCTGGAAAACTCATCCCAAAAAAACAGCTCCTGCAGCAACCTTCATTGGTCATATGCTGCCTGGGAATCTGTGCTATTTCTATAAATTGCAGTGTAAATGTAATCCAAGTCCTAGGCTATTTTTAAATTTATGAATCGTTTTGTCATGTGAAGTTGCACTTATAAGCCCACTACTTTTACATATAAATTTAAATGATAAGAAACTCATCAATAGGAAAGGTACCACGGTGTAGAGGTTAGGAGCTGGACTCTAAGGCCAGCTGCTTGTGTTCAAATCCTAACCCCTGGGTTTCCTCTCTGTGATGTGATGAGAACAACAGAAACACTTAACAGAGTCATAAGACTTAAATTAGTTGATATGTACACATGCTCAGAACAGCACCTGGCTGATAATAAGGCCAAATAGGCTTATTGCAACTTGTTTATTTGTCCTCTCCAATTTCATATTGTCATCTAGTTCTTTCTTCACCAAAAGACGGGAGCATCATAGAAGGAGGAATGAGAGGTTGGCCCTAGAGTGTTTAACATAGACTTAGCCCATAGATGGCCTTCTGTAAATCTCTGTGGAATTGATTGACAGTTACCCAATAAATATACACTTTTCCTAGACATCTGACAACATTTAAACAATTTCTTGGCCAGGCGTGGTGGCTCATGCCTGTAATCCTAGCACTTTGGGAGGCCGAGGAGGGTGGATCACCTGAGGTCTGGACCTCAGGTTGAGACCAGCCTGACCAACATGGAGAATCCCTGTCTCTACTAAAAATACACAAATTAGCAGGGTGTGGCAGTGCATGCCTGTAATCCCAGCTACTCAGGAGGCTGAGGCAGGAGAATCGCTTGAACCCGGAAGGCTGAGGTTGCTGTGAGCCAAGATCACGCCACTGCACTCCTCCAGCCTGGGCAACAAGAGCAAAACTCAGTCTCAAACAAAAAAAAATAATAAATCTTCAGTACAGATCACTGCAAAGCATCAAGCACATGGTGGTTTGGGCCCAGAGAACAAATGTATCACACCCACCTGCGCCCGATGCCTTCTGCTCTAGCCTCCTTGCTGCCGTTCACGTTGAAGTTATCCAGTGATGTACTCAACAGGCCTCCTGCAGCATCCTGAAGCCTGGATGCAAACAACTCATTTTCTGAGCATGACAATCTCTGAATCCAAATGAGAGGCTTAGACCGGGCCTGGTGTGCAGGACTCAAATTGGCCATTTGCACAAACTTATCATGGTCTGAATTTGGGGAGAAAAACATAGACATACACACACACAAGAATGATGCTGGATCCATTGCTCTGGTGGTTGTAACATATCACTGGGCCCCCGCTCTCCTCCTCCTTTCTTTTTCTGCTGCTATTTTGTCTCCTGCGATTATCCCTGGGAATGCAAGTTCTCCTAATTAGCACTTGCTAATGAAAGAAACCTCAGAAACAGAAGAAGGAAGAGAGGAGATGATCTCTCTCCCCTTGCAGCTGACAGGACGCAGAGCCAAAGAGCCTGTTTAAATGGGTGCTAACCCTAGAGTATTTGCGGGTGTGTCGGGCTCCGGCCGAGCCTCCTGCAAAATCAGCTGCCCCATCCCCTTCTGCTTTCTGCTTTTACAGATCTGTCCTCCCAAACATTCTTGTAGCAAATGTGCCTCCAAATCTCCTGGGATCCCAAGATTAGGCTCTGCTCTGTGGAGTATAACCTTTAATCTCTACACAGCGTAGTTTGCCCTGGTAATAATATTTAATACAAGGTCCTATTTCCTGAAATATAATATGAGATGTGTTGGGTTCCCCCCAGCTTTGACACTTGCCTTTCTCGTCTCATGCAGAAATGTTTAATAAATAACTTTGATGAAGTCTTGAACTTAAGACCATGGATGTGATTAACTCCCCACTTCACTATTCACATTGATCATAAAAAAATGGGATTTGAAAAATAGAGCTTTTAAGTTAATGAGGCTTTACTTAAAGCCAAGTTAGTATTTTAAGACAGGAAAATGATGACTACATTCTGACCATCTGCGCCTTGCTAAAACCAAGAAGGAAAGAACGGTCAGACACATGGTAGTGGTGTGGCTCCTGGTTTCTCTGTGTGTGTATGTGTGTGTGTGCACATGCACTTCTAGAGCCTGGTGAAGTGCCTCCATTTCAAGGATATCCATGGGCATATATTTCTTCAAACAGACCCCCCTCTCTTCTCTACAATGGTGTCTGGTTCCCTGCCAGGGCTGTGCTTACTGAAAAAGCCAGCCTTTAAAAAAAAAACTTTTTGAGAATTTTCTGCATGCATGAGGCATTATGGTACCATCACTCACATACAGTAGGCAAAAAGCAATGAAGGAATATAAGTAAATTAAATGTGACCTGCAGCTTTTGCACAAATTGCATAGTATCTTACTCCATCCAGAGCTTGGGCTTGCTCAGAAACAGCAACAACAGCAGTAATGTCAACATCAACTACTAATATTTGCTGAATGCTTACTATGTGCTAGGCGTGGTGGGAAGCACATTATCTGCATTGTCTCATTTAATCCTCACAATAACCCTATGGGGTAGATATTATTATACCCAATTTAAAGATCATGGAACTTGGGGCTAAGAGTGTGTTAATTATTTGCTCACGGTCCCAAAGCCAGTAAATGGTAGGGCAGACTCACACTCAAATCTGCAGACTCCACAGTCCACGCTGGAAAATGGGGATGCTGAGGACACAAAGACAATGACAGCAGCAGGGTAGATTTATCTGAGACACACCCAGCCTTCTGTTTACCGGGGCCCAAAGGGAGAGTGACCTTAGACTTAATCATGATGGATATTAATACCCACAGGCGGATATTCTAGGCAGAGACAGTGGAGGCAAGGTCGCAGCTCAGAAAGGTTTAGCGAGTTTGAAGCAAGACTGTACAGAGACTGTGATTACAGGAAGGAGCCATCCCTTACAGGCAGGGGACTCACAAAAGTTAGCAGAGGAGAGAGAGCTCAAGGGCCTGTGAGATGCTGGAGAGTGCCTGGAGCCTGAGGAGGAAGCTCAGTTAGCAGGAGAGGGGCTGCTTAGCGAGGTCGGGAAATGAGACCCTGGGTGTCAAGCACTCAGCATCAGGGACTCAGCCTACAGCTGTGGGCTGGTGGGGCTGCTGGTGAGTGCCAGTGTCATCGTCAGTCCTCAGCTTCATGGGGCTGACTGGGTGGACAAACAGTGGAGGGGGGATTTGTTGGAAGGTGGTAGAGCCAAAAGTAGACAGCCTTTCAAGAATGGAAGGAAGCATTGCCACGAATGTCCCAAAGCCACTAGCGAGCTGAGGACAGTGGACAGTTTCTATTCCCTGCTGTGGGTGACTCGTAGCATAATTGTGGCACTAGGGAAATAAGGCTGAATCCATCTGGATGTCAAGGGCAAAGTCCAAGTCACTTACAGTGTCACAAGGACACAGGATATACTCCGAGCCAAGGGCCACAAGGAAAAGACACCCAGGACAAGATTCTGGGCAGCTCACTGCAAATCTGCAGTCTTGCAGCCTTCTTGTGGAAGGGCTGAGACCACCCCTGTAGCCCCCAGACCACCCATGAGAAACAGCTGAGCAAAGGCCCATGGGCCCCACTCCGCAGGGCTGACAGATCCTGCCTATTTAGTTCTGAAATTATGCATTTGTAAAAGCTCAGTGATCTGTCTTTTCCCCCTACAGAACCAAATATAACTATAAAGTAATATGCTTATTGAGATAATCCACAGAAGAATGACTAAGAAGCACTTGGAAAGTGCTCAACTGCTCAAGAATCAAAGGACTGCAAAATAAAGCCACAGCAAGAAATCCCTTTTACCTTCAAATGAACAAAGATAAACACGATGATATTTATTCCAACAAGGATGCAACAAAACACGCAAGAGAATACTGGGCTTGAGAATGGCACTTGGGAAAACAGCAATAGTCTTAAAAATGCCCAGCACTGGTACCCAACAATTACACTTCTGAGATCTAGCTAAAAGAAACGATATAAAATATAGAAAAATATTTCTTCCAGTGATATTTATCATATTATTTCTAATACTTAAAAACAAAAAGTAAACTAAATATCAAAAATGGGAAGGGTTCAGTAAATGATTGTAATTCCACACAAATCATCCATTCGTTCATCAAAAAACATGTATTAACCACTTCCCATTTGACACACCACACCTCTGTTCTGTGCTGGAGCTGCTCTTGTGGAACTCCCAGTCCACTGCTGACTGCAGGCAGGCATATCCACAAATAAAAGTGGCAGAATAATACAGGTGAGAAGACAGAGGTCTGCACAGCAGAGGGAGTGGTCCATCCACCTAGGAAGAGCCACCTGGGGGCAGTCAATCAGGAAAGCCTTCAAGGATGAGGTTACCCTTAAGCTTATTTACAGAGGATCGGACTTATCTTGGTGGTCTGAGCCAGGAAGGAGTTAGGAACGTGCTGCAGGCAGAGGGTATGCTGGGCACAAAAGCCCTGGAAGCTGAGCCATCCTGGTGTGCTGAACAGCCTGCAAGCTGGCATGAAAAACAGCCAGAGACCAGAGAGGAGGAGTCAGGGCAAAGAATATGGCAGGACTAGGGACAGAGTGGGAAGTGTCTGGCATGCCATTCTAGAAGAAGAAGTTTGAGCTTGTCCTTGCAGACAACAGAGAGCCATTAACAAGTTTTCAGCATGGAAGAAAATGACAGGATTGGTCCTTTTGAAAGGTCACTCTGAAGGCTGAGAAGGACAATTATCCAGGACAAGAGTACCAGCAGCAAGTCCATTATGTGACGTGCCTCCATTTCAGGATATGAGATGTGTTGGGTTCCCCCAGCTTTGACATCTCTCTCTCTGTTTTTGGTGACAAGTGGGGTGGGAAGAGAGGGTGCAGGCCCAGACACTCCCAGTTTCCTGCAGGGAGGCTGGGTGACCCCCTTTGAACAAGACAAATATCATGGCAAAGAGAGGTGTGTGAGAGGAAGAGATCAATTACGGATGACCTGAGCTTGAGGGGTGTGTGGGACCATCAGCTGGAGGCGGTCAGTTCTCGGCTGCATGTAATCGCTGAAAAGGGTTACATGAATCTGCAGAGAGAGTTTCTAAAATGAAGAAATATTTTAAAAGGCGAGGGAACTTTGTCTAAACTCATCCTTTCAATGCAAATAAATGTTAGATTCCTAAAAACTCCTAAGACGGTAGAATGTGCAGTTTGAGAAAACAGCCTATTACAAGCCAAATAGGCCTGAAAGGACTACTTTTACAAGTGAGCTCATGAAATATTTATAAATATTTTACAGTCACTGAAATCAGGCAATAAAAGCAATATCAATGGTGTTTCACACACTGTTCTCAGCAATAGCAGGTAAGTCAGGTATAATTAATTTACATTTGTCATCTCCAGCTCCCTGGAAATATCCTGGAACCACCAGCCTGTGGTTTCAATGAAATGTTTATATGTTCATCTGGTTCTGCTGCAAATAATAAAATAAGCTACCATTATTTTCTGCATTTGGTTCTGCATCTGAAAGTTCAGCAATTTTGTTTCCCAGTTGACCCCAACTCCTGGGCCAGCCCCAGGACCCAATGACACAGCTCCCATATGAATTGGCTGGCACTGAACAAAACCCCCGTGAGCAGGAGCCACCATTACTACTCTCACACTGAGCACAGAACACCAGACACTGAGCTAGAAATGTTACACGCACGCACCTTCCCACTCGAGCACAATACAAACCTACAGTACGGTCTGTGTGCTCCAATGAGGACACTCCAGCTCTGAAAGGGGAAGTGAGCTGCCCAAAGTCACACAGCTAGAAAGTGGCACTCCCCTGAGTCTACTGGACTCCACAGGCCACATTCCAAGTCAGTGTTTCTGAAGCTTATATGTACATTCAAATCACTTGGGTTCTTTTTAAAAGGCAGATTGAGATTCAGATGGTCTGGAGTGGGGACTGAGATTCTGCATCCTTTGCAAGCTCCCAGATGACATGCATGCTGCAGCTCCAGGAACCACGCTCTGAACATGAAGGGTGTAAACCACTATATTATATTGCTCCCTTTTATGGCCAAAGAAGAACTAATGCTTAGACATTGACAGCAGCTGTGGTAAAGCCAGTGCGCAGAACCAAGTCTCTCTAGCACTGAATTCCATGCTCTGGCTGGTTATGAAAGGCCATAGTACAGGCACTGGGCCCCAACAGCCACAGGTTCAAACCTTGGCTAGGCCCACCACCAAGCAGCCAGCACATTACTTAACTTTTCCAAGCCTCAGTTTGCTCCTCCCCATAATGCTGGTACCTGCCTCCTGGGGCTGCTTGACCAGGGCAGTTTGAGAAAACAGTAAATTATGAACATAAGGGAGGTAATTAGTGTAAGTACTTAGCATAACACCAGGAAAAATTAGTAATAACAATAGTAAATAGCTCCATAGCACTTCATAAATGCTCAATAAATATTAACTTGTCTTATGTGATGTGTGCCCCATTTTAACCAATAGTCTTACTCTTAGTTATAACAATAATACACATTCATTGTTGTAAGTTTAATAAATATCAAAAAAGTATCACAGAGAAGACAGTCATGCCTGCATGCCTAACTCCCAAAGGTAATAACAAGTAACATTTTGGTGCAGTTCATTTCTGTATTCTTCCTTATCTTAAAACACAATATTAACCAAATTAGTGTTGTGTGTCTATCTATAACTATGCTATTCAATACAGTAGGCACATGTGGCCATTTAAATTTAAATATAAATGGATGAAAATTAAATAACATCGAAAATTTAATCCCTCAGTTCTTTTTGCCACCTTTGAAGTGCCCAATAGTGTGAACAAATGTGAACCTGAAAGAGCCAATCCCTCAAGATGGATTCTGAGCAGCTAACTGGGCCCAAATTTAAAATAGATTGCTTTGGCTATTCAGGCTCTTTTTAGGTCCCATATGAATTTTAGAATAGTTTTTTTTTCTAATTCTGTGAAGAATGACATTGGTAGTTTGATAGGAATAGCATTGAATCTGTAAATTGCTTTAGGCAGTATGGTTATTTTTACAACATTGATTCTTCCAATCCATAAGCATAGAACGTTTTTCCATTTATTTGTGTCATCTCTGATTTCTTTCAGTAGTGTTTTGTAGTTCTCTTTGTAGAGATTGTTCACCTTCCTGATTAGCTGTATTCCTGGGTATTTCATTTTCTTCGTGGCTATTGTTTAAGTGGGATTGTGTTCTTGATTTCACTCTCAGCCTGAGATGCTGTTGGTGTATAGAGATGCTACTGATGTTTGTACATTGATTTTGTATACAGTAACATGGATTGAGCTGGAAGCCATAATCCTAAGCAAATTAACGCAGGAACAGAAAATCAAATACTGCATGTTCTTCCTTATAAGCAGGAGCTAAGCATTGATCAGACATAGACATAAATATGGGAACAATAGACACTGTGGACTACTAGAGGGTGGAGGAAGGTGAGATGGGTTAGAAAACTACCTATCAGGTACTATGCTCACTACCAGGGTGACCGGATCCATACTCCAAACCTCTCAGCATCACATAATATTCCCATTTAACAAATATGCACATGTACCCCCTGCATCTAAAATAAAAGTTGAAATTTTTCTGAAAAAATGAGTTCAGGCAAAAAAAAAAAAAGCCCTACTCTAAAAGGTACCTTAAATTTTTAAGATATGGTCCTGGTAAAACAAGGGTATTTATATTTTTTGAATTTAGAAGCACAGTAAGCAAAAGATCTGCTAAGCAACCAAAAGTAGGAGAATATGATGAGTTACATTTCTCACTGTAATTGCTAAGCAGCAGCAAATAGCTTCCTGATTGGTACAGGTGCTTCCAGGGCTATTTAATAGGACATTCATTGTTATTGTTGTTGGTAGTTAATCTTCAACTGTGCTGCATTCAGGTCACCATGCTGTCCACCTGATCTCTAGATTATGTGTATTGCAGAAACATTTTAATGTTTTTCCTTGCAAGGATTCCAATCTAAACACAAATGATAAACTCTGCCTCTTCTGTAATCCGGTCCTGCTATGAGTTTAATACCAAACTCTCAATTAAGAGTGATACAGCAGACGGCTGCAGCCGTTATGGCAAGGACCATGGTGTATCATTACACTACTTCCTCTTCCTGGGCACACAGGAAGTCCTCCCTTTCCAACCCCTCTTGCAGTTGTCTTGGGGGTCATGTGACTGTGTTCTGTTAATGAAATGCAGATGGAAGGAATATGAGTCACTTTGGGGTCTGGCTCTTAAAACATCTTGTGCAATTTTACAGCTCTCTCTTTCCTTTCTGGAGTAATTGTTCTAGATAATGGAGCTCTCCACTGAAGCAGCCAAGACCCCATGTCGCTGGAGGAGAGCTGCAAAATAGCCAGACCAAGAAGCACCTGAGAAACAAACCTTTGCTGTATTAAGCCATTGAAATTTCAAGGTTTATTTGTTACCTTTTGTCCAAAATTGCTTTATGTTTCATAAGTAAATAAAAACTAAAAGCTAAAATATATAAATAAATAAATAAATAAATAAATAAATAAATAAATAAATAAATAAAACAGAGCCAAGCAACCATTTGCTGACTAGAGGTCACACAGGTACTCTGAGTTCCTTGAAGAACCACCCTTCTGTTTAACATTGGGACTTGCAGAGCTCACCTGAACCAACCAATCAGAGCTCACCTGCCTCCTCGAATCAGGGCTCAGCTGTATCAACTAGTCAGAACTGCACAGCATCAACCAACCTGAACTAAGCAAGTTTGAATCTTTCATTTGAATAAATGAACTTGATTGGGAACCTAGGTGGGAGTTTTCTCTATAAAAGCCAAACCCTCTCTTTGTTCTCCAGAACACACCTTTGTTTTATACCAAGGTTGTGTCTTCTGGGTTTGCAGACTGTGACAGGAAAAAAGTCTTTTTCCTTCGAATTCCTTTTCCAAGAACTTTTGTTCATGATAGGTCTGTGTTGCTAGTGACTCCCACACTGAACAATGCAGGTATTTCCATCATTGAAGAAAGTGTCATTGGACGGTGCTAGCTAGATACAGTCTTAGAACTTCCTTTTCCTCACTTAGCACCCTATCATGTACAGTTTCACATATCATCATTGTACAAAAACTGATTTTACTGTCTGAATTATATAGATGCTCTTGGTTTATTTATCTGGTCTTCTATGTTTGGATACTTAGGTTGCTTTCAAATGGTCACTGTCATAAATGACACCCTAGTAGACATCCATGGGCAGCAACTTTTGTGTATGTCTCTATTGATTATCTTAGGATAAATGTCTATCTACAAGTAAAATTATGGGGCCAAGAGGACATGCACTTTTTAAGGCTTTTGATGTATATTTTCAATTGCACTCTGAAAAGATCATATCAATTTATCCTCCCAGTGTTATTTATTTTAGTGCTTGCCAACATGAGAAAATAAAACTGTATTTCATTTTTATTGTATTTCTGTCATTATTAGAGAGATTTACAACTCTATTAGAGGTCCCCAGATCAATTGTATCTATTTATACAAATTATTTTATGAAATAACAAACTTGTCAAAGTGTATATGGAGAATACAGCTTCTACTCACCAAATAAAACATGGGAAGGCTGCCCAGAGCCCATCTGTGCATTAAACCCATGCTGGGCTGAGCAGAGGTCCAGTAAGTATTTACTGGTCTTGGCTGAATCTGTGACAAATGTGTGCTTCTTCCCAGTGACACTGCTTGTGATGGTGAACTTTTTTTGCTGAAGGAAGCAAACACAGACTTTAATACATTGATCATCCACAACCCTCCACTGACGCACAACTGCAAGAAAATGCTCGGTCCCTTGGTTCCACACCCTGTAGCAGGCATCCAC
The DNA here is from genome assembly GCF_029281585.2 of Gorilla gorilla gorilla. Lineage (NCBI taxonomy): Eukaryota > Metazoa > Chordata > Mammalia > Primates > Hominidae > Gorilla > Gorilla gorilla. Next base: position 67,696,884 of record NC_073232.2, on the reverse strand, counting down.
GGGTGCATGGCAGATGCTGTCTGACTATGGCCTGATATTTTCCTTAGCTTAAAGAAAATCCCTCTTTTTAGTTTTTCCTTCATTCATCATCAAATTGTTTATCAAACAATAACTATTTTTCAAGGAGTGTGCTGGGTGAAAAGAATATGAAGTGGGTCAGGTACATTGACCTCAGCAAGGACGGAACCTAACCCTCAGTGTGCATTATGACAAGCCACTAAGTATTCCCATTGTTTTATTGTACAAACTCCAAGAAGTTGTAGACAAAATCTCAACTAGTCGGGTTATGAAAAAGATAAAAACACCTGTGTGTTATAATATTTCTGGCTATAATGTAGCAGATTCTGTTCTAAGTGCTTTATGAGTATGAATTTATTTTATCTTCACAACTACAGAATAAGAGAGATTCTATCAGTATTTTTATTCTACAGATGAAAAAAGAAAGAGCAAGAGTCCTCAAAATGCCACAGGAATTGAGGTCACACCACAAAGAAACGCTTCCCCACATTATACCTTCAAAGCCCACATACAAAGTGATAATATTTGTCCAGCTCACTGGGCTAAACTGGTGAAGATGACCTATATGAGGCTACCTGTATAGAGCCTTATGAAAAAAAAGTACAAATTTTTGCAATATATTATTCTGATAAGAACAATAAAATATATACAGGTGATATTAAATATTAATTCATATAAAACTTCCAAGTAAAATCTTCATTCTAGATATTCTATCTATTTCAATAAGAACCTTCAGCTTGCTCCTATAAAGATAACTTTATAGAAACAGGGCTTATGCTTGAAAGGGCTTCCGGAAACCCCTGATCCTCTTTAAGGCTTATCTCTTTTAATTCCTGATAGTCACCATTTCTAAGAAACTCCATTCACGCATGTCAGATATCAACAAAAGGCAGATAAATATTCATTGCTTTTTCTTTGAGAAACCCCTTTTTACCATTAACCTAATTTTAGATAAGTTGCTCATTCTCTGTATACTGTTTACTTTTACTGACAAGTATAGTGCTAAGCCTCCTTGTGCTAATAGGAATGGATTCTGAATCCAATTGAACTGTACTATAACTAATATTTCTTTAAATAATGTGTTGTCTCAAGCATTCATAGATGCTGCTCCGCTAGTCGTAATAATTCTTCTTTAGTACTCAACTGATCATTTCATCCACACTTTTTCAAAGTCGAATATTTGCTTGAAATCCATACACTTTGTCAGTACACACTGATAGGCTTTCATGCAATCCTGACAATTTTATATTAAGTTTATTCAGATATCAAGCATTTTTATATGAACAAGTCACTCTTTTTTTGAGACAGGGTTTCGCTCTGTCACCCAGGCTGGAGTGCAGCGACACAATCATAGCTCACTGATACCTTGAAGTGCTGGGTTCAAGCAATCCTCCCACCTCAGCCTCCCAAGTAGCTGGGACCACAGGGAGGCACCACCACACCCAGCTAATTTTTGTATTTTTTGGAGACAGGGGTATCGCTATGTTGCCCAGGCTGCTCTCGAACTCCTGGACTTAAGTGATCCTCCTCAGCCTCTCAAAGTGCTGGGATTACAGGGGTGAGCCACTATGCCTTGCAAGAATAAATCACTTTTTAAAATGTAATAACTATTTTTTAACAAATCTGAAAAGGGAGAATCATTCACACACCCACATACAAACAAACACACACATCGAAGTTTCTTTTAGCTTATAAACTCTCAGCAAAACTCTCCTTTTCAGATGCCAGTGCTCCAAGGTATCAAACACCAGAGTGGAATGCTGATCCTATTTCTTGACATAAAGGTGAAAAAAGTCTTGACTGTCAAGAGTCTTTTCCATCATTTAATGGAAAATTCTTATCTGCAAACTTTCGCATAAGCAAGCTGCTACTCTGTGTATACGTTGATGTATAACTCCAATCTCTGGGTTTTCAGCACCAGCATGAAATCCTTTCTTTACATTTCTGTGGTTGCAGCAGAAACATTAGGTTGGTGCAATTACTGCAATTAGGTGGGCGCGATTACTCTTGCACCCACCTAATTCATGGCAGGTGCTTCTGTAACATGTTGGTTTCAAAGCATCAGTTTACCATTTTGAATATTTTCATCCCTAGGAGTTCTTTTTTTTCTGTTGCTATTTGTTCACCTGCTTGATTATTTGTATTTGATACATCTTTGTATGAAATACAAATAATATTTTTCTAGGCAGGGGAGACTTGTCATGAAACTAATGAAACTGAAGCTCCAGGGCCCTCACTTCCTGGGAGGAGCCCTGGCAATGCATTCACATGGTCTTATAATACACGGAAAGTAAGATGTTTTCACCCCAGTTGGTTAAGACCATTGACTCTTTCTACTCAGACACACCCTCCTTGCCACATCCCTTCACACCAGGTGGTGTTGGGTGATACAGAGCAGATCCCTTTAAGAAGTTGAGATGGGGATACACTTGGTTTAGATTTAGTTGGATTTATTTAGGTAATTTGAAGGCTTTTCTAGAATAGTTACTTTATTGCTAGCCATCCCAGAATACTCCTTCCATTTGTCTAACTCACCTAAAATCTCAGCAGAAAGGTGCAGGGCCAGCAGCCAGATGAAATTGACCATGCCCTATAATACCCAGCCCCCGAAGGAAGCATGAGCTGTACAGAGCCAGTAGCTGATCTACAGGAAGTTTTTGCACTCATCAGAAATGAAAAACTATAATTTAGTTCTCAAAAATACTCATCTAATTGAAACGCTTCCCTATCAGGGATATACTCTATAATTGTGTATACCGCATTATCAATACACGACACGATTTTTTTTATGGGAATCCCATGAAATAGAATTTGTCAGGTTTCCTGCATTTGCAGCAAATAACTCTGTTGCAGCACTAGAAAGAGCAAAAATGTTTCTGTGCAAAGCTGCGTGTTTCATGCATCCTATTAATCCTTTCAATAATAGAAACAGATTTCAATCCACCATGCTAGAAGAAAAACTAAACTATATTTCTATCCTCTCTAGAGAAAATGATATTACAAAAGTGCCATCATACACAAAAATAATCAGGGTATGCCATTAAAAATTTGAAAGGAAAAAAGTATTATAGACATTGTTAGGAAGGTAATAAAAATATTACTTGCTGGCTTTTTTGATATCTGCAGGATTTGTTCAGCTTTTAAAAATTCATAAAGTTTTTGTGATTTCTTTTCTCATTCTGAATAAATATTTCTTTCATGCCATCTTTTGTAACTTTGTATTCTTTTTCATAAACAGGGCCCTAAATAGCATGCGTCTGCTTCTGTTTCCATGCATTTCTCTTCAGAGATTTAACTAGTGGTGATAACTATGAACAGTTACTAGCATGCATAGGTTTATTGTTCTAGAAGGAACAGGTTTTTGATTGAACAATCAAGCCACACATGGATGCCAACACATCTACGAATCATATTCTTTGGAAATGTCATCTTTCTCTATTTCCTTTGCTGCTTTGGTGCAGGATGGCAAGATGAACGATCTGTAATTGTTTGAAGACTTTTGGCCTCAGGTATTAAAAAGCAAAATTGAAACCAGTTTCCTGAGTTAATTTTCAGATTGTTCACTGAATTCCCTATTTTGTGCTTATAGAAGCATAAAGAGTTCAAGTCATTTTCTGCGTAAGATGCTTGGTTTGCAGCAAACTGCTGGTGACATTACTTCATCTGACGACTGTTCCGTAAAAATAAGTTATTCATGCCAAGGAAGAGGATGATCATCAGAGAATGGAAACCCTGATTAAGTATTTTTTGAGCTACTAAGTTTGTCTTCAGAGCCTGATGACTTCCCAGTTTTAATCAAGAAATTAATCAACTAATTTAATCAAGAAATCCCCTGGTGGGGGGAAATAAATACCTGTAAAAGTTAAACCAATGTATACATAAAGTACTTACTTAAGGGGACTGTCAAGCTTTACAGCTTCAAAAAAATCCATTTTAAAAAATTACTTTTTAGGTTATCTGCATTTTTATGAATATTTTGAAATAGTGCATTGAAAAATCTGAACAATTAAACATGCAATAAAGAAAATAAGTAATGTAGTAGTATTAAATTCATTAAACAAAGTTCTTCATATAACCTTTCAGTTTAGTTAAAGTAATTTGAGTAATTAAAATTCTGAAAAATTCACAAATATGAATATTGTTTCATCTGAGTTTGGTCAAAATAATTTGAAAAAAAGTCAGTTTCCTGATAATATACAGACCACTTGAATAAACTCAATTAAATTGTGCTCAATTATTATTTGTTTTTAGATGTAAGCTTTTTTCCTGAAAACAAACAATAATTTATTATGAAATTTTATCTTGACAATGTGTTAACTTCAAAGCCAAGATGGAAGAAATAAAAGAAACATCCTGAAAATGAATGAAAGCAATTATGTTCTACTCAGGAAACTCTAACATCAGATAATGATACAAATAGTGATCTAATTAGAAAATGTTTTTAACCATTGAGAAAATTAAATAGGAAAAAAACATTTTTTCAGGGGCCACAAGATAAAGAACTTCATATTTTATAATAAATCGTCACAGAAGTGACACAGGTACTGACTGGAACAACCACAGGACAGGCAGAGGCTGTCAGCCACCAGGGTACAGTGCCAGAGTGACTCACTTCAGGAGGTAGAAATATGCATGCAAATAGTGTTCAAGTAGATTCCAAATGTTGTATACTTAATGGGGATTTTCTATTCAAAAATAGACTTTGAAACTTTTAAGAGCTATCAAAAATTTGCAATCCTCAATGTCCCGTAGCACACCTGTAGTCCTCAGAGACAGACCAGAGGCCTTGGCACACTGCGTGCAAAGGGAAAATTAAAACACGGGAAGAAGTTTCAAAACCTTTCAGGCTCTACTCAACCTAAACTACACTCTCAACCCCCATCTCCCACCTCCAACTTTGCTCTCAACGTTAATGGGGTCTCCAAATTAAGAAAACTTTACCCAGAAGGAAAGTGTAGCCCTTTAGACCAATGGCTGTTCATGGGGATATGTGGAGGTCCAGGCAAGGAATGGTAGGGAAGAAATGGCCTCCTGAGGACCTCCCAAAATCCCTTGGCAGACTTCTTCCAAATATCCTGCAATGCATCAGACTGCAGGTTAACAAACAGACAGGCTGTGAAAATGTTTGGTCAGGAGAAAGCCACATGACCCATGACCCATTGCTCCTTTAAACGGCCAACAAATCAAAGGAAAATGAAGTGCAGGTTATTTATCAACTGAGCTACACTCACATAAGTAGAAATCTTCCCGGTTTCTCTCCACTGAAACCGTAACATTGCAATTCTGCTGTTGTTTTTCACTTCATATACTATGACACCCTTGGCAGAGATCCCCAGGGCCATCTCCTCTTCTGGCCTCCTCTTCTCTGAGAATACTTGGTGAACCAGCACACCGTATTCTGGGAGCTGCTGAGTGACCTGGAGCAGAAAAAGGCTGATTTAGAAGAGACAGGCACATGGTTTAAAATAATGGGCCTCACGCCATTCACTCCATGCAAAACACACTGATAGGCGTTCTGAAAAGAAAGAGTAGAATTGTCATGTAAGTTTAGGAAACACTGGGTCAAACAGATTTATTTGCTATGTACAAAATTTCTCTGCACCTCTGATATGATAGAATTTTCCTTTTTTTTTTTTTTGTAACCCAAGGAATACTTTTCTCATGGAATACCTAAAACAGTACTTAGAATACAGTTATTATGAAAATAACACAGTACAATAATAATATTCTGAATAAGTTTTTTAGAATTCATATTCTTCTGGGACATCTCAAGGTAAGAGATTTCTTTTCCTGGTTGTGTCAGAGTCTATAGTATTCTCTGTTCCAACCCCTTTACGTGACAGATAGAAAAACTGAGGCTAAGGCACAGAAAGCGACCTTCCAGATCACCAGTGTTAGTTGTGAACCACCCTGCAGAGAAAATGACCATTCATTTTGGTGCTCCTCACCATGTAGCAATGCCTTCGTGGGGGTCCCTGTAGCCCAAGGTCTTGCCTCTGTTTACCAGGTTAGGGGAATAAATTTTGCCAGGGGCCATGGGTCAGTTGGAGCTGGGGACTGCATTAGGCCACCAACTTCTTAAGAGACCAAAGTATAAAATGAACACAAATGTTTCTACATCTGAATGGCAGTAACTTTCCCACCTTCATCTTCACCAGGAAGACACCAGTCCCCATCAGAAGGTTGATGTGTCTCTGGGACCCACAGCAAGGACCTCTTGCTCTAGGCATTTGAAGCCCTCTCAGAAGGCTTGTACTGCTGAAATCTGGTACCCATTCCTACCCCCAACCAGAGAGCATAATGTCCTATCCAATCTCTCTCACCCCCAGGCAAGGTCACAAAAACAGGGACAAATTATGGCTTTTGAGAGCTCCTCTCTCAGGCTCCTTTCCCATTCACCGTTGATGAAGTCCATGCAGACAGCTATGCTGCCTGCAGACTCCACAGCTCTTCACACAGGGCTCAGATTACATTTCTGAACCCTAAGCCTCCTTCGTTTAACTTTGGAGAGACCCTGTCATCATCGTCATCATCATCATTATCATCATCATCATTATCATCAATATCCTTATCATCATACAAATCAATATTTATTGAACGCTGGTGCTGAAATATCCAGTGGCCAGCCTGGGCATGTGATTAAAGTTTAACAAAGCAGGGCCACCACAAGATAATTAGGTAGACGCTTTTAAAGAATTTGGTGTGATATTTCTTTTAAAAATTAAGCATTAATAAGTAGTCATCATTAGGATAAAGATGCCTTTGCTAGACTTAAACTTCTTCAATTGTTTAGTATTAGTTTATATTTTAATTTATTGTTTACCTATACAAAGAGAGATATGATGCTTTTCAGTTCTTTGGGCCTCAAGATTCCTACTAGTAAAGCACCATGCTAAGCCTCTCCCAGCATAATTTCATTATTATTTAATCTTCAGAACAATCACAGAGATAGTGAAGCTATCCTTTTTCTAAGTAATCTGTCCAAGTTCCTGCTTTGGAGCCAGGAATGGAAATATGGAAAGATGAGCCTGTTTGCTCCTGAGTCTTCACTCTTAACAACTGAAATACAGGGAATCCAAAAGGCCTGGAAACATAGGTGAATACACTTAATGTTGTCAATGACATCTTCAATCTGTAAAACAATAAAATAATGATGTCTGCCTCCATTTGCTGTCTGCTAGGGAGTCTCCTAGGATGCTCCTCCTGGCCCCCTTTGCATTGCTATTGCTGGGTGTCCTTTCAGAGGGTCATTTCCTCTCCATGTGCTTTGGGCCATCTTACTACAAGGCCTGTCTTCCTTACAACAGGCAGCAAAGTTGAGATGGGACCAAGCACTCCTGGCTGCCAGCCACACATCCCTTGCTGCATTGAACATTCTTCAAAACAAATGGATTATTATTTCTGAATATTCATCAAGGGGTTCAGAATTCATCTTCTCTGACCTTATAATTCCACCTGTGGGTATCTACCCTAAGAAAATATGCTGAATAATCAGGACAACCCCTTCTCATAATGCTGTTCAGTACAGATTTGTGGGGTGATTTGGGGAAACCAGCTCCTGGCAGTAAACGATTTCCTAAAAACAGTACTGTCTTAAAATTGATTATCAGGCAACCTTTACAAAGGATATTTGTAAAGCATTTGTAATTATCAGGAGAGTGCATTTGTTATAATGCTAAGTGGAAGAAACTACAGGATACAATCATTGTGATTTCAATAGCAAGAAAAAAATATTTTAATAATATATTAACAACCCACAGCTATGTGGGAAAATGGCTCCATGGTTCAGGAAGTTAGGAAAACACTGAATTCACCTTAAACAGGTTATTCTGAGATTAATAAGCTAATATAGTTGTGAATCTACAGACAGACTATGGTATTCAGCGCTTCCCAAACTGGACTTTTGCCCAGTCTGTGGCTAGTACAAGGTGCTGAACTGTCAGAGTTAGTCATCAGTGAACTGGGGACCAAGAGGTAGCCTCCCAATAATGGTCTTCTCCTTTTTCTAATGAAAAACAAGAGCCATGAGGAGCTATAATTAAATAATCCAGTGATTGCTTGTAGAGTAGTAACTGGGCTCTGTGATGGGCTGTGAGGATCCACGGCCTTCCAGACATTTATAGCCCAGTAGAAGAGATGGAAAATGTCCAGAAATGACTGCTGCACGAGGTGTCTTAATATATATCAACAACGTTCAAAATGTTTATTACCTTCCACCCTGTAATTCCACTTATGAGATTCTATCCCTAAGGAATGAAGCAGAAATACAGCTAAGATTTATATGGAAAAGATGCTAATCTCAGTATTGTTTTAAATAGTCCCATATTGGAAACCATTTATATGTTAAACAATAGAGCATTGAGAGAAAAAATTAGAGTACAACATATGTTAATTCAAAAGAAGTTTTCAAATGTTTAGATTTATGGGATTATATACATACATAAAAGTGCATATATAATATAAAGTTAATTTTAAATATATATGCATATACATATATATATGAATGCACAGAACAAAGAGAGAAGGATGAATATACCTAAATGTAACTGTGCTATCTCCAGGCGGCAGAATTATGAGGAAATGTTTACTTTTATAATCAGGGAGGGGGAGAAAACCTTTAACAAACCCTCACCCTAATGAGAGGCTCCCAATGTGCTCTGGGGATGATGACAAAGTCCTGTCTAGTTTATCTCTCTGTACCACAGGCAGGCAACACCAGCATTAACAACCCCAACCAGTCTACCAACGGAAACTGCAAAAGCAAGAGTGCTCCTTGAAACCAATAAAGATTACATGTAAATGGAATCAAATCTATTCAGTGTTTTCTGTGAATGGGGAAAAAAATGGTTTCCTGTATTTTTGCTTCTCAGCCTGGTAGTTTCTTTTACAATCATTTTTCATCGTTCAACCAGGAAGCGAGGGACCCTGACAGTGAGCTCAGCACTCAAAGTTAGGGTCTGGGCAGAGGCCAGAAGGTAGCGTCCATCCTGCAGACATCTGCCGCAGGGTTGGGTCCTTGGCCTCTAGACTGGGTTCTGCAGTTCTGTGGCTCCGTGACCACTCATTATCAGATGGCTTTGAAGTCCCCACTGGTCCCTCATCAAGGGAATGCTTTGTCCCCTTGACAGGGAACACGTGTGCAGCCCGGACTATGGAGTGCCCTGATCTTGCTTCGCCAGTGCTTCTCAAATGAAACGCTTGCAGGCTACACTGTGTTAGATACAGGGATAGTTCTGCAAAATAACCAGCTGAAAAGCAAAGGCCCAACCTCATGTTGGCTGTTCTGTTTTCAAGTACCCACCTCAATTAAGGGCAAGAAAACACAGACGGAATATTTCTACCTGACTTCTGTACGGAGAAATGCACAAATCTCCTAGCTTCCTTTTAAAACTGCTCCCCAGTCAAATGGCCCAGCTTGTATCCTGTCCAGGGGAAGCTGCGAGTGTCCTCGCACTTATCCCCCAGCTGTATCTGCACAGGCAGAGTAGCCACTCTCTCCCTGGTCCCCACATCTTGACATAGAGTAGCTGGTATTGTTCTTGTTCCATTGAGTGTTTATTGAGTTGTGTGCCTGTGGGTAGACCGCAATCCTCCCCACAAGACGTGGGGCTTCCTGGACACAAAGAGCATGTGCTTTTTGTCTCCATTTTCCAGTGCCTGGCCCACAGCAAGGGGAGATTGTGGAGTAGCAAAGACTATTCATCATTGTGTGTGCCCACATGGGGAGACTGCAGTGCCACTGTTTTTGCCCCACTGGTGAAGAGACGGTGGGCCCAAGCTGCACTCCTGTGCACAGGCCACAGCAGCTGTGCTGTGTTGAGGAGTGCTGCCTGCAGGGCTGCAAACTTAGGGTCTTGCAACGGCTTTTCTCTGGCTCAAGCGCTGATCTTGTACTTCCGTTGTCCTATGTGTCAACTATAAGAAATGTGGTCTCCCTGCTTGGAGGAAAGTGTCTGGAATGCTGATCTAAGATTTGTCCGGGCACAGTGGCTCCCACCTGTAGTCCCAGCACTTTGGGAGGCCAAGGCAGGTGGATCACCTAAGGTCAGGAGTTCGAGACCAGCCTGGCCAACATGGGAAAGCCCTGTCTCTACTAAAATACAAAAATTAGCTGGGTATGGTGGCAGGCGTCTGTAATCCCAGAGCGAGACTCCATCTCAAAAAAATAAATAAATAAAATAAAAAATAAGGAAAAGCCCTACCACACCCACCCCAGCTCACTAAATCCTACCCTCTTTGGGGTCATTTCCAATGCCAGCTGCTTCCAGAAGCCTCTCCTTGCCCCTCCCTGCCTCCTAGAGTTCCACCCTTGCTCATGCCTCCTTGTGGGTCTGCACACACCTGGGCCCCTTGAGAAGGCTCTGGAGGGGATTGCTGGCTGCATTCCCTTGAAGACCAACACCTCTCTCCAGGTCAGGAAGGCCTTACCCTCAAGAACTCCAGCTCAGCCTCCTCTCCCCACAGTGCAGAGCTGAGCCGGTGCATCTCTGAGACTTCGACCTGGACCCGTAGAGCGGTCATCCTCTCGATCAGACTCGCTGGGATGTAATCTTCAACGTGAAAGTATGGCTTACTCTCCACCTGCTGGAAGTAAGATGTAGAGGGGAAGGGCACAATCCAGACACTGGCCAGGGGACTCTGAGAGGAATGAAAACATTGTCTGTAGTCACAATTCCAGGAGGGCTCCAGAGAAAGACACTTCCTCGAGGTGCCCACCTGGGATATTATTTTCTACTATATTAGAAATGGGGCCAAACCCTAGGACATGAACAGAAAAGAGAGAGTAAAGGAGCTGTTTTCGAGCCCCTTTTTATGCCAGGTAGTTCACAGAACACATAAGCCTCTTCTGATTCTCACAGGAATACTCTGAAGATGGCATTGTCATTGCCATTGCCAAGACAAGCAAGGAGAGAGGTCACTCAACAGGGCAAAGATCACACCACTTGGAAGTGACAGAAACAAGATGTGTTCACCCCAAACCCTCACACTTTCCACGATGCCACACCTTACCAAAAGGCACAGCAAAACCCTGGCCCTAAAACTCTATGTTTTTTTTTTTCATTCATTCAGCATTTCTGTCTACATGCACTCCCAGAACATTGTCTCTTCTCACCAAGGAGGTCTTAGCTTTGGCATCATTGCTGCACATGAAGGTGTTCAAGGAGTAGCCCCCTGGAAAGGGGGAGACTGGATACCCCCAGCCCACCTTCATCAAGTCTGTTCTTTGGGAGACTGAGGCTGCATCCCCCCAGGAGAGGGTGGCAGGTGGAATCACTCACTGCTTGATGGCGAGTTCCCTGAACACAGACTCTGGGGCAGGTAAAAGTCTGCAGAAGTCCATGCAGGAGTGATCTTGAGGTCCACTATACAGAATGAGGAATGCAGGATCAGGCAGAGGGACAAGCTGACCCTGCCTTTGTATTCCCAGATCAACATGTCCTGGTCTCAGGAAGCCTTTCCCAGCCTAACCCTGGGCAAGCCATTTCCCTCCAGTTGAGGGCAGTTACTCATGAGGAAGGCAGGTGGGAGCTGGGAGAATCTGGCCTCATTGGGGCTGGGGGTGAATGAGTTGGCCTGAGTGGGGGATCTGAAGGGAAGAGCACAGTGTCCACCACCTCCCACACTCCTGATGTAGCATGTCCCCATGTGGCCATGGACAAAGAATCCTCAGGTTGGTGCTGGCCCATTCTGGTTTTGAGCTCAGCTCCACCACAAACAGAGAGATATTGTTCAGCAGGCTAGTGCATAAAAAAGCATTTAGAATGCTCTTAGCATGGCCAAATTCCAGAACACTGGCAACACCATGCTGGTGAGGATGTGGAACAACAGGAACTCTCAGTCATTGCTGGTGGGATTGCAAAATGGTACAGCCATTTTAGAATACAGTTTGGTTGTTTTTCATAAAACTAAACATATGCTTACAATATGATCGAGCAATTTGCTTCTTGGTAATTACCAAAAGGAGTTGAGAACTTATGTCCACACAAAAACCTGCACACAGATGTTTATAACAGCCTTATTCATAATTGCCAAAACTTGGAAGCAAATGATGTCCCTCAGTGGGTGAATGGATAAATAAACTGTTACATCCAGACAATGAAATATTGTTCAGTGCTAAAAAAAAAAATGAGCTGTCAAGCCTTGAAAAGACATGGAAGAGTCTGAAATGCATATTACTAGGTGAAAGAAGTAGGTCTGTAAAGGCTACTTACTGTACGATCATAACTATATGATATTCTGGAAAATGCAAAACTATGGAAGTATAAAAAGATCAGGGGTTTGCAGGCAGGGAGAAATAAATAAGTGGAGCACAGAGGATTTTTAGGGCCATGAAATTACTCTGTAAGATACTTGAAAGTTGGTTATACAAATTGAGTAATTCTTGTCATATCCAACTAAATCAGAGACCGGGAGCCAGGAAGAAAATGAACTCGGGGCACATAGCACCTGCTCCAAGAATTAAATTTTTCCATAAGCCCAACTACTGAAACGACTTGCTGTAACCCTAAGACCAGTTTTACCTAGTAGCTGCCGAAAAGATCTGCTGGGACTCTAAGACTTGTTTTACCTCCCACTGTCACTCACCAATCAGTTTTCAGTTCCCAAAAGCTTCTCAAGTGCTGATGAGTTTTCTTCCAAAACTATAACATTTTTATTCCTAATAAAAATCCCAACCTTCTCTTCGTTCGTGAGACACACCAAAGTCCACCCAGTCTGTGAGTATACCCCAGACTGCAATTCTTGCTTCCCAAATAAATTGTTTTAAATTTAGAGATCCATCTCCATATTTTATTTGACTTCAACAATAGCATAATGGTGGATACATGTCTTTATACATTTGTCAAAACCCATAGAATGTGCAATATCAAGAGTAAACCTCAGTGTAAACTATGAGCTCTCAGTGGTAATGGTGTGTCAATGTAGGTTCATTGATTGTAACAAATGTACATTCTGGTGCAGGATTTTTATGGTGTCTGTAGGAGAAGGCCGTGCATGTAGAGGGGCAAGGGATATATGAAAAATTCCTGTATTTTCAATTCAAATTTACTGTGAATCTAAAACTTCTCCAAACATTAAAGTCTATTAAAACTTTTTTTAAGTGTTTAGGATCTTTGATCCAGGATCCTTCTGGTAGGAATATATCCAAGAGAAAAGTCCATATGGGACTGAAAAAGCTCTGCGGTCAAGTACACTTATTTTTATGGCATTTATAAAACAGAAAAATCAGATGCAATTTAAATGATAATAATAGTAGTTATCACTTACATGGTGCTACTGGGTGAATACCCCACAATACAAGAATGAAGAAGTGAAGGAAGACTGGGAAGGCACGGCAGGCTGCCACTCCAGAGGATCACTAGCAAGGCCACCGGAGGACATGTACCATTGAGTGAGAAAGAATGCAAATTGAATGTGGTGAAGTTCACAACTGTGTAAAAACCCCCGCATGTGATCAAGGCAGGGACAGAATGCACCCAGAGGAAAGTTATTCTGCTGTGATGATGTGATTAAGAAGATTTATTTTTATACTAAATTGTCTTTGTCTCCCTTTTTAAAATGCAAATGTAATCATGTTGCTTCCCTGCTTAAAATTCTTCAGGGGCTCCCAATCTTTCACAACAGTGGTTTCCAAATTATTTTTTTTCAGCACCAGAACCATTTATCAAACAAAACATAAGCCCCTTAGGAGGCCACACTAAGTCTTCCCAGATACAACAGGTGGCCCCCACCCAGCTTCACAGCCACCGAGGCTCAGGCAGCGGACAGGCCAGACTTCTCCTCTTGCCCATTCAGTGACACAGAGAGGGGCTCTCCTCTCTGAGGCCTCACTCAATGACCTTTGAAGTGTCCATTGCAGCGCCTGGCATATAGCAAAGCAATGTGAAGTGAGCCCTGGTTGCGCTCTTTCTAGCTTACCTAACCTCACAGAGTCACAACTTTCTCAATGGCAAGTGTAAATAGCACCGGCTTTTCAGGGTTGATTTAAGAATTCAATGGTGCCAAGCCCAGAGCAGACCTCCCATAAATTAAGACTGAGTAAGTGGTTGTATAAATGAACGGGTTTGTGTAAACCTGTTGGCCTTTACATACGTGAGAAAGGAAAAAGGTCTGCCTTTGGGGGCCACATGGGGGCAGCAGAGAGCACCTCAGAAATGTCCTCAGGGCACTAGACAGGTTAAGGCTTGGCAGGATCTGGGGATGGGGAAGCAGAAGGAGAATGAGATGACACTAAGCCAGAAGCAGGGTGAGATCAGTCAGAAACTGGACGGGCACAGGAAAGCACCATAATGGAGTGTTGGTGCTGGTCCATTTTATGTGTCAACTTGACTGGGCCATGGGGTGCCCAGATATTTGGTCAAATATTCTGGGTGTGACTGTGAGGGTGTTTTTGGACATGACTGACACTTAAATCCATAGACTGAGTAAAGCAGATGGCCCTCCCTAAAGTGAGTGGACCTCATCCAATCTGTTGAAGGACTGAATTAAACAAAAAGACTGACCCTCCTGTAGAGAAGCAGCTCCTCTCTGCCTGACTCTCTTCATGCCAGTTCTTCTCTTGCCTTTGGATTCAGGCTTGGACTGGAACTGCACCATTGGCCCTCCCGGGTTTACAGCCTGCTAACTACACAGCTTGAGGCTTCTCAGCCTACATAACCACATGAGCCAATGCCTTCTAATACATCTCTAGATAGACAGACAGAAAGACATATAGATGACAGATAGATAATAGACAGATACATAGGCAGATGATAGATACATAGATGATGGATAGATAGATAGATAGATAGATAGATAGATAGATAGATAGATAGATGATAGATAGATAGATATCTTATCAGTTCTGTTTCTCTAGAGAACCTAGACTATTATAGGCTCATAGAGACAGGTCTGGGCCCCTGGAACCCTGGGGCAAGAGACTCTGCTGGACTGATCCATGTCTGAGTAAGAGACTATTACTCAAACTCCCACCTGCCTCCAGTGGATCTGGCCTGCTGTCCCCAACAACTCTAAGTGCTAGAGTTAAACTCAGGTTTGACATCCTGTATCTGAATCTACAGACTGAAGGTTAGCAGTTGTGTCATTTTATATCAGAGCACTATAATGCTGGAGGAGGTAGAAGGAAAGCTTGCAAGCAGCAGTTGTCACATGCTAGATACCACACATGAATTGCCATCTTTCACCCTTACAGCAGTTTTGCAAGAGATTGATGATTATTTTCCATTTTGCAAATGAAAAAGCCAAGGCTCAGAGAGAAAACATGCCAAGGCCATATAGCTACTGAACCAGAGGCCACAGCAAGAATGTCAATTGATTCACAGGGACACTCCTGGCTTAGAGCACCCTCCTCCCAGGACTCCCCAATGTAGCACCACCCGAAGCTGGCCTAGGCATGAAAAGGGCCCCAGGCCTGGGTACTGAGGGCAGGAAGGAGTTCAAGGGTAAGCAGTGACAGGGATTGTCAAAAGGGCAGGGAGGAGGTTAAGGGGGCCAGGCCAGCTCTGAGACACTGCCTCCCTGGGGCAGTGTCAGGGACAGAAAGTGAAGTTCCAGTCTCCATGGACCAGGGTAGTCCCAGGAGAGGGGACAGAGGGGAATTGAACTACAGTCCCCTGACAAGCCAGCTGCTGATGTTCTGATGGATTACTGTTATCTGTAGTGTCTTCCAGTCCGGGAGTTTCAACTCCATTCATTCACAGCTCTTGAACAAACTCCCTGTGCTTCAAGCACTGCTTTGGTGCTGGAGAAATGGCTACACCAAACAGACAAAAACACCCTTACCCTCAGGTGTTTTCTATGCTAATTGCCAATAAAATGAATTCATCATCCCACGTGATGACAAATGCTGTGAACAAAAACCCAGCAGGGTGAGGGAATACACAGGGACTTTGAAGACCCCAGGACACAGCAGCGCCTTCTGAAGCTGTACCGGGAGGAAAGCAAGACAATGTTGGGAGAATCTGAGAAGTGTTTTCAAACCGCAGTCTGTAACCAATTGGTGAGCTATGAATCAATTTAGGGGCCCATAATCAGCATTTTTAAAACGAATGAGAATATAATAGGAGATATCAATGTGCATTGCATATAGAAAGGATGCTCCTTATTTCCTGAGGTTTTTGCTTCAGTTCTGTTCTATATACATGTGTGCATGTTGGGTTTTAATGTCCATTTATCCATGGGACGTGGCAAAAAAAATTTTACAACCCACTGTTCTCACTGTTTTAACTGTTGGGCTTGTCCTTGCTCTTTAATCCAGTTCCAGAACCAAGGCAGGCAAGTTATAACCGAGGTCACTCACAGCCCTCCCTCTCTATCCCACATACCCTATGAGGAATAAGACACAGAACTCTGCGAAGGTGTCCACACCCAGTGGTGGCTACTGTTCCTCCTTCTCAGACTCAGGGTATACTAATCTACTAGGGTTGCCATAACAAATACTAACTAGGGGGCTTAAACAATAGAAGTTCATTTTCTCATAGTTCTGGGGACTGGAAGTCCAAGACCAAGGCTTCTGCAGGTTTGGTTTCTCCCAAGGACTCTCTCCTTGGCTTGCAGAAAGCCCCCTTCTCTCTGTGTCCTCACATGGTCTTTCCTCTGTACTTGTGCCTCCCTGGTGTTTCTTTGTGTGTCCAAATTTCTTCTTCTTATAAGGGCACCAGTCAGATTGGATTAGGGCCCACCCTAACAGCCTCATCTCAAATTAATCACCTCTTTAAAGGCCCTAACTCCAAATACTGTTAATTAGGGGTTCTACATATGAATTTGGGGGCTCAAGACTCAGCCTATAACATAAGGCCAGACCCCGATGATGTAGCAGACTAGAACTTTAGGTAAACATGGCTCCTTTATTCACCAATGATGTAGCATCTCTGACCACTAAGTGCCCACTGGTGGTGGACATGTATTTCTGGCCACATGTGACTATTCACCTTCTTTTTGAAGCAGGAAATGGGAAACCATCCTTCCTCCCTCTCAGTCTATGCACTTTGCAGTGTGAGCTCTATCCCTGCCTCCTAGGGTGACCATGGGGTTACACTCAAGTCTAACCAATCAAAGCATAACATCTCCCTACACAATGATTGGCTTCAAGTGGGCACATGACTCTATCAGCACCAATGGGACAGAAGCCTAGGATTTCCATGCCATTTCCAAGGGAGAGACTCTCTCTCTTGCACATGGCTGGAACCTGGAGAGTGGAATTGGAAAGCCATGAAAGGCAAATGTGACAGAGGAGAGCACAGCTCAGAGACACAAGAAGCCCAAGTCCTACTGACATCATGTGAGTTCCTATCACTCAGGCTCCAAAGTAAGAGTGATTGGGCTGGAAGCTTGTCACAGGGATGCTGGGAGGCTGAGAAAGAACCAGAACCCTTCAGTTTTGCAAGGCAATAAATGACATGTTTTATTCAAGCCAGCCTGAGCTTGATTTTCTATCACTTCTAGTCAACAGAATGCTGTCCAATCACCTGTGCTGGCCAAAGGTATGGGAGGATGCTAAAAAGTATCCAGAGGGTCCACTTGTGGGGCCAGGAACTCTAGGGGGCTTGGTACTGGCCTTGAAAGGTATATAAGGTTGAGACAGATGTGCAGACATTATGGGAAAGGGCATTCAAAGGCTCAGTAACATGCCAGTTCTTAGGATCTCAAGGATTTAAAGGTCCTTTTGAAGATTTCTGGGGCAGAAGTGTGGAGTGCGTATGGTTAACATCTCTTTCTTTCTTTTTTTTTTTTTTAGCAGTGAATTCCTCCTTCATGCAGTCCTCTTGAAGAAGACCATCTCTTCTCCAAGCTAAGCATTCCCCAGTGGCACCCAGCTTTTGTCACATGACAGTGGTGAGTGCTCTCCAAGGTAAAGCCCAGCGTGCTGGCTGGGAGGTCACCAGGGAAGAGATTGGTGGAAACTTCCCCTCCCTTGCTACTTCCTCTCTGCTTCTAGTGATACACCCAGAGATGGACTCCACATTCAGATATCATGTCACACTGCTGGGTCACACTGCTTGGTCTCTGTTGAGGTCCGTTCCCAAGCCTTTCCCTTCATCCAGAACATGGGCAAGAGATGAGGGAAGTGCTTCATAAACCCCGACAGCAAAATTACACTGCTGTCGTAACAGCTCAAGTGGTTGGTTTCTCCTTCCTGCCTTGTGTCCCCATTTTAAATCATAATTAGGTAGGTAAATACATTAGCATAATCCTTCCCTATTAATAGGCATTTGAAAATTAAATAACAATTTACTAACACTATTAACTCCCTGAGGATTATAACAGAGGACTATCATTGGCAGTTAAATCAAAGAAACTTGCATATGATTCTGCTGCAGGGGCAAGGGCTTGGCCAAGATTAGAATTGCCATTTGAGAAGAGTGTATCCCAGAAAAATCAGTATTGGCCTTGGAGTAACATGTCTGGGCTCAAATTTAGACTTTACAATGTACTAGCCACATGAACTTCAGATCACTGTTCTAGAAAATTGAGTGATAATATCAACTCTATGATATTATCACACCAACTTACAATGTTGCTGCAAGAGCTAAGTGAGTTAACATAAATCGACAATGTCTAGGTAAATGCCAGGTACATAGCGATCTTTTAATAAAGGTTGGCTATTACTATTCAAAGCAAGACTAACCAAAAAGAACAAATCTGGAGACATTACATTACCTGACTTCAAACTACACTATAAGGCCATAGTCACCAGAACAGCATAGTACTGGTATGAAAATAGGCATATAGACCAATGGAACAAAATAGAAATCCCAGAAATAAAGCCAAATACTTACAATCAATTGATTTTTGACAAAGCAAAAAAAAAATAAAGAGGGGAAAGGACATCCTATTCAACAAATGGTGCTGGGATAATTGGCTAGCCACACACAGAAGAATGAAACTGGATCCTCATCTCTCACCTTATACAAAAATCAACTCAAGATGGATCAAAGACTTAAATCTAAAACCTGAAAACATAAAAATTGAGAAGATAACATCAGAAAAACCCTTCTGGATATTGGCTTAGACAAAGACTTCATGACCAAGAATCCAAAAGCAAATGTAACAAAAACAAAGATAAATAGATGGGTCTTAATTAAACTAAAAAGCTTCTGCACAGCAAAAGAAGCAATCAGCAGAGTAAAAACACAACCCACAGAAGAGGAGAAAATCTTTGCAATCTATACATCCAACAAAGGACTAATATCCAGAACCTATAAAGAACTCAAACAAATCAGCAAGAAAAAAGCAAACGATTTCATCAGAAAGTAGACTAAGGACATGAATAGACAATTCTCAAAAGAAGATACACAAATGGTCAACAAACACATGAAAAAATGCTCCACATCACTAATGATCAAGGAAATGCAAATCAAAACCACAATGTGGTACCACCTCACTCCTGCAAGAACGGCCATAACCAAAAAATCAAAAAATGATAGATGTTGGCATGGATGTGGTAAAAAGGGAACACTTTTATACTGCTGGTGGGAATGTAAGCTAGTACAACCACTGTGGAAAGCAGTGTGGAGAGTCCTTAAAGAACTAAAAGTAGAACTACCATTTGAACTAGCAATCCCACTACTGAGTATCTACCCGGAGGAAAAGAAGTCATTATACATGAAAGATACTTGCACACGCATGTTTATAGCAGCACAATTCCCAATTGCAAAAATATGGAACCAGCCCAAATACCCATCAATCAATGAGTGGTATATGTATATATACACCACAATTTCTTTATCCACTCATTCCATAAAAAGGAATGACATAATGGCATTCACAGCAGCCTAGGTGGAATTAGAGACCATTATTCTAAGTGAAGTAACTCAGGAATGGGAAACCAAACATCATATGTTCTCACTCATAAGTGGGAGCTAAGCTATGAGAATGCGAAAACATAAGAATGATACAATGGACTTTGGGGACTTGGGGAAAGGGTTGGGAGGATGAGGGATAAAAGACTACATGTTGGGTGCAGTGTACACTGCTCAGATGATGAATGCACCAAAATTGCAGTAATCAACACTAAAAAACTTATTCATGTAACCAAACACCACCTGTTCTCCAAAAGCCTATTGAAAAAAAATGAATAAATTAATATAAATAAATTTTAAAAATAAAGGTTGGCTATTACTATTGATGATGGTGATTATGATAGGAATTCAATAAATTAGTAAATTACTGTCTTTAGGAGGTACCTATTGGACTAGAACTAGACTAGAACTATATTACTGAGTATAAACTGGATTTATTCATCTTTGTGCCTCCCAGAGCCTAGCAAAGAGCGCTCAGTGAATGCTTTCTGGATGAATAGGTGGATGGGTGTGTGGGTGGCTGGGTGGGTAGATGGATAGATAGGTAGATGGATGGGTGGATGGATGGGTAGATGGGTGGGTGAGTGGATGGATGGATGGATGGGAGGATAGATCAATGGATAGATGAATAGGTGGGTGGGTGGGTGGATGGATGGATGGTTGGATGGATGGATGGATGGATGGATGGATGGATGGATGGATGGATGGATATATGAATAGGTAGGTGGGTGGATGGATGGATGGATGGAATGATAGACAGGTGAATAGGTAGATGAGTGGATGGATGAATCAATGAATAGATGGATTGATGGATGGATGGATGGATGGATGGATGGATGGACGGATGGATAAATGTACTTTACTCCAATCTAGCTGGTAGATGCTAACAATACTCAAAGCAGAGTCTCCACATTACTAACACATGCCCTCATCCTGTAACTGTTTTTCCAGTGACCCCACACAAAGGCCCCTGGTGTTCAACCCTACCTCCTTAGGGTAATTGCCAAACTCAGCCTGCAAGGCAAGGACCCCCAGCTGCAGCAGTATCTCTTCATTGCAGTACAGCCTCTCCTCCAGGATATCTTTCCGAAGCTGCAGGTAAAACTGGTGCCTTGTCAGGCTGTGCCTGGAAAAGAAGTAGCAATAAAAAGGGCTGGGTTGCTAAGGGAAAAGGAGAATGTTAGCACCAGTGAGTTTTCTCAGTGTGGGAAGTTGGAAAAGTAGGGAAGACGAGATGCAACTCAATAGAATTCAGAGGCAATGCCAGCAAGACAAGTGTGGTCTCCTGCATTTATACCATGCCTCCTGCCCCTCGTTTAGGGCCACTCTATGCCAGTCACTTCACACAAACTTACAGAGGTGTTTCTTGCTCTGGTTTGAGTGAGGAAGCTAATAACCAGTTCGGTGGTGTTTCTAATAAACAAAGAAATAAAGAAGCAGTGATCAAACTGCAAACCCATGTCTCTGTCCTCCAACCCTCATGACTGGGCTGCTGAGTTGTGTGTTGGGGGTGAGGGGGCATTTTGGGGTCACAGACAGAGAATTTTGACCTTGAGTGGAGTATGTCTGAAACAAAAGGGCATATTCTCATTCTGACTAGTGCCTGCATAAAAAACTGATTTTCCTCCTTTGTTCTATCTTGATCAGAATCCAATCAACAGAAAACCAACCACAATAGCTATTGTTATTTGTATGTAATTTACAGTTTGCAAAGCACTTGTCGATCCATTACCTCTCTGTCAGCCTGGACATACATAAATCCCTTAAGGAACAAATGAACAGGTTTGCAGCACTCACTGGAGCAGCCCGTAGTGGCTGACAAAGAACTTTATCCTCAGGAAGAGTGTGAAGGTATTCATGGAGGTCTTCTGAGGCTGCTCTCTCCAGCCTTCAGGAGCTATTTTGCACAATCTGGTTTCACTGTCCAGGAAAAAGAACTCTTTGCCTGAAATGGAAATAGAGCATGTGTGGAAGGAGAAGCAGTAGGGATTGCACCATCTCTCAGACTCATAGCCCTAAGCCCTACCCAGAGTGTCACACACGAGCTGGGTGAGTGCAGGAGTGGGAGGTAAGTCTTTGCGTACCTGGTAGCGAGGAACCTTTGTTGGGGTCGTGAGGTGTCAAGAGGGAGCAGACAAAGAGGAGAGGGTCAAATAAGGAAAACTCAGCACCAAGAGGAGAAAATACCGTTAGTTATCTTATCTTACAAGATGTCGCTTAATATCTGCCTTCAGCTATCATCTCATGGGTATAAAATGGAAAACCAAGGAAAGGAGTTTGACTAAGTTTGTGCAATGTGCCAGAACCCTCCACCTCAGCTGTACCAACCCCCTCCTCCCCAGCCATGGAATCCTACAGTCCAAATATGTGTGTCCTCCCAAATCCATATGTTGAAACCCTAACACCCAATCTGATGGCATTAGGAAGTGGGGTGTTTAGGAGGTAACTACATTTAGATGAGATCATGAGTGTGGGGCCCCCATGATGGGATCAGCATCCTTATAAGAGGAGGAAGACACCAGAGCTTCCTCTCTCAGCCATGTGAGGACACTGTGAAAAGGAGACCTCTGAAAGCCAGAAAGAGGACCCCACCAGGAACGGAAATCAGCTGGAACCCTGTTCTTGGACTTTCCAACCTCCAGAGCTGTGAGAAAGAAGGGTCTATTTTTGAGCCATCCCCTCTGTGGTATTTTGTTAGAGCAGCCTGAGCTGCCTAAGGCATGGTGTAAGTGGAGTCAATTTGCCCTTTGACCCAAGTGGTTCCAGATTGAAAATTCCACCAACCCAAGCTCAGGACTTCAAATCCTGGCAAGTGTGTCCTCCAGTACCCCTGGGAGGGAGACTGAATCAGCCCCAGCCACTGAAGGCCCCTCCCCAACCCCTCTGCTCTCTTCACAGCAAAGCTCAACCCCTCCAGTGCCCTCGGCCACTCCTGGGGACTGCTGCAGGTCTGCCCCTGCCCCGTTCTACCACACACTCAAAGTGGCTCCTCCTTCTCAGTGTTCCACCCTTTCAGCCCAAAGCATTCTCTAGCAGCTTGCCTGGGCACAGGAGTCCTGCCCAGTTTTGGAAGGCAGAACTTTTAAACTGGTGACCAACCTCTTCTCCCAATGCCTATGCATGCTGGGGTGGGGAGGGGGTGTCCAGGATTTAAACAGCTGTCACCACACCACACTCAGATCTCCATCCCCTCTGCTACCTGCCTCTGCCCTTACTGCTGAATCTGATGCCCCACACTGGACTCACCCTTCCCTTAGGATGAATTCTCCCCAAGAGATAGGAAGTTCCCCACCAAAGGTTGGTTGGTAAACCCTCCCAAGTTGGTCTATATCCAAACCCTGGAGGTAGTGATTCCAAACCCTTGAGTGATTTCCCCAAGATGACCCTAGCTAGGCAGGTGTAGAATTGTCCATGTGGGAGGGGCTCAGGATGGCCACCTGATTGGGAGAAGGCAGGTAGGAGATAAGTGGATTTGTGAGTGCAGGTGCACTCACAATGCAAGCACACTGGATTAGATTGCATTTTATAGATCAATAACAACACAATTCCTAAAGACACCTGTATTCACAGTTTACGAAAGGTGGAACAAATATCAATTGATCACATCAAAGCATATAACAGTTGTTCTTATTTGTGAGAGAGATCTTTAGAAGGTCTGATGAGAACTATGGGGATAAGAACATGCTCTCACCAGCCCTGCCTGGTACAAAGAATAATCATACAAGTTCGTGAGCTTTTCCTACTGGAAATGGGAAAATAGAGGAACACTGAGATATGACGCCTAAGCCAGATGGGCTGGGAGAGAGAGGATTTCGCCAGAAGGCCAGTGTGATCCCAGCTCAGCCTCCACACAGTGGTTAAAGAAATCCAGCTGTGGCAACATGGTATTTACAGTAATGGTGTGAAAGTTATCAATACCAAAATGAGGTCATTTATGTCTAACCCTGATAAACTGCAGCCAAAAGGCCATGAGGGAGGGGCACTCATGCATATGCCTATACCGAAAAATGCCACAGGAAATGTTTTCCATACTACAGCTTGCTACATGAGTCACACAAGGATAGCCAGCAGCACAAGGACAGCCAGCCGCACAAGGACAGCCAGCCGCACAAGGACAGCTAGCCACTCACACAAGAACACTTGCCTGACACTCTGTCTCCACTGATGAACTGATGTCAACTCCTGCAATAAGCCCCTAGAAAAAAATCATCTTTTTGTTTCAGAACAATTCACATGTACTTCTCTCTTTTGTCTTTAAAAGCTTCCCCTTCCCCCAGCCTCCTGGGATGCACCTGTAGTCCTCTAGAACATGCATATCCCGGATTGCAATCTCCTGCTAATTCCTGAATAAACTCTTTCTTTGGAAAGCCTGTCTCTCTTTGTTGTTATTTTAGGTTGGCAAAACCTGGTGTTAGAGATGTGGGATCCAAAAATGACAAGCCTTTTCCCATACCAGTGACCACAGAACACGCGCAGTGCCCACTGGAGCCCATTGTGCTCTCTGCTTCCAGGAATCATCTTTCTGCTGGTGCTAAGTTCTGTCTTGGATTTGAGCACCCTCGTTTTGGCTTGCTTTGACTTGATTCGAGATCCGGTTTTATAGGTCTGAAGGACATGGTCCTACTTCTGAGTATTCTTTTGGTTTCACTTTTGTAGGGGATTTGGCATCCTTTCTGATGTGTACTCTTTTGGTGTTGGTTGTTTGTGCACAGAATTTAAATCGGCATCACATAGACTTTCCAAACATAATTCACCCCATGAATTTTTAAGCTTATGGACAAATTATACCAAAGATAATTTAGAGCTCCAATGGCCAGATGGAGATCATTTGAACTGCCCAAGCTTGTTTCTTCCTTAGAATTAAAATTAGAAGACTGCAGCTATAAGGTCAGTTTGAATGGGGCACATATTTCAATCGGCATCTTGAGGCTTCAAAACGCATTCAGGACTCAAAAATGCCTTAATGCAAATATCTCAAAGCTAGCTGAGACTCATTTGTCTCCAGAACCTTCCCTCCCCTATCTACAATTCCTCCTCCTCTTTGTCTTCCTCTAGCCGAACTCCTCTTTTTTCCAAACTGCTCAGCTACTAATCTAATTCTTCTCTCCATGACCACCAAGTCATTTTTTAATATGTGAATCTTCTAGGGAAGTTCTAGATGGGTGGAATAAAGAAGTTAAAATATGCCATTTGGGCCTATCAGCTATTAAATTAAAGGCACTTTTAAGCGCACTTTTAAGAGCAGGTGCAAATTGGCCACTTTGACCTTTGTGTTATTTCTTAAAGAAGATGAAATTCCCATGTGATAGTCATCCTCCCTCTCCTGGAAGGAAAGGCAACATCCTTATCTTCAAGGACAAGAAGTTTAGACACAGAATACCATACAGACCTTGTTGGAATAACTCTGATCTTTTAAGCCTCCTCATAATTTAGTCCCATTTTCACAATTAACTGTTTTTTGTCCAACCCAGTAACTAATTTGTTGGAGTCTTCATCTTCTTATGGGGGCTCCCATGCCACATAAAACATTTATTATGCTTTTCTCCTGTTGATCTTTCTTATGTTAGTTTATTTCTCAGACACAGCTGGAGCCTGTGAGGATAAAGGATAGAAGTGGAAGTTTTCCATCCTTACAGTTTCTGGCAATGAGGATGGGACCCTAACAGGCTGGACACCCCACTCACTCCAGCCTATGGATGAGATGCTGAGAGGCCTGACAAAAGCCCGCAAAAGGTGGGGATTCTTTCCAAAGCCAGCTTTCCCAAATATCTATGGATAGTGCCTAGCTAAGAGAAGAAGGTAAAAGTTTTTTCTTGTCCCTTCTTTTCTAAATTTGAATTGGCAGGAGAAAAACATTTGTAAGGATGTTCTCTGAATTGTGACTCTTGTGAATTTGGTTCTAGGTTCTGACAGAAATCGCTCTTTTTTTTTTTTTAATCTCTGTCTTCTGTGTGATTTACCACAAGAATAAAAGTTACAATAAGACTCTCCTTTCATCTTGTTTTATGTCTCAAGAGCTCTGTAGCCAGTGAGGATATCTTCTCTGGTCTCCACCAGCTGGGTGGTGGAGACTGTCAGGTTTGCATCAGATGGCTAGCCAGCTGGCTAGGAGTCTGAAACATGAAGCGTCTCCATGTCCCAGAGTGCCAGCTCCCAGGGGAATTTGTCTCAATTGTTTCAACCTCCACTACCTTGTTAACAAGTAAGGTCTTTGTTTTTCGTCTTTGGGAGAGATGTTGGATCTCGAGGGGGGTACTGCATTTTTTATGCTCTTTTTGTGGAAGCCTCTCGTATCCATGGTTAAGACATAAAAGGCTTATTGGCTTTGAGTCACAATTGAAGTGGTTATACCTTTGGATATTTGGACTTTTGTATCTAAAAGTATTTTTAGAGAGCCCTCATCATGAACAACTGTCCTATTGGTACATGCAAGAAGATTTGGCTTGAAGGAAGAAAATAAACACTTTTATAAATTAACTATTTTCTCAGAAAAACAGAACTAACCTGAATGTTTTTTGAGTTCAGGTGATCTGGTATAATTTTTGATAAATATAGAAGCTAGTTTAAGTTTTTTGGTTCAATTAAAATAGTCATGTTTGGAGACTTGTCAACATTAAACATAATACAGACATACGACTTCTTCTATCTGGATTTATCAAGCAAAAGCGTATGTATGTTTAAGATGGTAAAATTGTAAATGTAACCTAAGAATAAAACATACAGTAAAAATAAATTGCTTGATGTGCGACAAATGTGACAATGAAAAAAGAGAGTTAAAAAAAGCCATATGTTTTAACTTTTAGGTACTTTGCTTCTGTGGTATTTTTTAATACTTGCCTGATTTACTAACAATAAAAATAACTTAAGATAATGACTACATTTGTTTCATGTCTTATGGAATTTTCATAAACAATTCAAACATAATTGTTAAAACCGAGCGAATTAATAAATGTAAATATAAATGAAATAGAGTATAAGTAAGCTTTTCAACAATGATTATGTTTTATAAGATATATCTACTTAAAATGGTTTATAAAATCTTTTTGGTTACTTAAAACATTACAGTTATAGTAAGTTAAATGAAATGATGAATATCATTTAATAGACCACTTCCAAGTAAGCTATTATGCTGAAATATTAGTTGTTGAACATAAGTTTAAGCTTATATACTTTTGTCTCCTCATTGTAGAGGAACAAAAGATATTTGGGTCTGTTAATTAAAATGCTCTATTCTACACTGAAAAAATGTGCTATGAGGGAGCATATATTTCTAGGTGTTATAAAATAATGTTTTCACAAATTTGTAAAAGGCAGTTTATGATTGCTTACTTTCTAGTTTTCTGGTTTTCACTAGAAATTAAAGTTACCAAAAGTTTTTAAATTCCAATTACTATATGTAATTCTGTATACAAAGTGTACAAAAATGTAAGATATGTTTGGGTGAGAAAAGTTAAAAGGAAGATATGAGAATGTGTTTTTATTTGTTGTTGTTTAAAAAAGTAATTTTCTCTAGTTGGAGGCTAGTTGAGGATTGCTTCAAAACAAATAAATAAAGAAAAAAGTGATATCAATAAAACTGAATAAGAACATTATAAATGGTTTGAGAAAATTGCAAAAGGTTTATGGAAGATGAATATTATGAAAGAAATTTTTGTGTGATCATGATAATTAAAATTAGAAGAAAAGTATTTATTTATGTTTTTCTAAAACTTGAGCCTTAATATCAAAAGCATACTTGTGAAAAACTATTATTTTGTCTTCTCTGTTAATAAAATAAAGTTATATTGCAGTATTAGCCTCTGCTGTTAATATTAATATGTTTTTCCTTAACTTTTTAGTAATTGGCCTAGAAAACAAAAATTTTGTGTTTTATCAAAATAGTTTCTTGTGCTCTGCGCTGTATTTTATTAGCTCTTTTATGACTTAAAAAAGTGATCTTCTCAATATTCAAAGAGCTAAGTTTTGACCATTATGTATTTGCCTTTTGAAGAATTTTAATTATCACTCTGGTTAAATGAATGACAATTATTTTACAGTGACCAGTGATTCTACTTTGATCAAGGGTTTTAAACCTTTTGACAGTTTTGACAGCTTCCCAAAATCAAATTCTAAATTGAGTCTTTTTGACCTTGAATTTACTTTGGGTCTTTCCAGCTGGGCCCTTGGAAGCAACAAAGAATATGTCCCTCACCTTGTAAAAGAGGTGTTAAACTAATTGGGTTTATTCAATATGTTAAAAAGCATGGGAAACATTATCCAATAATAAGTGGTGCCAAATCTTTAAGTTATATTTATAAATATAGTTTTGATATAAATGTTCCTAAAATTGTACAAAATTGCTAGAATTCCGATATGTCTTAGTATAATATTTGGTTATTATGTTAAAATGATATATGCCATAGAAACAATGAAATTTATCTGTAAATTGCTGGTTATAATAAACTCTCTTCAGATTTTCAACCATGGCCATTCTAAGTCCTTATCATCCATGGAATGTTATGGTGTTGGTACTTTTCTAAACGCATTTGCAATCAGCTACAGCCCAAAAATTGCTTTTTCTTCAAGGAGGTTCACAGAAATGATGGAAAGAATTCTGACAAGTTACAGGTTTCTGATAACTTCAAGATCAAACCATTGGACTAAGGAAAAATGTCCAGGACACTAAAGAAGAAACCGAGTTTGTGAAACTGCTAACAAAGATCAAGCAGAACAAGAATTAATTACATGAGGCTGAATGAATGGATGAAAAAGAATAATGGGTTTTTATAATTTTTACTTGAAATTTCACTGGTTCTTTAAATGTTTTGTTTTCTAGATTTAAGGAAACTTTTTCCTTGTATGTTATCTATAGTTTACAACAATACAATAAAGTATACTCTTGTGAACAAAATTAAAATATTTGCTTTTTCTCCCTTCCTGATCCAACCAGAATTCTAAAACTATCCATAAGCATTCTTATTTTTATGATAATATAGTTATTTATATAAGTTCAATAAAAATATGCTCTCTTTATAACAGGATACAATATTTAAAATTGGTTATATTACTAAGGCTTTGACTTGGATGTCATATTTGAAAATGCACATAAAGTTACTTCAGCCAAACTGAGGTTTGTCTTGATTTGGCCTCCTAGCCTTGAGAGACTTTTAAAAGTCAGGCTGAGATTCTTATCAAAAGTTCTAGCAGAACAAGCTTCAAAGGAGCCTACGTGGTCAACCACTATTCTTGATGCACTTATGCATCAAGGCCAAACTTGATGAGGCTAAACTTACTTAGTAAACAAATTTGTCTTATTGTGATTATCTTTAGTAAAAATGGGGGTAACAGTAGAAAAGAAATTATGCTTCTAAAGGAAGGTGAAAATTGTATTACACCTGTTATCTGACTGTAGCCCTGTTCATTGCTTTTGTGTGTTTCTAATCTACCTGTAGACTGAATTGGACCCTGAATTCTTCTTGCTTCCTTCAGTATCTGAAGAACAAAGAACAAGAACTGCTCTGTTCCTAAAGCCCTATAAACTGAAGCTGGACAACAACTCAATGTAAAATTCTAGGAACAAGTCTCCTGCCTGATGTGCAGGCTACATAGAGAGTTCACCAAAATGCCCAACGCTGGTCTAGTGCTTCAAAATGACAACCAACACCTATGAAACAGAACAATGAACTCCAGACAGACTTAGCCTCAGAGCCACTCCTTCCAAACCTCCATGTTGCTTAAATGAAGCTGAAAGACGTTTTTACATCAACTCCTACTTGCTGGTCATTTCCCTTCAACGTGAGAGTAGAACAACCAGGAAAGGTCCATCCCAGCACCGAGGAACAATCAAAACCTAACCACAGGATGATCCAGCAGTGATGCTTTCAGAGCAATAACTTGATCGAAAGGGAGAAATGTAAACATCATCAATACCAAAATAAGTCACTTATATTTAACCCTACTAAAATGGAGATGGGAGGCCATAAGGGAGGGTCACTCATGCTCTATGCCTATAATGAAAAATACCATAGAAACTTTTTTCCAAACCACAGCTTGCTACATGAGTCACACAAGGACAGCCAGCAGCACAAGGACAGCTAGCCACACAAGGACAGCTAGCCACACAAGGACAGCTCGCCACTCACACAAGAACACTTGCCTGACACTGTTTTCACTAATGAACTGGTGTCAACTCCTGAAATAAGCCCTCGGAACTAATCACCTTTTTGTTTCAAAACAACTCACATGTACTTCTCTCTTTTGTCTATAAAGGCTTGCCCTTGTCCAACCTCCTTAGATGCATCTATAGTTCACTATGGCATGTGGATCCTAGATTGCAATCTCCTGCTAATTCCCAAATAAACTCATTTTTTGGAGAGCCTGTCTCTCTCCACTGTCATTTTAGGTCGACAGCAGAAATAAAGAGTCTCTAATAGAACATCAGAGAGGGAAGAGGGTATAGAAACCCTTTTTCTTGGATATTTAGAATGGAATCTTAATTAGCTCATAGGGTCAGGGTACTAAGTCCCCATTAGTCCTGCATCATTAGATGGAAATGCTTTTAACATTTGCTTGTTTGTCTAACTTCAGTGCCCTGAGATCAATCAACCAGATCCAGCAAGCCACAGAAACCCACATCTTACACTCATTATTTCCTGACAACCTTCTGCACTTGCTTGATGCTTTATCCATGAGTACTTGAAGCCCTCGTCATGCTGACTAATGTCTAGGTATACAAAGGGAGGCACCCAAGTCTCAAACAGTTTTCCCAGAAGAAACAGAGCTCAGGTACCCAGATACCCGAGTTACCAGAGGCACCAGGCCAGCTGTGAGCTGCCCAAGAGATGCTTACTTTTCATATACGCCAAGCCAAAGTAGGTGAGTTCCTTGAGGTTGGCAAAGGATGTCACGGCATTGAAGACAGCTCCCACTGTTGATTCGACATCACATTTTACCTCCAGGTGCTGCCCGTTCAGCAGGACCACACAGAGGTCCCTGAGAGCCAAATAGGATTTCCCTTTTTTGGTCTGAAAACAACAATAGTATCAATTATACTACAATTATAAATCATTGAGCCTTTAGTGTGTGCTGGTTACTGTACTAAGCACTTTACACACATTGTCTCATTTAATTGACAACTCTAAAAGATGAGTATATTTACAATTCCTATGCAGCAGATGAGAAACTGAGGCTCAGAAATGGTAAGAGTCTTGCCTAGGGTTTGCACAGTTTGTAAGGCAGGAACTGGACTCAAATCTGAGCCTTCTGCCAGGCTCAGCAGGGGCCAGGAAAGCTGGGAGGCCTGTCTGACTGATGTCTTTCCCCTGCGGAAATCCCAGCTGCCCCTTGGGCTCTGCTTCCTAAGAGGGTCACCCAGGGCCCTCATCAATGAATCATATGGCCCTGGATCAATCTGTCGATCTGACATTGTCTCCCCAGGTCCCAGCAGAGCACAGGTTAATTAATTCTAAACTTCAGAGAAAATTTGGGTGGGTGCAGATCCAATGAAGAGACAGAGCTGGAGCAAGGGGATTACCTAGACTCTAGAAATGGGTCGGCAGAGTCAAAGAGCCTCCAAAGTCTGCCTTCTGCCTCTTCATCTCCCACCACAGCCCCACCCAGACCACTGTTGCCTTGGTTCAGCCTCCTGGATAGTTCATCACCAGGCAGCCGCCTGGGTCATTCTGCCTGTGTCTTTGCACATATGATACCCACCGCCCCTAGGGCTCTTCCACTCCCTCCCCACGTGGCAAACTCTTATGGATCTGTCAGGTCAGGCTCTGGAGCCTTTGTCTGTGGCTCTTCCTGAGTATCCCCATGTCCCAAAGCCCAGCCTGGACCTCCCCCAGGAAGTTCTCTTTAGAAGGCAGTCATGGACAGACACTAGCCTATGTGGCCTTAGTGCCATCGAGACCATGCCTGTGGTCATACCCTGACACTCCTGGCACCCAGGGGCAGCCTATGCACTCCAGGGTCCAGAGCAGATGTGAGGACCCTGTTGGAGGGGGTTTCACACGTGCTGCTGGGCAGGGCTGATCACACAGGCATACTCCACGCCACCTTGGTTCCTACACTTGCTGCACACCTGAGTCACCTGAGAGGTGAGGGGACCACTCCCAAGATGGTTCTGTCAGTCTGGCACAAGGCCTAGGAAATCAATATCTAGTAAAGCTTCCCAAGGTGATTTTGCGAGAGCCAGGAAGGCTGGGAGGCAGGTCTGACCCGCTTCTTTCCCTTGCAGAGATCCCAGCTGCTTCCTGAGAGGGCTGCCCAGGCCCTCAGTGACGAATCGTATGCCCATGATGGGCCCCTGCTTGGGTCCAGTGCTCTGAAGCTGCCCTCTGGACACTCTTAATAGTTGTGTTTGGAATGTGTGTTTTCTGAGTGAAGTCCCCAGGACAATGAGCGAGTATACAAAGCTTTGACTTTCAGCAGTCCTGCCTCCCCTCCTCCTTGGAGGGTTCTGGCTGCCAACTCCTCTGCTCTCTGAATCCCCATGCCTTGCCCAGCCTCCCTGCCCCTTCATCCTCCCCACACAGTGACCTCTGCTGCCCTCCACTGAGGGCAGCCATGGCTCTCACTGCCCCCTAGTGATGCCCTCCTCAGGGGCTGGTGGAGGAAAGGTCCCAAGCAGGCACATGCACCCAAGGCATGTCACAGCAAC
Organism: Gorilla gorilla gorilla; assembly: GCF_029281585.2. Classification (NCBI taxonomy): domain Eukaryota; kingdom Metazoa; phylum Chordata; class Mammalia; order Primates; family Hominidae; genus Gorilla; species Gorilla gorilla. The sequence goes on along the minus strand of NC_073232.2, from coordinate 67,664,427 downwards.
CATGACAGTGGCTGTCCCCACCCTGGGCCAGGAGCACCAAAGCTCTTTCCCTGGGCAATTCAGCAGGGACAAGCCTCTCACCCACCCAGCTCCCAAGCCAGGTACCAAACGCATCTCCATGCAAAGGATGTAACCCCTTGGGGGACCACTGATTGTCTGGGCTGGGACAGCAGAGTCAAGGGAAGGGAGCTTGGGCTTTTTCACCCTGCTTGGGGCATGGTGCATGGATCCAGCAACTGGTGTGGCAAAGTCACAGGGCAGGGTCCCAGGTACCTGCAAGAGTCTCTGTCCACCTTGTGAATATCCCTATGCCCAAGAGAATGTGACATTAAACAGCAAATAAAAAATAAAAACACCATGACATGATGAGACAGAGAAAGCACATATAGAGAAAAAAGAAAACGTTTTATATTTTAGTTCCTATGGTGGCTGCTTTTGAACACAGGGTGCTGCCTCTTCGTGTTTCAGTGAGCCTAGTTGCCAGTGTTTCCCACGGGACAGCCATGCTATAAGGGGAATCTGTTTTGTTCCCAACACCCACAGGGAAGCAGAAGGAAAGGGTGTGTGTACCAAGAACTCCACTTGGAGGGAGAGATAGGGAGCTACACTGACTGAGAACCCTGGGGACAGGAAAGGAGGGGCTAAAGCAACAGGGGCAAATGCTCCAGCCCAAGCCAGACAGAGTGACACAGGAAACCCTGGGAATGGGGCCTCCTGTTTCCCAGGTAAGGGACAGAGGTCCAAAAAGTATTTTACTGAGGGAGCCCTCAGTCACCCTCATACCCTTCTAGCATCTTCCTAGAGGCAAGGGTCCAAGGTCCCCTCTGAAGGTTATAACTAGGCTCCTAGACCTGGTGTGTAGGTCAAGATGCTCGCCCCAGACAGAACTGGGACAATAGCACTGTTCCCATCGCCTGGAGTCTTGGTACCTAAGCACTGCACAAGCATCCCTGCAGAGCGGGGGAAGCTGGCCCCCATCACAGCAGGTCTGGCCCATCTACCCGGTGGGTAGAGGAGTCTCTAGTCACCTAAGCCATGTGACCACAGGGACGTCAGGAAGGGGTCCCTGGGTGAATTGTCCCTTCTTCCCCTCAGCTGAGGGCAGGTGGCTTGAAGGGGATGGGCAGAGGTGGGACTGGGCTGAGGAGGCCATGGCCCTCTGACTTGCAAGCCCCATACAGGAAGTGTCCTCAGAAGGTTGTAGACCCCCAGAGTGAGCCACCATGACACCCCAGCCCCTCACACAACAGCCTCCTTAGCTTTAGCATTTTCATGCTTTGGGTAACTCAATCTTGCATACCTGGGGTGTAAAAGTTATCATCACACTTCATATTTTTTGTGCCCATGCAGGTGGACCAGGCACACAGTGGGTGCCCGTCAGTGTGTGCTGCATGAATTGATGCAGCTGGTCATAGGAATTGGAGGCCCCGGTCAGGCAGGCATCCCACTTGCACTGACCAGTTTGCTTCAACACTTTCAGGACTCAGGTGTAGAGGAAATGATGTCAGTGCACTGCAACAGACATCCCCTTGACAGGGGGGTGCATGGAAGCTGGGATTCAATGGGATTTTGCTGGAGTGAGCCAGAGGTGGGCTCGCTGGTGCTCTTCAGGGCAGGAAGGACAAGTGGAGGGCATTGCAGGAGCCTGGGAGGGGAGAGCCTCTAGCCATGCCCCACTCAAGCCCTGCCTCCAGGAGGCCCTGAGCAGAGGCCCAGAAAGCCAAGTTGACAATGTGTGCGCTTCCAGCCCTGGGGGTTGGGGAGATGGGAAAGGCTCCCATCCAAATACTCAACATTGACTGAGAAGCTCTCGGCCCCAACTGGGCCCTGGACAACAGAGATATGGGCCTGAACATGGACAGATATGTTCTGGGGAGCTCAGGGTGAGACCAGCCACACATGGGGCTCTGCAGGGGACGTGCTCAGGCTCTGGGGCAGGGAAGGGACAGCCCACACCGCATTTGCCCTTCCTGAAAAGCCCACAAGGCTCACTCCTTGTCTTCACCCAGTCTTTGTTCACAAGATGCCTCCCCAGAGCCACTTTCCTATCTAAAAGAGCATACTCTCCCTCCTACCACCTGCCATGTCCCATCCTCCTCCCTTCTTCGTTGTTGTTTTTTTTTTTTTTTTTGCACAAATCACTACCTGGCATTCTTTTATATTTATGTCTTTGTCCGTCTTTGCCGCCTCCTTCTAGAATGTAATCTCCACATGAAAAGGACTTTGTTTCATTCACAGCATAGATGGGGGCCTAGAATAGTGCCTGGCACCTGGTAGATGTTTCACAGCATTCCCTAGCTGAGGCTGGGAGGGCCAGCAGGACTCAGCTGGAAGTCACATGGGGCCCCTTTAACAGGCTGAAGGGAAAACAGCAGCAGTGGGAGGCAGTGATGATTCTGGCAGAGGTCTGGGGGAAACTGAATGCCACTGGGGTGTTCCCATGTGAGACCCCATTCAGACACAATTGGCCTCCCGCAACTGCCCACTTCCCTCGCCACCCTCCATCCCTGCCCAGTCTAGCCCAGTAGTTACCACAACCGATCCTGGCAGATGTAGTGTCATCGGGGCCTCTCCAGCCAACAGGATGAACTCTGGCCTGGAAAACTGGAGGAAAACAGTCACATATGGTAGAGAAGACAACAGATTCCAGGCTTTGGGTCTGGGCTTCCCCCATGATGCACCTCTGCAGCCCCCACCAGCACACATTCCCCAGAGCCAGCAGGAAACAGGCCAAGATGGGGCTGACCTGGGCTGAGGCCCCAGCTGAATGGTACATCTTGGAGCAGAAGTCTTACAGGTGGGTATAGGGTATCAGCAACGTTCTGGCTCTTAAGTTGGGTACAGGGGTGTTCGGGGTGAATTATAAGTTTCATAATTTACACAGAACTTCATCTTTTGTATGTATCAAAAGTATAAAATGTATAATATAAATATAAATGCAATAAAAATACTTGAAAAAACAAAAATACTTTTAGATTTAGATGAGCTGAAATGTTTTCTAGCTCTAGATGTTGAATCAATAGCTTAGTGGGCACCTCTTGTTCTCAGTGTGTTTGTATTACACTTGACCCAGAAAACACTGCAATACCCATCACTAGCTAGACCCAGCTATCCCCCTGTGGGGTGCATATTCTCAACCCATTTTACAGGTGAGGAAATTGAGTCTCCTCACCTTTAAAAAAAAAAAAAGCTTAAGAAGCTCACCTGGGTCATATAACCAGCAAGAGATAGGGTTGGGTAGGGCTTCTATAGTGCCCCCAAGGGTACCTAGCGGGACTCTTGTCCCAAGAGGCCAAAATTCCAGCCCAGAAGTGACTTGTGTCCTGCAAGAGTTCCCAATAGAAGTATCTCTAGTGAGTGATCAGGAAGAAAAGCCAAAGGAGGTGGACAAAGCCTCTCAGAAGCCCTCTTCACGCCCTCCACCAAGTTCATGGAGGCCAGAGAAGGGCCAAGGAGGACAGCGTGGGCCAGGCCAGGGTATGGGAACCATAGGCCAAACAGGAAGAGGGACATCCTGAGGCTATTTGGAGCTCAGCTCAGTCAAGGGACCTTAACTAACTTTGACAGACAGACAGGCACATTCCCCCTAACCCTATTACCCTCTTAGGGTTACCCAGCTGGAAGGATAACTCTCTCCTCCCTATAGAAGCCCTCCCTGCGGCCCTGGATCTGTGCTCCTGCCTTTCACCTGTGCAGAAGTCCCCTTCCAAACACATTCTGCTTTGTCAGTTCTCGAATCATGTAGCACACTCTGCCACCACCCTACGCACTGGTGGCTTCCTCTAGGGTGGGACCCAGCATCTTCAACCCTACATCTTATACAGCGTCCCCCATAGAGCCTTCCCCAGTGAGGCCACTCAGTGAATGCCTATGCCCTAAGTTGCAAATTTCAGGTTTATGTTAGTCCAATCCTATAAACCTCAGCCCAGGGAAGTTGTCCCCCAGAAGACCCTGCCCATTTTCAGCCACCGTGCCAGCCACCCACAGCTCCCTGCTCAAGCCTCCTTGAGGAGTGCCCTTCAGCCTTATTTTGCTTACCTTGCTCCTTCTTTGCAGAAAACCCCTTTGAGAAGGAGTTGTTGGCCACGAGCTGTCTGCTGCCGAGTGCACAGATCCAGAGCTGAGCCTCCGGCCCTCCTGCTGGTCCTGGGGATCTGCTCCTGGAAGAGCGCTGGCCAGGGGTTAAGAAGGGGTGAAGCACTTAGCAATGGCAAGGGCTTCCATGGCATGAAAGACCACCCGCACAGGGGCTCAGTTGGGCAGGATGCACCCACTGATGCATGTCACCTTCTCCCCCACCTATGGGGGAGTTATATCCACTTTTCAAGTGGGGGAAGCTGAGGCCTGGAGAAGCCAGGCTGCACAGCCACTGGGATGGGGTGGGGTTGGAGGTACAAGGCACAGTCGACTTCTCCACCCCATGGCTTTACCTCTCTGTTTGTGGTGCCAGGACCCCAGGTCTAGAGCAACCACCCAGCAGGTCATGGGATTGCAGCAGTTCTGGCTTCTTTAGAATTTGATATGTTGCTCAAAATATTTTGACAATAAAATATATTGTTTAAGGAATCAGGGGGTAAAAATTGTTTTCATTGGGAAAATAAAGTTCTAAATGGCAGGAAAAAGTATTGCAAGATAAACTCTACGATATCGAATCAGGGCGCCAGCTGTGGATTTGACATCAACTATGACAAGACACTGTTACAGCCCTCAACAGGTCACTACGTGAATAAATAAATCACCCAAACTTCAAAATAAACACCATTCCAGGTCCAGGAAGATATGAGCCCATCTAGGTTTTGATCTGATTCAAGCATCCTAAGTTAGACAATTGCAAAAATGTCCACAGTTCTTCTCCCTGATCTGCACCCTTTGCAATCCGACTTTGCAGCCTCCTACCATCAAGAGATGGAGTCTATTTCTTACTCCTTGAAATGGGGCTGGCCTTTAGGCTTGATATGGCCAACAGAATGAAGTGGAAATGATGGAAGACCAGTTCTGAAGGCTTTATGCACCTTGCCGTCCTCTCTCTTCTCTCTCCTCTTTCTCTCTGTCTCTCTCTCTCTCTCTCTCTCTCAGTTCGTCTCTGTCAGTTCTGCCATTGTCACGAGAACAATCCTAGGCTGACCTGCTGGTGGAGGAGAGCCAGAGCTTCCCAGACAATGGCCATTCACCCCCCAGGAGAAGCTGGCTAGCCGAGCTGAAGATAGTCACAAAGGCAGGAAGGCTTTCAGCAGAGTCTAGAAGACCTCCCAGCTGAGCACAGCCTAAATGACCAACTCACAGAATCATGAGCTAAATACATAATTGTTGCTTTCAGCTACTGTGTTTTGTGGTTGCTTGTTATGCAGCATGGTATGGCAATGGATAATGGCAACAATATTGAGGCATGTTGTTGCTCCGCCACTCGGCCTGAGTATGGTTCCCAGAGGAAACAGGATGCCCTGACAGCACAGCTGCCACCAGACCCCTCATTATCTTGGCTTCGGATCTGCTTAAATGTGGCTTCTTCATCTGTTAATGGAATAGCATTGGCATTTTCTGGAGGAGCAAGAGGCTTCTTACTAATAATCAGTAAAGAAATAAGGTACCATAGCCCCCACACCTATGTCTCACATCAAGTTCACAGCACCCTTTAGGCCTTGCTGCTTACCGGTTAACAAGGAGGCTGCAGTGACTGTGTGTCGAGGTGCTCCAATGGGGCTCTGGTGAGCTCTGGGTCTCCATGCTTCTTTCTGAAACTAATCAAGCAGCATGGTAGAGGGTATGGGCAGAAGCCAAGATCACGGCTTTCTTAAATCAGGCATCTCAGAGCATGAATGGCATCATGACTTACTAGCTGTGTGACCTTGGTGAAATTCCTTAGCCTCTCTGAATCTGTTTCCTCATGTAGAAAACAGAAATGACAGTTACAGAGGGTTGGATGGAGGGTTACAAGGGAAGATAAAGCCTAATGGCAAAGTGCACTTTGTTTTAGAGACAACAAACAATAACATTAATTTTTTTTAAAAAAGCTCAGATTTAGTTGAAAAGTAGAGAACAGTAGATTTGAAGATTATTCCAAAAACCACTCTTTTAACACACCCAGAACAATAACTGAAAAAAAAATCAAGTTTTTCTTTTCTTGTTGTTTGTTTCAATTTGGATTTTCTCAACTTGGACAGTTAGAACTCATTTTTAAAGTTTTCATTTGATATAAATAACTGTGTTAAGTTGTGTCCCCAAATAAGACTTTCCTGGGAACACAGGTGAGTCCTAAGCTCAGCCCCTTCTCTTCAGGGGCTTCCTGAAAGAGTGGCACTTACATAGGCTTTCTCTGCCATCACAATGTGGATGTGTGGCCCATACAGGGCAGGAAACAATAGAATGGGTACCAACAGCCCACGCAGGGACTGCTTAGGGCACGTACCCACCTCTGCAAGGATGCAGACACTCTGGGGCCTGTGCCGCTGGGCTCTCGCTGCTTGTCCCATGCAGCCTCTTCCTGAGCAGGTAGCTTCTGTTCTGCTGCACAGAGGAGCTTTCCTCCACAACTCTTTTCTCCACCTGGGGGTCAAGTGCATCACACATCCACATCCCAAGATAAGGAGGGGGCGTTTTTATAGATACATGCAAACTGGCTGTCAGACTGAATCAATGTGGAATTGTCTGCCCTACACGGTGACCTAATGATGTGTTCTCTGGCACCCAGAATGTGCTCTGTGCCCACCCCCTGCATGCACCCTGAAGGCACTTCACTCCCCACTCCAGACCTGCACACTCACACACATCTGTGCCTTTGCTCATGCATTCCCTCCGTGGCTACAGCCTCCCCAGAAGCTCCTCTGTGCCCACAAGACCCAGAGCTGCGTGCTCTCTACTTCTAAGCCTCTCTACCTCTGCTCTCTGATCACCTTCCCTTATCACTGCACTCACACCTGGCTCTGTTGCATCATGTTCCATGAGTGTGCTGCTTGTCTGTCTCCCCCAACATCTCTGTGTGCTTTATGCACCACCGTAGCACACCTAATGCAGTGCCCAATGAATGTTGCATACATGACTGACATCTACCTTGCAGATCCCTGATGGAAATGTTGCAGGTCAGTACAGTGTCTATCCAAGGACAATGGCACATCAGTGGATGGTAGACCTCAGTATCTTTCAAATAAATATAGCCCATTTCCCCCACCAAATCCTCTGGCTCAATTCATAGGAGCCACATGTTCCTATGCCAAGAGAGAAGGGGTCCAAGAAGGAGGCCTTCTCTGATGGAAGAGGCCTTCTCTGATTGACTGTTGCCACTGTCCACCCTGCTGTCCCCTCATCTCCATCCACGTGGGCCCTCATTAATCCTGCTCTCAGCTCTCCAACTTGTCCCTGGACAAGTGCAGCCACTCAACTGGCCTCTAGCTTACCTGTCTCTGGTTCCTCCCAAATACAAACTTCCTTACATTTTGTGCCATAGGCACCTCACTTGCCCATCCTATCCCAGCTCCACTCAGGTCTCACGGGGTACCAACTCCATGGTGCCATTCCTGCAACAGAGCTCCCCAGGGGGCCAGGCTGGGCCTGTCTCCAGCTGAGACTATATCCTTCAACTTGTCAGCTGTACTACCATCACTCCCCTCTCCCAGGAACATTTCCCCAGTAAATAACTTGCACAAGAATCCCTGTCTCTGGGTTAGCTTGGAGGGAATCCAACCTAAGCCAAATGCCTCCCATGTGCCAGGCCCCTTGTTGCACTCTGTTGAGTGCACAGGGCAGCAAGCAGCACAGTGTGACAAGCACAACAAAGGACACCCCACAGGTATAAAATAGCAGAGGGGAGGGTACCCAGGGACCACAAAAACAAAGTCAGGGAAGGCTTCTGTGCAGAACCTAGAGTTGAATTTTGATAAGAAAACTGAATCATGGGTTCTAAACATTATTGCTTTATGTAAGGACGCACTTGCAAAGATGTCAAGGGTCTTAGCCATGTGACAAACTGGGGCTTGCCTAAAGGTCTTTGTCAGCACTTCCCAATAGAACTGCAATGACAAGAATGTTCTAGATCCACCCTGTTCAATAGGGTCATCACCTGCTACGAGTGGCAACTGAGCACTTGAAATGTGACAGATGTGACTGATTAATTTAATTTTTTATTTTATTTTAGTTAATGATAATATAACTAATTCAAATTTTAATAGCCACACATGACCAGTGGCTACTGCTTGAAAAGCACGGTTCTCTACTGACCTCAGAAATGGTACCCAGAACCAAGCCAACCAGCCTTCTGATGTGGAGACCAGCAGGGGCTGGGTAGACAGACACTTCTTTCTCATGAACCCGACAAGCTTCCAGAACCGACTGCAATGTGCACCGCCTGTGAGGCTGGTCTTCACACATGGTCAGCAGGATGGAGTGCAGGGGCTCGCAGAGCTGCAGGGGCTGGAGGCAGACAGGGCCGGTGAGAGGAGAGAGCAGTCAGAGCTGCCGCTACGAGGCCAGCACCTTGTCAGGCAGGCCTTGGAGACACGGAAACGGGTGTTCCCACAAGCACCAGAACAGATGCCTGCCCCTTCTGGAGAGTTTAAGGACAGACACAAGATCCATCACTGAGGCCTCAAAGTGCAGAGCAATCATCTCTGCATCAATTCTGTGTTGTCTGCTGCTTTCTAAACCAGAACATCCTTCTGCCCAAGCACATGCTTGGAATGCTCATGAAAAATAGATGCTTTGACAAGATGGATTTCCACCTGTGCCAAGCACCCCAAATCAAACCAGAGGTCAGCCTTTCACTCATGTTCACCTGCACAGCTTGTCATTGTATCCAGTCACTCAGGGGGTCTCACTTGGCCTTTCCCCTGGAATGTGAGCTCCTGGGACATACAGACTGTGGCCTATTCCTTTTCACTTCGGAACAGCCAGCAGTCAGCACAAATGCTCAATCGTTGTTGGTTGAACTTTATGTCACGTGTACACATCGAGCAAAAGAAAACAGAAGCATCTTATAAGCATTTCCCTCATGCATTTAAATGACCACAATTCATATGAGAAAGTCCTCAAATTCAGATTCATAATCAGACTTTTTCTCAAGCTCAACCCACACTGCAGGTCACTTTCCAGATAAAGGCTGCACTACCACTTCTTGCTGGGGAGCATCAGCTGTGAGCACCTATCTCTGTGTACAGCCAAGCTGCTGAGTCCTGCCGTCACAGTAAATCCAGGTGTCTTTTGTGCCTGGTGCTGCACAGCCACACCAGATACAGTCCCTGCCTTCAGGAAAATAATGGTGTGATGAGAGAGACGGTCACTAAAAGAGACAAAGACCATAGAGGATGACAAGGACTTTGACCTTGGGAAGCACACAGGCCATGGCACTAATGTAGAGGAAGGGGCTTAGCCAAGCCTAGAGTTAACCAAGAGGAAAGTGGGGAGTGAGGTGCTGGTGAAGGGATCCGTGTGTACAAAGGCACGAAGATGCAGATGAGCTGACATGCATCTGAAAGGAAGGGGATTATGAGCAGGACAGGGGCCTGGGGGAAAATAGCAATGTGGGGTCCCTTGTTCAAAATTATTAAAAATTCCAGGACAGTGATAGCAGAGCATTAAACTAAATGCAGGACCCTGTGCTATGACACAGGGTCACACACTCAGGACACACACCCAGGAAGCCAGTCCTGATTATGGCAGAGTGCCAAAGGGGAACCAGACGGGAGCAGGGACCCTATCCTAGGCTCCAGGTGTGTCTCACTGAGAAGTCAGAAGGCAACCCCATGGGCAGTGAGGCGTTACAAAAGGTTGCATGTGAGAGTGATCGTGAGCTGGTCTCTTGGAAAGACCACCCAGGAAGAGCCCAGATGTTGAATTGGAGAGGGTCGGGTGAGTAGAAAGAAAGGCAGGAAGGAAGGGAGGAGGAGGGAGGGAGCCAGTCTAGCCAGGTCAGCTAGGCAGGGCTCTCCAGCATGTGTTCTTGTGGCACCAGTCTCTAAGGAATTGTTATAATGTCAAATGGAAATGTACACAAACACTTCTATTCTGTAGTTGAAAATTGTGTAAAATATTAGGATATTTTTATGTATTTCTTTTTTGAGACAGGGTTTTGCTCTGTTGCCCAGGCTGGAGTGCAGTGGTTTGATCTCCACTCACTTCAGCCTTCCCTTCCTGGCCCCCGGGGTTTAAGCGATTCTCATGCCTCAGCCTCCCAAGTAGCTGGGACTATAGGCATACACCACCACACCCAAGCTAATTTTTTTATTTGTAGTAGAGACAGGGTTTTGCCATGTTGGCCAGGCTTGTCTCGAACTCCTGAGCTCAAGTGGTCTGCCCGCCTCAGCCTCCCAAAGTGCTGGGACTATAGGCGTGAGCCACCATGCCCAGCCAGGATAAAGTTAAGTTTCTAAGCTTTAAGCCTTCTTGTAGTCTTTAAAAAATGACTCTAAAAAATCTTTGAGAGGGAGATATTGTAGGGTGCATTTACCCAAATCTATTGAGCCCAGAAGCCTTTTTCAGGGAAGCATCTCACTTTGGGAAGGGCTGTTTTAAAGCCTTTTTAAAATATATGTAAATCTGTATCTTCAGTGTCTATAAAATTCTCTAGCTTGCTATTAATACTTCCTCTGAGCGGAGATGGCCAAACTTATCCTGCTTGCCAATCCCAAATTGTGGCTGCCTGGAGTGCTATGTTGAGTGGGATTCTGAGGTTGTTTCTGCACTAGCAGGAAGGAGTTGTGTGATGAGTTCTCAATGCCTGCCTAGGACCTAGAGGAGGGGAGAGTGGCATTATGTGTGCTCAGTAAATGTGGTCCCTGCCCAGGAGAAAACCACTAAATAAACCCAGAGACATAGCCCGGCAAGACTTGGAGTATCTTGTTTACAAACCTGATGTGGCGGAACATGAAACCCTGCTGACCAGTAGAGGGTCATTCCTAAAGAATAGACATGCATCTGCCCAAAAGAAGAGTACATGATTAGATTTCAATCATCTCTGTTATTCCATGGCTCTGCAAGAAAAATACAATCCGATTTCCACATGAACAGACACTGTTGTCTGGCTAGTCTAGCACCATCTGCAACTCCCTTAACCCTTGTTAACTCCTACTCCGGAGGCTAGAATGCCAGAAATTTGCTTTCTAGCAGAAACCATGACACTCAGTTTTGGTGAAAAGCGTGAGAGAAATCTGTTAGGGGGCTTCTGATAAGGCTTTTGCTTTACTGACAAAAGGACACATGTGACTGGTCCCACGCTTTCCCCTTTGTTCCTGCCTTCAAAATTGATGTGATTGATACACGGAGTCTTTGCAGCCATTCCGTGACAATGAGGCAGCAAGCATAGGACAGAAAGCCAGCCACTGGGGAAGGTAGAATGGAAATACACAGCCTGGATCTTTGATGACATGAAACGGCTGCTGACCAATCCCTAGACCTCTTGTTTAGTAACTAACAACCATATCTTTGGCCCTGGCCATTGTATTTTAGGCCTTCTGTTTCCATGACACATTACAGTTCAGCCTGATTACAAAGCACCATATCTTGTCAAAAAGCAAAATGATGTCATGGGAAGAGCAGCGTTTGACATCTCTGACCCTCAGTTTCTTCATCTTAAAAATGAGTATTCTGCCTGAATTCTAATAAAGATCAAGTCAAAAGTACCTGAAGGTGGTAATATTAACTATTATTATTGTTACCATTATTGTTATTATTGGACATAGAGCACTTACAATATACCAAGCCTTGTTCTAAGTCTTTTACCCATATAAACTTATTTAGTCCTCACTGCAATCCTGTGACGTAGGTACTTTAATTGTCCCCACTTGTCTACATGGCCTCTGGATTATACCAGTCCTCAATCAATGTCAGTTGGTGTTTATTGTGGGCTTCTATTATAACTGACAAGGCACATTTCCCTTAAGATCTCTCTTCTCAGGAAATGATTTTTGGGATTTTAGAAGGAAACAATGAGGTAATGAAACATTGCATGTAAAAACACACAGTTACTTGAGCCCCCCCCCCCCCCTCGGTTTAATACAAGTGGTTTTAGTTTTTGGTTTTGGTTGTTCACATCTCAAGGTCAAGATATGTTCAATATCACCTGTGACAACTCATTAGCTCATCTTTGTTTGAAATTATATCCTGAAACCAGCTCCCACCCCTCAGATGAACGTGCATAGATACCATGCAAGAAAGTTCACAAGCTGCACCCGCATTTCCAGAGAAAGGACCCGAAGAGCAGGGGCTTGGTAGACAGCCACTTCTTTCTCATTAACCTAACAAGCTCCCAGAACCAATTGCAGTGACTGCCACCCGCAAGGCTGGTCTTCCCACATGGTTAGCACGATGGAGCATAGAGACTCATGGAGCTGCAGGGGCTGAAGTGCAGACAGAGTTCCAGCATCCTGAGCACTGCCAGAGGCACCACCCACACCTGGGAGCTCACCTGGATTCTAAGGGCTCTGTCTAAAAGTGTCTTAGGGCAAGGCCTTGGCCACAGTGACAAAAGGCTTCATCCAAAATTCTAAATTCAGCTCATTGGTAGACACTGCCAGTAGAGGCTGGTGAGAAGGATTTTGAAGGCAACTCCTGGCTCAGTGGGAAAGAACACCATGTTTGATTGGTGATGTCTGCCATGAGCATAGGGTGGGGTACTGGCAGCACAGATGACTTGTAGTTAGAGACCTGCCCACACCTTCCACCTGACCTGCACCTGGGGCTAAGATGCCAAGTAGTTGGGGAAATATGTCAGTGCACTGTTTAGGGCAGATGTTGGTCCAAGGAGAGGGGTCCGGGTACACCTTCCCAGCACCAGAACGAGGCCCAGGACTGGGGGAGGATTCTGAGCACAGCCTGTCCAGGGACCATTCTCCTAGCTCCTAGCTGCCCAACCAACCCCTCATGGACCCATGCCAAATTGGATGAAGAGAGGAGCCTGTAATGAATGGAAAAGTACAGTGATGAACAGAACTGAGTGTTAGAGATGCTGAAAGAGATCAAGTAACCTGGTCACTCTGCCTCCTTGCCTAATAAACAGGGCTTGAGGCTGGTGGCTCTGGCCCCTTAAAGCCCACTCCACTTGCCATGCTTCATATGCCTAGAGTGCTAAACCAATGTTTGGTTAGTTCGGAGCTCAGTCCCTCTCATACTGGATCTCTTCCAGCTCACACTCACTCTCATCTTCCTGGCCAGGACTCAGCAATACATTTAGCCAGTTCTTAACTCAACCTATTAGTCTTGAATCTACTGGAGTCCTCGTGCCTCTGTCTGGAGGAAAGTGTGCAGGAGGAAGGAACATATTATTTTCCAGCTCAAAGACGCTCTGGGCAGAGAAGTCACTGGGCCTTCACAAGGTACTCAATGGAGGCCAATCTGCAATCAGGAGGGTGATGCCTGATCTTAACCAGTGAGTACTGGGATGGTCAGGGAAGGACCCCAGGAGCACTCAAATCTGTGTTAGCTCAGGTACATCAGAAAGTGGAGCCTGAGGCAAGGGTTAAGTGCAGACCCTTCACTCAGGGGCTGCAAGCCTAGGGCAATGACAGTGTAGAGAAAATGGGAAGGGAGACACGGACCAATGTGATATGCAGGGTCAAAATGCTGGCCATCTCCTTGCAACAAGCAACAGAGCACAGCCTGAAGTGCAGCAGACAGGGCTTCCTAGCACTCAGGACTTCTCTAGAAAGCTTGCAAGGCTTGCACAGCACAAAACCATCCACGAGAGAAAGAGGAGGGAAAACGTATCCTCTTAGGTCCCCTCCAGACTCTCATTTACCACTGGCTAAGTTTCCCCCATAAGAAGGTAACTCCCCTGCATTCTCAGGTTGCATTGGCGTGGTCCCTTAGCAGTCACACAGAAATCCCAGTCCCAGGGGTCAATATGTGACATCTTAGCTGAGTCCAGGGCATAAGAGGCTACTCGCTGTAGGTGGAGCCAAGAGTCCCAAACAGACCTGAGAGGCACGCAAGTCTGTGTCCAATCCAGGAATCAGTGATTCACCCCTGGGGTCCTGGCAGTGTAAGAAGGTATGTGGGCCTAGATGCCAGAGTGACTTACAGGATTTCAGGGGGGAGGGGGTGCTGGAGCTGGGGTCACTGGAATTGGAACTCTTATGCTTTCACTTTTGCGGGCTGACTTACAGACACGTGGACCCAGACAAACCAAATCTGGAAACCACCACATCCCCATTCTCTGCCTTTCAGAGCCTGGAGGGAAAGCAGCTCCCATTCCAGGATGCCTCCCGAGGGTAGCAGCATTTTCACATCTGCACTTTTCTCATGAAAGGGCGAGGAAGAAGACACAGAACTCTCTGCGGAAACAGCTACCATGCCCCATCCAGTGTTGTGTGGCTGCCTTGCACCATTCTCTCCTTCGAGAGAACTAAAATTCTCTTTGAAATTAAAAATGATGTTTACTGGAAACTTCTGCTGTTCAGAAGCAAAACATGTCCATTGTTGAAAAACCAAAAACCTCCACTGATGTTGCCATCCAGAAACAATCACTGCAGATACTTTGGTGTATGTATTTTTAGAACTTCCTCTCTCTCTCTCTTTCATCCTCTCTAACCAAACTTGGATAATATTATGTGCACATATATTGAATTTCTTTTCAATACATTAAATAAGCTTCTACAGCCTCATTTTAATGGTGTTTTGTCTCATGTCCTCTCCCACTCACTATTTAGCTTGTTTTCAATTTATCACTAATGTCAGCAATACAACAATCAGCATTGCTGCAGCTAAATTTATCTTTACTTGTGCCTTAGAATAAATTCCTAGTTGAGGACGTGTTGGGTCATTTTGAGGTGTCTTGCTACATACTGCCAATGGTAACAATGTGCCAGACCACTTAACCACAGCTTTTCAACACTTCTTTTTGAATATTGATAATAACCTGATCAATTAAGCCACATTAACCCCATTTTACCAATGTAGAAATTGGGGCTCAGAGAAGTGGACTTGCCCTTGTCCATGAGCTAGTAAGTTGTTGACAAGAAATCCTGGGAATAAAACTCTCGAAACCCACTCTGGTTTGGTGTTGAGAACCAAGCTCTGCAAGGCTGAGCTGGGAGCTGGGGAGGCTGCCGCTGGGACAGGCCTTTCCCAGGGCACAGGACTCAGGAGTTGCAGAGTAGCTGCACAGCTTACCTGAGACGCATCAGGCTGCTCATCCTCACTCTTTCCCTGTAGCAGTTCAGGGGCCTTGAAAGGAGCAGCCTCTATGTGAGAAACACGGCCTTGGAAAGAAAGGCTTCCAGCTGCAGAAAGCAGGGCTGACCAGGGGCAGACCACATAGTCCGAGGAATCTGAAACCAAGCCAGTGATGGGGCTGTAGAGACAGAGCTTCCATCTGGGGTGCCAGCATGGGACTGTGCCCCACAGGTGCCTGGCAGTACCCATCTCTGGGACTGAATGTGAGCAAGACCCAGAGGAGACATGGAACAGAATAAATTCAACCCTGATGCATGGGAACATGTATAATAAAAGGTGACTGTAGCCATGGCCAGGAAGTTAGCACCTGCACCTAAATTCATCTGTGGCCCAAGAGTCTCAAGGTAAAAGGTAAAGAGAGGGTCAGGCACACCTGGAATTTAGCACAAGCCTGAGTTCTCTAGAGACAGACCAGGATCCAAGGCAGCTGGTCTTCTGGGAGCTCCGTAGCTGTTCATCAGAACCTCCAGGGTGGGGAAGAGGGAGAAGATGACGCTGAAGGCACAGGTGCACGGCCTCCTCCATAGGCCCACGCTGTGACCCATTGCCCTCACAGAACATGTGTGATCTTTCACTCCAGGAGCCTCTGCTGTATGCACTGAAGCCCCCAAGCACGTGTGACCTGTGAGTTGACACCTGAGTGTGGGTACTCAGCATTTGTTCTGGAGCTTCATGCCTAGGAGCCCCATAGTCATCCTTGGATACCGCTACCTTAGGTCTCTCCTGTACTGAGAGCACAGTGTGCAGCTTTCTCATTAGAGGGCTCTGAAGAGACACTATAGGAGGTTTTATCTCTCCCGCAGTTTCTGGAGTTTAGTGCAAGTGTGAGGCCACCTGGAGGCTGGGCTCTGTACAGAACACATGCCCAGGATGTGAGGCCACTTGGCCACCTCAAGGCCGGAACTTGACATGTGACCACCTTCTCAAATCTACACAGGACTCTAGTGGCCCTCCTGCCCACACCAACCTCCAGAGAGGTGACTCGCCTGAGCCCACCTACACCCCAAAGGGTCGCCCCAATCCCCACCTGCAGTGCGTGCTCCCTACCTGGCCACCGGTGGCTATTGTCTGGGCCATGACTGCAGACCACCTCTGGCAGGGCACACCAGCAAATTCTACCATCATCATGGGCTGCAAGCACAGCTCCTTCCACAGATCTGAACCCCAAACAGGGAAGGGGACTTCCCTTCAAAGTTTATCCCTCACTGGGTACCTGCCCTCAGCCTTAGGAGACCCAGTAGCATTTTCTTTTTCTTTTTCTTTTTTTGAGACAGAGTTTCGCGCTCTTGTCGCCCAGGCTGGAGTGCAATAGCGTGATCTCAGCTCAGTGCAATCTCTGCCTCCCAGGTTCAAGCGATTCTCCTGCCTCAGCCTCCCTAGTAGCTGGGATTATAAGTGCACGCCACCATGCCCGGCTAATATTTTGTGTGTGTATTTTTAGTAGAAACAGGGTTTCACCATGTTGGCCAGGCTGGTATTGAACTCTTGACCTCAGGTGATCCACCCGCCTCGGTCTCCCAAAGTGCTGGGATTACATGAGTGAGCCACCACACCCCACCAGCATTTTCTTATGCCTTACAGTTGCTCTTCAAACACTGTTTAGTAATTCTTTCTATTAACCTCCCCTGTTTAGAACACAGAGTAGGTCTGCCTTTTTTTTTTTTTTTTTTGAGATGAGTCTTGCTCTGTTGCCCAGGCTGGAGGGCAGTGGCACAATCTTGGCTCACTGCAACCTCTGCCTCCTGGGTTCAAGAAATTCTCCTGTCTCCGCCTCCCGAGTAGCTGAGATTACAGGCGAGCACAACCATACCTGGCAATTTTTTTTTTTTTTTTTTTTGTATTTTTAATAGAGATGGAGTTTCACCATGTTGGCCAGGCTGGTCCCAAACCCCTGACCTCAGGTAATCTGCCCACCTTGGCCTCCCAAAGTGCTGGGATTACAGGTGTGAGCCACCGTGCCCGGCCAGGTCTGCCTTCTGATGGGGCACAGACTAGTGCAACATCTGGTGGACAGAGTGTAGGGGTGTCCTGGGTGACCACCCCCTGCCTCTCATCTCTGGTTATGCCCAGAGACAGCCCATGTGCTGTCAGATGCCCATAGCACTGCAGCCACTCTCTTCCTAAATCCTCCCAGCTTTGCATGCCTGGAAATGCTGCAACACCAAGGCGGAAGCAAAGCCTTTCTTTTGACTCTGCCACATGGCATGGGTCCAAGAGTCAGGCCTGCCCTCCCAGTGCAGCTCCAAGGATGGGTGCTATTCGTCTACTCATTCTAATACCTCAGAGTAATCACAGATCAAGAAGCAGCAACCTTGTTCTGTGCTCTCAGAGGTTGATAAGAAAAAAATTTTTTTTAAAAAAGCAGCAGCAGCCAGAACTGTGTTTGTGTGGGAAGCTTCACATACAACTCCCTGTGATTTGACTGCCCCCAAACACTCTCTTACCGTTGCGGAGGTCTTCCAGGAGCTGCTCAGCGGCCAGGAACAGGAGGGACCAGATTTCCTCCTCAGACAGAGCTTCACCCCTGACCTGTAGGGCACTGGCCAGCGTCACAGAGGACAGGCTCATGCCTACAATAAAGACATGCATGTGACAGGGCCTCTGCAATGTCCAGGAACATGTCCGGGCCCGTACTCGCCACTCTGGCCCAGCCAGGCATGGTCCGGCCACTACTGCACACCGGCACTGTGTTTTCAGCACCTGGGTCCCTGGGGTCAGGCACAGAGCCAAGCACACAGAGGAGTTAAAGAAATTTTAATTGGAGGACTGACCAGGCTGGCTGGTCGGTTCTCAGTGAATGAGTAAACAAACAATAAAACTCCCAAATGAAAGGTTAAATGAATAAATAAATGACGACCAAATGAAACATGAGAACAGCACCTCCCAGCTGGGTGCGAGCTGTTGCAGAGAGTAACCTACACCTGGGTAGTGTGTGGCCTCCTCTCCTTCTCTCTCTGGAGAAGTTAGCTAACATTTTTGCCTACAGTATGTGATTCACATCTTTCATCTCTGGCTGCCACATGCAGAGTCAGATTTGGTGCCAGTACCACCCCTTTCTCCAGCACCTGCCTGAAGTGCCAGAGCGACTCACTAGACAGAAGTATAAGCCCCACGTTTCAGAAAGGGGCAGCCTCACAGAGAAACTGGAGGAGGCTCAAGAGGGGTAGTCTTCTCTTCCCTCTCTTCTGGTAAGCAGGGCCTTTAGACCAAAGCTGATGTTTAAATGTCTATCTCCCTGACAAAGCTGCCACCCACTAATCTCCAGAGACCCAGGTGCTGAGTGGCACCAGAAGAAGCCAGGCGGGCTTTTCCTAATCCATTTACATCCTCACTGATCTTTCTCTACAGCCAGAGCTCAAGCAGGGTGGGTGTGCAGTGTCGGGCGCTAGACGGGGAGCACATAGAGGCACCCCCATCCCCCATTAGCACACTAATCCAAGATCTACTCCCCAGCTGCCCAGCTCCCTGCAGACACCTCTGCTACCAGCCTCCTCCAGCCTCAGGAAGAGAGGCTGGTTTCAGGAGAAAGAGGCTTGGTCTGCTACCTCTCCCTGGGGCAGAAAGGGAGCCGCAGCAGGACCCCCTCAGGAAGCTTGACCTGTGAGCCGTCACTTATCACAAGGAGTCTGTGAAGAAGGGAGTATTGTTTCCATTTACAGACAGGAAATAAGTCCAAGGTAATCAGGTAAAAAGTGATGAATTCGAAGCTGAACTCCAGGCCCTCTCTCTTTTTCTTTTCTATTTCTTTTCTTTTTTCTTTCCTTTCCTTCCTTTTCCTTTCCTTTTCTTTCTTTTTTTATCTCTCCTCTCTTTTTAGAAACTTTGAGACTTATGGACTAGGCATTCCTATTCCACCACATTTTTCTAACTCTCTATAGCCACAGTGAAAGGTTGCTTATTAAAGATAAGAAGGGGGAAGAACAAGACCATGATTCTTATACAAAAAATCTCCAAATCCCAAAATAAAATATTGAATGGGTGGGGTTTTTTAATTGCTTTATGACTAGACAAAAATGCATTAAAATCTTCTAGGCTGGTGTGGATAGTGAAGACCATTATTTCAGTACAATAATTCAATGGAGGGAGGACAAACTTTTCAACAAATGGTTCTGGATCCATCATGGAAAAAAGCTGAACATGGGCCTAAACCTAGCACCTTATGCAAAAATTACTTCAAAATGAATCATAGATTTAATATAGAACATAAAACTATAAACGTTCATGGAGGAAAATGGGAGAAAATATTTAGGACTCATCACAAACAAGGACTCCCCAATAAAATGAACAGCTGATTTCTCATCAAAAACCATGGAGGCCAAAAGGCAGTTGGATGACGTATGGTCTTAACTAGCCACACCAGCCTCAAAGACTTAATGCATTTTTTTCTAGGCACAAAGCAGTTAGAAAAACCCCACCCAATATCAAAATACTTGGAGGGGAGACTGTCAAACAAGAATTTGGTAGACAACAAAGCAATCAATCCTTCAAAACTGAAAGAGAAATTAAGACCTATTCACATAAACAAAAATTGTGCAAATTTGTTGCTAGCACACCCTTCCCTCCGAGAAATCCTAATGGAGTCCTTCAGACTGAAATGAAAAGACACTAGACAGTAACTCAAATCCACATGAAGAAATGGGAGCACCCGTAAAGATAATAACATAGGTAAATGTAAAAGACAATAAAAATGTATTTTGATTGGAACCCTTTTTTCTTCTATCAGAATTTTTTTAAAAGGAGTATCCAACATCTGGAAAAGCACATAACTGATAGGGTTTGCCAATCAAGCACCCTTCTTTTTGTTAAAGCTAAGAGTCACTAGAGGCTTGAAGTTGTTGTTTTTGTTATTGGACGTATCAGGATCACAACTTCCATATCAAATATAACCATGATCCAGGAGTCAGTGACAGGAAATTACTCATCACCCTTTCAATTAAAAAAAAAAAAAAAGTTGTCATGTTTGTTCCAATGCACAAGCACGATCCCTCTGCAGAAGGAAATGTGTGCATTCCAGTTTTCTGCACCAACTCCCTGCCTGACCAACCACAGTGTTACAGTGGAATGTTATGATCTGTCCGCAGTGGCAAGTTGGTTTCTGAAGAGTGCAGGAAGCCTGGGAACCATCCAGAGCTCTGAATTTCCCTGGTTGGCCTCAGGACTACAGCGTGGGTTATGAATAATCTGCAAGCTAGCAGGTAGGCCAAGATTTGTATTGCTGCTAGGCAAAAATGCAAATTCCTTTTCTTGACCTGAGAGGTCTGGCAGGCAGATGAGCCCTGCCCACCTCTCCGACTCCACTTCCCACCTCCCTGTCCCTTGCTTACCTCCCTCACCGTGTTCCATCACACTGGGCTTGTGATAGATTATGAAGTAAGATAATTCTCTACACTAGCCCACCAGCCCTCAAGAACCAGCCTGGACTCACAATTAACATTGTTATCTCTGTGTGATATTGTGAACACTATTTCAAAGCCCACTGCTACTTCCTTGAATGACAATACAAGCAAACACTTCCATAGCATTTACTGTACGCCAGGCACTGTTCAGAGTGCTTTATGTGCTAACTCATTTAAGCTTCATGACAGCCTTCTGAAATAGGGCTATCGTCATGCCCATTTTAAAGATGAGGAACAAAGAGGTTAAGTGACTTGGCCAGTGTCACACAGCTTGGACTTGGGTTTATGCTCTTGGTCTCAGAGGCAGGGCTCTTCCCCACCATATTATGCTGGCTGTGGAAATGCTGTGAAGCACTTTATGGGGCCTGTAATCTCAGGATATGAAACAGTCGTTAGCCTTTAGCCATCACACCAAGATGCCTCTGGGCTCCTTTCCAAGTTTTTCATGGTCTGGTGGGCTGTATCACGCACTGAAAAGGGGATCATTAACTATGTAAAGGATGCAGGGATCCAACTGCATAGAGAGATCTGACAGTGGGGATGTTCTGGGAAAGCATCCAGTCAATGGGCATTTTGGGGGGGGCCCTCCACTACCCTTATCTCTCATACACCTTCCCAGATCTCACCTACATAGACTGACCCTCTATACTGACTCCACTATCTGAAGGCTTCGGGGCTCATCTAGTAGCATAGAAGTCTTCTTTGCCATTGGAGATCCCACTAGCCCATCCAGAAGCTTCTTTGGGCCCTTTCCAATGAGTTTCCAGGCTGAGGAGCATCCTGTTTGCCAGGACTTGCTTTTATTGGCCTTAGCCTGTAGCAGCCCCTCTCCCTGGCATGCCTCGGGCTAGAATCTTTTCCCCTGCCCTTGATCTTTAGTGCTTCCACTTGGGCCTCCCTCTCCCATGTGCCATGGCAACAGCAGCCCTGAGCTTCATCTGTGAGGCTGTCCCTACAGCCTTCCCTCAGCCATTACCACATTTAATAAGTACTCATCAAGGATCTGGTATATTTCATGCTCTGTACTACCAGTAGAATGAGGAACAATGTTAACAACCTACCCTGAGAGTCATGGGGATGGGCAGAGGGAGACAGCCAACGAGAAGGTAAGCAAATAAAATAATTCTGTAGAGTGATAGACTAATGAAGTAAGAAAAGGCAATGCATGATAACAAGCTTTTGGTGTGGGGGACATCTTAGCTGAAGTGGTCAAGGAAGGCACTTCCAGGAGGTGTCACTGAAGCTGAGATTTGGAAGCTGAGAAGGCACCGGCCATGGGAAAAACTTCCCAGGTAGAGGGAAGAGCAAGCACAACAGAGTTTGGCAGATTCCAAGAACTGAGAGAAGCCCGTTCATGGTGAGGGAGGTGAGGGCGGTAAGCCAGGGGTAGGGAGGTGGGAGATGGAGTTCGAGAGGTGGGAGATGGAGTTGGAGAGGTGGGCGGGTCCCATCTGCCTGCAGACCTCTTAGGCCAAGAAAAAGAGTTTGCATTTTGGCGTAGGAGCAGTATGAATCTTGGCCTACCTGCTAGTTTGCAGAGCACGTGCAACCCACACTGCAAAGCCAGGGAGAAGCCTTTTGACACTGGCCTGTGGCTGAGTATTAACTAGAAGGAAGGGAGAGTTCCAGAGGGCTGAATGCAAACACCTTAGCTTATCTGATCTTCACCAGTCCTGTAAGTGGGGATGGTTTTAATCAAGGGCAAAGCTCGCATCTGCTCCCTGCCCTCCCCCCACCCAGGAAGAACCCTTGGGTCCCTGTCCCCTAGACAGCTGCCCAGTCAATCCCCGAGTGTCAGCTGCAGGGATCAGCCACCTCACCCGGGTGGCACACCATATGCATTAGTTGCCAAGATATTTTGCTGCATTTGTAAAGTGCTGGCTTCTGAAGAAGTAAGGATCTCTGTTATGCCTAATTGTATATTGATTGACTGACTATATAGTGGCTTTTGAACTGTGAGATTTTGGTCACATTTCGGTATTTTGTCTTCATTCATATCCCCTCCCCAACTCTCCATCAAGACACCATCCATGACCTCTGGCCTTCATCTGTGGCTGGTTAGCGAGATTGACAACCCTCTGGAATGCCCTGGAGACACTCCTGCATTGGGACAGAGGTTGGACCAAGGTCTCAGAGGTCCCTAAGGACCTTCTCAGCTCTGGAGCCGAAGGTGCCACTGCCCAGGAAGAGAAGGCATGGAACCAACGGAAGCAGAGGAGGCCTTGCAGGATGGCGATGAGTCACACAACTCCTGGTCTCATGAGTCAGGGGACTGGGCCACTGTCTGTCCTTGGAACACTCCTGGTTTCTCCAAACTCCTGGTTTGTCCTCACCTCCTTGGCATTCTTTCTCCCTCTCACGGTCCCTGAAATGTTGTCCCTCAGGATTCTATTTGAGGCCCTGCATGGTTTCCTGTGCCTTCTATAACAAATTACCACAAACCTCGCAGACTAACACAACAGAAATTTATTATCTCACAGTTCCAGGGACAAGAAATCCAAAATCAGTTTGACTGGGCTGAAGTCAGGGTGTCCGCAGGACTATGGTCCCTCCACAGGCTCTGACGGAGAATCCTTCCCAGGCCTCCTCCAGCTTCTGCCATCTACCCGCATTCCTCAGCTGTGGCCACATCACTCCAATCTCTGCCTCTGTGGTCACATCGCCTTCTCCTCTTCTGTTTTAAATCTCCCAGTCTTTTTTTGTTTTTTTCTGCCTGTAACATTCACAGGTTCCACAAATCAGGATGTGGATACCTTTATGGTTTTTATTTTTTTATTTTTTTTTTATTTTATTTACTTATTATTATTTGAGGCAGAGTTTCATTCTCTCGCCCAGGCTGGAGTGTAGTGGCGTGATCTCAGCTCTCTGCAACCTCCGCCTCCCAGGTTCAAGCAATTATCCTGCCTCAACCTCCTGAGTAGCTGGGATTACAGGCTCCCACCACCACTCCCGGCTAATTTTTATATTTTTAGTAGAGATGGGGTTTCGCCATGTTGGCCAGGCTAGTCTCTAACTCCTCATCTCAAGTGATCCGCTCTCCTCAGCCTCCCAAAGTGCTGGGATTACAGGTGTGAGTCACCACACCCTGCCAACCTTTATCTTTTTTTAGAGGGAGGCTTTATTCAGACCACCCCAGGCTCTTTGTCTTTCAACATTCTCTACCCGTTTGCCTGAAAAAGACATGAGCTTTGGGAGGTTGAATTCTTAGCTCCTTGACCCTGGGCACAGGGCACATACTTACCTCTCTGAGCCTCAGTCTTATCATCTGGTAAATAGGGCTAACAGCAGCAGCGACCTCATGGAACTGCCCAAGTGCTCAGCACATAAAAGATGATGAGCACATCATATTTCCTGTCTCTTTTTGTCTCTGCTCCAACCATCCAGAAAGGGATTTTAAACATCAGGACTGCTGAGCAGCTTCCAACTATGGGATTTTTAAGATATGGTGTTAATTGTTTCCATCTGTCTGCCAGGGTTGAGGTGCTATAAACATCCCATTTTCAACCTTAGCAAAATGCCTCAAATATCTCCATGACACCCTACGAAGGAACCAGGAAGAATGCGGGACTCCCAAGGAATCAAAGCTCTCAGAGTGATCTTTTCCTCTCTTCTCCTTTTGTTCCTTCGGTCTCTCTTCATTCCTTCTCCCTCTGGACATTTATTAAAAACCATCTGCCCACAGTCAGAACCAGAGATCTGAACAAAACTTGCCAGAAGGCAAACTGCATTTTTCCCCCGGAGGAGGAAAAGACTATCCTGCCTCTGCTAGGCCCTAGTTAAAGAGTTAAAGGTGTCAAGGCTCTTATCTTCTGGAATTCTCTCACAGTCAGCTTCCCAGAGCCTGACCTTTGAGTGAGTGAGTGATGCTGACATTGCATCACTATCACCTTCTCCACACAGACCCTTCCCTGCTCTGTTTTCTACCCCACAGCCCGTGATTTAAATAGTGGCTACAGCACTGACACAGTATGACCTTGAACAAGGACACTCTTCACATCTCATTTCCCCATCTACAAAACGGAGATGTTAACTCCTACCTTACAAGGTGGGTGTGAAAAACAGAACAAGCTAATGCAAGAAAGCCAACTAGAGAACACCCTACCATTCTTCAGGATTCCAAGGTGGCATCTTGCATTCGTAGATGAGAGGATGCACACTAGTACAGAGAAATATTTTTCGGCATTCAGAGCATTTTAGAGTAGTGTTTCTCCCATCTTCAATCTTTTACGTCCCATTTTCCCAGTGTTTGCCACATTCCCATCTCACTTGTACAATTAAGACAAGTTTTTTCATTTAAATGCATTTATTTTAAAAGGATACTACATATCATTATAGTAAATGGAAAGTTAGTATCATCAGATGTAAATAGAAGGTAATTATAACTATTTTATAAAAATTATTGAATTATTGCCAAATAAAATTGCCTTCAAAAGGCTCTGAGCCTGGGCATGATTTTTCATTATGAAAGAAGCAACTAGTTTTAGAAACATGAAAAGTCTATTTCTGAGCAGACTGTCTTCTTGACATAATCTGAAAAATTGAAGTAAAATGTCAAGAGCATCATTCAATGTTATTAATGCAGTCATGTTCCACCTGGGTTCCATGGCCCCACCTGTCCTTCTCTAAGGCTTCAGGGCCAGTTACAATGTAATGTGACCGCAGTGTGAATTAGTTGAATCCTCACCAATTATACTTGATGATAATTACTTCTAAGGAGAGTAGCCCTTTACAGCTTACAGAGTTTTCATAAACTTCTGTGATTCACACAAAAATCCTTAAAAATAAAAAGGCAAAAACGATCCCCGCTTCCAAATGAGTAAACAAAGAATTTAATTGACTTAAGGTCACAAAAGCCACACAGCTAGTAAATTTAAATGTCTGCAAAAGTGGAAGGCTGGGGTTTTCAGCTAACAAGACTAATTAAAGCTATATGGGTTTAAATTGGTCTTCAATTTATTAAAGTTCTGAATTTAAAAAGCAACTTTGTCTCGAACCTTTAAATTTAAAGTATTATGTGCTATTAATCTAGTGACTTGTATATAAGAAGAACAATTTCACATGATGTTTGATTAATATGTAATGCATTCATAATCTGTTGGTGATCTCCAGAGAAACAGAACCAGTAGTACGTGAATGTGTGTGTGTAAGTGTGTGTGTGTGTGCATGTGTGTGTGTGTGTGAGTATACACACATACACATTTTTTTTTTAATCTTAAGAAGAAGGAAGCTAAGGTCATAGCCTGGGGTAATAGACTCACTATTCATAGACTTATAGAGCAAGTACATACCCTTTTCTCCCACCTTATCACCTCATCACCAGGACTCCTGCATAAGAACAGCAGACGACAGCTAAAGAACAGCAAGGCCCAGATTCTACTTAAGAAGGAGTTTCTAGGAAAAGGTAAAGACAAGAAGGGAGAGAAAAACAAGAACAACAGAAAAAATTGAAGTCTCAGATACCTACTGTATTAGGGTTCTCCAGAAAGACAGAACCAATAAGATGTATAGATATAGATATAGATATAACCAATATTGAATATTGGACAGGATATCCAAGAACTGTGGAACAATTACAAAAGGTATAACATATGTGTAAAAGGACACCAGAAGGAGAAAATGGAAAAGAGTAGAAAAATATGTGAAACATTTAAGGTAATAATGGCTAAGAATAGATAGATAGATAGATTGATAGATAGATCTATATATATATGGATAGATAGATAGATCTATATACATATATGTATAGATAGATACAGATAGATATCTTATATATTATGGAGGCTGAGAAGTTTTACAATCTGCTATCTACAAGCTGAAGACCCAGGAAACGCAATGGTATAATTCAGTCCAAGTCTGAAGGCCTAACAACCACAGAAGCCAATGATGTAAATCCCAGTCCAAGCGCAGGAGATGAGATGAGATGAGATGTCCCAGCTCAAGCTGGGTAGGAAAAAAGGGATGAGTGTCTCCTTCCTGTGTCTTTTGTTCTATTACATCCCTGAATAGATTATATAATGCCTGCCCATAGCACAATTCAAACTCTGATCTCTCCCAGAAATACCCTCACAGACACGTTCCAAAATAACATTTCATCTGGGCAGCCCATGGCTTCATTAAAATTGACACATAAAATTAATTATAATACTTACAGTTATAGCAAACAGTAAACACAGCACTACTACTAGCCAGATAATCATAAATGCTCTCACTAAAGGTCTGTTTATTTCAGTTCCTATTAGCCCATACATCATGTCCAGCTTTCAACAAAAAATTACAAGTCATGTATAAAAACAACAAAAAACTCAGTTTAAAGAGATAAAACAAGTGAAAGAACCAGACTCTGATATAGCAGAAATCTTGGGATTATCATACCAGAAATTTAAAATAACTATGATTAATATGCTAAGTGTTCAAATGGAAAAGGTGGGCAAGATGCAAGAATAGATGGGTAAAATGTAAGCAGAGACATGGAAATTCTAAAAATAGAAAATTTCTTAAAAGTTAGAAATCAACAGCATTGCAAGAGAAATGAAGAATGCCTTTGGTGGGCTCATCCAATAGATTGGACACCTTCAAGGAAAGAATCAAGGAGCTTAAAGATGTGTCAGCAGAAACTTCCCAAATGGAAATGTGAAGAAAACAAAGAATGAAGAAAAATGGAACAGAATATCCAAGAACTGTGGAACAATTTCAAAAGGTGTGACATATGTGTAAGGGAATACCAGAAGGAGAAGGTGGAAAAGAATAGAAAAAATTTGAATAATGGCTGAGAATATTTCAAAATTGATAACAGACACCAAACCACAGATCTAGGAAGCTTGGAAAGCATCAAGCAAGATAAACAAAAAAAACACATGTAACCCTAAACTTAAAAGTTAAAAAAGCAAAAATAATGGTAAATTAATATTCCCCAGCAAAAAAAAAGTGAGAGAGAGAGAGAAATGTAACTTACATATATAGCAGAAAAAGGATAAGAATTAGAATGGACTTCTCTTCACAAACTGTTCAAGTAAAAAGATCATAGAACGTAATATTTAAAGTGTAAAAGTAAAAAAACTACCAACCTAGAACTCTGTATACTGCAAAGTTACCATTCAAAGTGAAAAGAAATAAGACTTTCTCAGACAAACAAAACTTCTGAGTATATTGGTCACCAGTAGGCTTGCCTTGCAAGAAATTTTAAAAGTTCTTCAGAGAGAAGGAAAATGATACAGAAGAGAAACTCAGATCTTAAGCCATTTATTTCCCTTATTCTTAATTGATCTAACAGATAACTGTTTTTCAAATTATAATAGCAAAAACATCTTGGGTGATTATGCCTTATAAATAAGTAAAATAAATGCCAGTCAGTTATAAAGGCTGGAAGGGAGAAACTGGTATTACTCTGTAATATGTACCTGTACTACACATGAGCTATTTGAAAGTGGATTTAAATTTGTTATAAATGTATACTGCAAACTCTAGAGCAACTACTAGAAATATTTTTTTAAAAGAAGTATAACTTACATGCCAAAATAATATAAAATGCTCAATTACAAGTAGAGAAGGCAAAAAAACACGGGAAGATCTTAAAAAGAAATAAAAACCAATTGCAACAAATAGAAAACAGTTATAAATATGGTGGCTATTAATCTAACAACATCAATAATCACTTTAAATATAAAGGTCTAAGTATGCCAGTTAAAAGACAGAAACTGACAGAGTAGATTAAAAAATAAAACCCAGTTATGTTGTCTAGAAGAAATCCCCTTTAAATATGAAGGCACAAATAGGTTAAAAGTAAAGGGAAGAATAAAAAGATTAATTTTAAGAAAACTAAAAGGATGTAGAAAGATATACTATGCTAACACAAATTAAAAGAAAGCTGGAGTAACTATCTTAACTTCAGACAAAGCAGACTTCAGAATAGAGAAAATTATCAGGAATACAAAGGGGCATTACATAATGATAGAGGTCAATACTCCAAGAAGACATAACAATCTCTGATGTATATGCACTTAACAACAGAGCATCAGAATACATGACGTAAAAACTGGTAGAACTGCAAGGAGGAATAAACAATCTATTATTACACCTGGAGACTTCAGCACCCCTCTATCAGGGATTAACAGATCCAGCAGGGCCGGGCGCGGTGGCTCACGCCTGTAATCCCAGCACTTTGGGAGGCCGAGGCGGGTGGATCACGAGGTCAGGAGATCGAGACCATCCTGGCTAACACGGTGAAACCCCGTCTCTACCAAAAATACTAAAAATTAGCCGGGCGTGGTGGCGGGCACCTGTAGTCCCAGCTACTTGGGAGGCTGAGGCAGGAGAATGGCGTGAACCCAGGAGGCAGAGCTTGCAGTGAGCCGAGATCGCGCCACTGCACTCCAGCCTGGGCGACAGAGCGAGACTCCGTCTCAAAAAAAAAAAAAAAACAGATCCAGCAGACAGAAAATCAGTAAAGACGTAGTTAAACTAGACACACTGCCAAAGAACTGGATCTAGTTGATGGCTGTAGGCTATTTTATCCAACAACAACAGAATGCATATTCTTTGCAGTTTCACATGGAACATTCACCAAGATATATCACATTTTGGGCCATAAACTTTATTGATTTATTTATTTATGTTTATTTATGTATTTATTTTTTGAGACAGGTTCTCGCCCTGTTGCCCAGCCTGGAGTATAGTGGTGCAATCTTGGCTCACTAGTAACCTCCACCTCCTGGGTTCAAGCAATTCTCGTGCCTCAGCCTCCCAAGTAGCTGAGATTACAAGTTTAAAAGTACAGAAATCATACAAAGTATGATTTCTCTCATAGAGATTTGGTTCTGTCAGTAGAACCAAACTGCAAATCAATAACAGAAGGATAGCCAGAATATCCTCAACTATTTGGAGATTAAACAACACACTTCTAAACAGCAAATGGGTCAAAAAGGAAATCTCAAGATAAAATAAAAAATATTTTTAACTAAACAAAAATGAAAATACAAGTTACCAAAATGTGTGAGATGCAATGAAGGAAGTACTTATACAGAGACTTCTAACATTAAATGCATGTATTAGAATAGAAGAAAGATCTAAAATTAATAATCTAACCTTCCATCTTTAGTAAACTACAGAAAAAATAACAGCATGAACCTGAATAAAAGAAAGCAAATAATAACAAATTAGAACAGAAATCAATAAAATTGAAAACAGAAAAACAATAGAGAAAATCAACAAAACTAAAAGCAGATTATTTGAAAACAACAACAAAACTGATAAACCCATAGCCAAGTAACCAAGAGAGAAAAAAAGAGAGAGAAGATGTAAATAACTAAAATCACAAATGAAATAAGGGCCATCACTACTGATCCCATGGACATTAAAAAGGATAATATGCCCACAAATGTAATGACTTAGATGAAACGGACCAATTCCTTGAAAGTGAAAATCTATTAAAACTCATACAAAGAGAAATAGATCATCTAAGTATGCCTATACGTATTACATAAATTGAATTAATAATTAATGGCCTTCCAAAACATAAAGCACCAGGCCCAAAGGATTTCACTGTTAAAGTCTACCAAACATTTAAGGAAAAGATGACACTAATTATCTGCAATCTCTTCCAGAAAATAGAAGCAGAGAGAACATTTCTTAATTCATTCTATGAGGCCATAATTGTCCCAATACCAAAACCAGATAAAAATCTTGCAAGAAAGTAAAACTACAGGTCAATAGTTTTCATGAACAAGGATGCAAAACTCTTCAAAATATTAGCAAATCAAATCCAACAATGTATAAATATAATCATACACCATGACCAAGTGAAATTTAATTCAGGTATGCAAGGCTGGGTTGAAAATTTATTAATGTAACCCACCACTTTCATGGACTAAAGGGAAAAATTATATAATCAAATTTATTAATACAGAAAAAGCATTTAACAAAATCCAACAGCAAATCATGATGAAAAACTCTCTGCTAACCAGGAATAGAAAGAAACTTCTTCGACTTAATCTTTTTAAAATATGTAAAAAAAAAAAATCTACGGCCAAACCATGACCTAAGGGTGTGAAACTAGATGTATTCCTGCTAAGATCAGGAAAAATACAAAGATGTCCCCTCTCACCATGGGAAGTCCTAGCTAATGTAATCAGACAAGAAAAGGAAATAAAAGTTATATAAATTAGAAAAAAAGAAATAAAGTTATCTCTGTTCCGAGATGATATGATTGTCCACGTATGAAATCTCAAATAATGAACAAAAAACCTCCTAAAACTAATAAGTGATTATAGAAACATTGCAGGACAAAAGGCTAATACACAAAACTCAACTGTTTTGACTTTACTTAACATCAGCAATGACAACTGAAATGTGAAATTATAAACACAATATCAATTATTATATTAACACCAAAAAATTATGAAGTATGTAGAAATAAACCTAACAAAATATGTATAAGATCCCTATAAGGAAAACTACAATATTCTGATGAAAGAAATAAAAATATTTGTTTTAAATATTTTTAAAATCTAAATAAAGGAAGAGTATTCTATGTTCACTGAGAGAAGACTCAATACTGTTAAAACATCATTTATTCTCAACTCGGTCTGTAGATTTAATCCCAGAAATTTGTTTTGTGAATATCAACAACTAATTCTAAAGTTTAAATGAAAAGGGAAAACAAGTCACCTAGAACAGACAACACAATACTGAAGAAGAGAAACAAAGTTGTAGGACTGATCCAACTATCCAACTTCAAGAGTTACTATATCAAGGCAATCCTATACAAAAAGAACAAAGCAGGAGGCATCAAGCTACCCAACTTTAAACTACACTACTGGGCTACAGTAACCAAAACAGCTTGGTACTGGTACAAAAACAGACACATAAACCAATGGAACAGAATAGACAGCCCAGAAATAAGGCCACACACCTACAACTATCTGATCTTCAACAAAGCTGACAAAAACAAGCAATGAGGAAAGGACTTCTTATTCAATAAATGGTGCTGGGATAATGGCTAGCCATATGCAGAAGATTAAAACAAAACTCCTTCCTTAAACAATTATATAAAAATCAACTCAAAATGGATTAAAAACTTAAATGTAAGACCCAAAACTATAAAAACTCTGGAAGACAAAACCTAGGCAATACCATTCTGGACACAGGCACTGGCAAAGATTTTATTACGATGATGCCAAAAGCAATTGCAACAAAAGCAAAACTTGAAAAATGGAATCTAATTAAACTAAAGAGCTTCTGCACAGCAAAATAAACTATTATTACAGTAAACAGCCAACCTACAGAGTAGGGGAAAATATTTGTAAAATATGCATCTGGCAAAGGTCTAATATCCAGCATTTATAAGAAACTTAAGGAAATTCATAAGAAAAAAACCAACAACCCCATTAAAAAGTGGGCAAAGGATATGAACAGACACTTTTCAAAAGAAGACATACATGCAACCTATAAGCATATGAAGAAAAGCTCAATATCACTGATCATTAGAGACATGCAAATCAAAACCACAATGAGATACCATCTCACACCGGTCAGAATGGCTATTAATAAAAAGAAAAAATAACAGATGCTGGTGAGGTTGCAGAGAAAAGGGATTATTAATACACTGTTGGTGGGAGTGTAAATTAGTTCAACCATTGTGGAAATCAGTGTAGAAATTCCTCAAAGAGCCAAAACCAAAACTACCATTTGACCCAGCAATCCCACTACTGGGTATATACCCAAAGAAATATAAATCGTTGTATCATAAAGAAATATGCATGTGTATATTCATTGCAGCAGTATTCACAGTGGCAAAGACATGGGATCAATCTAAATGCCCATCAATGGTAGACTGGATAAAGAAAATGTAGTATATATACACCATGGAATATTATGCAGCCATAAAAAAGAATGAGATCATGTCCCTTTCAGGAACATGGTTGGAGCAGGAGACCATTATCCTTAGCAAACTAACACAGGAACAGAAAATCAAATACTGCATGTTCTCACTTATAAATGGGAGCTAAATGATGAGAACATATGGACACAAAGTGGGAAACAACAGACACTGGGTCCTACTTGAGGATGAAGACTGAGAGAAGGGAGAGGAGCACAAAAAATAACTATTGTGTCCTAGGATTAGCACCAGGTTGAAAATATAATCTGTACAACAAACCCTGGTGACACGAGATTTCCCATATAACAAACCTGCACATGTACCCCTATACCTAAAATAAAAGTTTAAAAAGTAAAATAAAAAATAAAAACTTCTAATATGCATTCTTCAGTTTAAAAAAGAGAAAAAAGAGTTATTATAGGGTATATTAATCAAGACAATGTGATGTTGGTGAAAGAATACACGAATAGATTAAAGGGACAAAACAGAGTCAAAAAATAGACCAATACATATACATTTAACTGATCTTTGACAAAGGAGCAAAGGCAATTAGTCTTGAGATAGTCTTTTCAACAAATAGTCAGCAAGGGCCTAGGGAGAGCCCAGACATTACACTCATCCAGCTATAATGAGGCACAGTCATTTCTTCCACACAGTCAGTTCAGAGAAGGCCAAGTGGGAGCTGAAACTCTCATTCCCACCTAGTGGTGACTTGCATCACATCCTAGACTTCCACCTTCCTCTGGTGATAACAAGATGCCCCTTGGCCTCCCCACGGGGGTGGTGCCAGGGAAGGTGTAAGAGAGGGTCAGTACTTTTACCACCATGCAGTGGTAACAAGGCATCCCCTGACGTGTTGCATGAGGAGCAGTAATAAGGTGTCCCCGACCCTCCTAGCAAGGGTGGTGTCAGCAGAGGACTAGAGGGGAGCCAGAACAGTCGCAACAAGATGCCCTCAAGGTTATCAAGAGAGACTGAGTGGGGGGTCTAGACTTCCATTTTTACCTGGAAGTAATGAAGCGGAGCCCTTCTGTCCATACAGTATCAGGGAACATCTGCTAAAAATGAAGCTCTAAGTAAGGTCCAGAGTCTCATATCATAGTACCCAAACATCTTGGATTCAGTCGCTATTGCTCATCATATCAAGAACCAGGAAAATCTCAACTTGAGTAAAAAAAGACAACAGAAGCCAGTACCAAGATGATTCAGATGTCAGAATTATCTGACCAGGATTTTCATGAGCAATGACAAGCACAATTAAAACAAAGACATAGAAAGGCTCAACAAAGAAATATAAAGAACCAAATGGAAATTTTAGAACTGAAAAATACGATAACCAACATTAGAAACACTATGGGTGGGCTCAACAGCAGAATGGAGAAGACTGAGCAGAGCAGCGGAATGGAGAAGACTGAGCGGAGCAGCGGAATGGAGAAGACTGAGTAGAGAATCCACGGATTGAGAAGAGAACAAGAGAAATGACCCAATCGGACAACAGACACCAAAAGACATTTCTGTATCAAAGGGCATTATCAAGAAACTGAAAAGACAATCCACGGAATGGCAGAAAATATTAAATATTGGCAAATCATCAATCTGATAAGGGTCTAGTAACTGGAATGTATGAAGAACTCCTACAATTCCATAACAAAAACACCAACAATCCAATTTCAAAATGGGCAAAGGACTCAAATAGATATTTCTACAAATAATATATGTGAATGTTCAGAGCAACATTATTTATAACCAAAAAGTGGAAACAACTCAGTGTCGATCAAGGGATGAATGGATAAACACAATGTGGTCCATCCATGCAATGGAACATTACTCAACCATAAGAAGAAATCAAGTACTGATACATGCTACAGCATGCATGAACCTTGAACACGTTATGCTAAAGTGAAAGAAGCCAGATGTAAAAGCCTACATATTGTGTAATTCCATTTATATGAAATATCCAGAATAAACAAATCCATAGAGGCAGAAAGTAGGTTTAGGTGCCATGCTTAATATGGAGTACTCACATGTAGGATGTCTACAAAGAAGTTTCAAAACTTAACAGCAGAAAGCAAACAATCCAATTAGAAAAATGAGCAAATGGCATGGAAAGACATTTCACTGAAGATACACACATGGCAGATAAGCACATGACAAGATGTTCAACATCACTGGCCATAAGGGGAAGGCAAATGAAGTCTATAATGAGATATCCCTCCCCACCTATATGACAGGAAAAAAAAATAAAGTGACAATACCAAATGCTTATGAGGATACAGAGAAACTGGATCTCTTCTAAGTTGATGGTGGGAATGTAAGTGGTACAGCCACTTCAGGAAAGAGTTTGTCAGTTTCTTTTTAAAAAAGAGAAAAACTAAACATAATCTTACTATACAACTGAGCAATTGTGCTTCTGTGCACTTATCCCGGAGGAAAAAAAATGAATATCCACACAGAAAGCTGCATGTGAACGTGTGTGTTTTATTTGTAATAGCAGCTTTATTTGTGATAGCCAAAAACTGTTAAGTCAAAATGTCTTTCATTTGGTGAATGGTTAAACAAATTGTGGTATATTCATACCATGGAATACTACTTAGCAATAAAGAGCAAACTATTGTTACGTGCAACAGCTTGGTTAGATCTCAAGGGCATTAGGCTGAATGAGAAAAACCAGTATCAAAAGGTCACAGCTTGTGAGACTGATCTCAGAGATAGTAGGAGCAGGGTGGTAGGGAGTAGAATGGGAGCTGGGGGAGATCTTTGTGGCGATAGAATAGTTTTGTATCTTGATTGTGGTAGTGGTTACATAAATCTACACAAGTATTACAATGGCATAGTACTTTACACACATATTGTACCAATGTCAAATGTCTGGGTTTGCCATTGTGCTGTAGTTAGGTAATATATAATCAGTGGGCGACACTGGAGGAAGAGTATAGGGACTTCTCTGTGTTCTTTGCAACTTCTTTGCACTTCTTATCTGACCATATATGAAAATTAAATGTAAACAAAAATATGCAACATATTAGGAGAAAATATATATAATGGCAAAAGGATTACTATTTACTCATCAATTAGAAAAAAACAACTCTTTAATTTAAAAGTTAAGAAATAAACAGGTGAAAAAATACAACTACTCAATAAATATTTGAAAAGATTTGCTATGTTTCTAGTAAATCAGGGAAAACAAAACAGCAATGAGAATTTATCAAGAGGGTCAAAAATTTAAATATTTGATGTTAGCAAGGTGGGGGCTGCAGACCAGGCCCTCTCATAACACCCATTAACATGGGAATTAAATTGGTATAGATTTTTCAGAGCCATCTATCAAAATTGAGAACATGTATTTGCCAAGTCCCAGCAATGCCAATTCTCTGCCTCCTAGGGAACATTTCTAAGCATACAGGAAATAGGATGCACAGAGGCGTGTTGCATGTGGATGTTGCTGGTGGGGCAGGTGGTACCTAGTACAAGGGTGGCCAGGGTCACTGAAATGCAGCCTTCAGAGGGATGCAGAAGCTGAACAGGCCTGAGAGTTCCCCCTTCACGGAGAGCATAGCCTTCTCTCCTCCTGCAGTGATGATTGAGGGATAAACCTCTGGCTGATGGGACTCAGGCAGGGCCAGGCCGTCCGTGGGTTCCCAGCCTAATGCAGGTTGAGAAGTGGCTCGCCCTGTCACAAACCCCACTGGGTGAATGCTTTGTTTAAAAATTTTCCTCTAGAAGTGAAGCAGCTTCATTCAGTCAAATTAATCCATCCAGAGCAGACCATTAAAAATACTGGTTAGTGAAGAGGGGGTCCTTAACTCACACTTGACAGACCCAGGAGACCTGCTGTAGCACAGATGGGAAATGGGAGACAGCCAAGGTGTGAGGGTGGAGGCTTGCCCAGAATCCCACTCCGAGTGGTTTCAGGGAGAGGACTCTGGTCTCAAGCTCTTCTCCTGGGCTTTATTTACCACATACCCCTCCTCAGGCCCTGAGTCAGGAAGTTGCTTCCCACAGTGATATCTACAAAGAGCTATACAGCCAGCTGGGATAAGGGATGAAGGTCAAACCGAAAGTGACTATTTCTGTGCAAAGAATCAGAGAGAAAAATCTTATGGGCCCAACAGCAGTAGATAATTGAGAAAGTGAGACTAAGAAAAGTCATAAAAGAAACGGTGATTCCTTATTAAACAAGATGGAAAAACTGTCCACTCCTGCCTATAATCCAAGGAGCTGCTAGTGGACGTGGTCTCAAGGCCCATTTTCATCCCTCAAGTGGGCTTCGATGATGAGCGCTCAGTGCCCATGAGGTGGCAATGACACTGTTCCTCTCAGAGACCTTACTTATGTGTGGCCAATTTGCGACAGCTGATTTGTAAAGCAGTTTGGCAATCTGTATCAAAAGCCAAGGGATGTCCATTCCTGCCATCAGGGTCTTCCTCTTCTGGGAATTGATGCCAAGAACATAATTGACAAAGATGTATATTCAAAGATATTTGCCATGGTATTATTTGTAACAATGAATAAAGGCAATGCCAAATGTCAGTGGTCTTTGGGTTTCTCTCTGCCCTGGCCCCCTCTTCAAATCACTTTACATGCTCCAAAGTTACCAACCGTCAGTCCATCCCCTCCACAGCCATGTCTTAAGCTCATACCCGTTTCTTGAGCTCCTGCTTGGTGATCCCAGGATGTCCTTTAGACAACCCCCTTGGATGTACAGAGCTGAATTCGCCTTCCCCCCACCTCCTCCTCTTTCAACCTCTCTTATTTGAATACAGCAAATGGCATTCCCACCACCTAACCCCTCAAGCCAAACATTCAGACAACATTTTTGTCTCCTTCCCATCCCTCAACTTCCCAGCCCTTTAATCACCATCTCCAAAATCTCTCTAAAATCCGCCTGTTTCTCTCCAACCCCACCACCACTGACCTGGTCTAAGCCACCAGCACCCTCCCCTGAATGACCACTGAAATGTAAATTCTACAAAATGGTTTCCTACAACCATACCTTGCCCCTGCCCTGATCCATTCTCTGTCTTGCAGAGTCCTCATCCTAAAATACAAATCTGACCATGTCACACCTCGTGAAAACCTTCAGCCACTTTCTATTCTCCAAAGGATCAGCTCAGATCCTGAGCAAGGTTTACAGGACCTCAGGCCCACCGCTTTGGACTGATCTCTAGCAGCTTCCTCTTTCCCCCATGGCCTTTTTCCAGCCTTAGACGCACCACACCCCCCTTGCCTCCTGTCCTTCTGCAGGCTCTGTGGGGACACTCGCATCTGGAGCTCCTTCTTCCCCCACTGGCTGAATGACTCAGTAAATTAACAAGTGAATACTTCAGATGCTGCCTGCACTCTGGACTGGCATCATACAAAAATGATACTGATAGAAGAAACAAAAGAAATTCCTAGATGGCACTTTTTAAAAATGTCTAATACATTTACTCTCTAGCCAGACACTGTTTAACCCATCTTGAATCTATTGAAAAGTGAGTTCTGACAGCTCAGCCTTGATCTGCCTCCCGCCTGGCACCAGCCCTCCTGGAACTGGTTCCTGTGCACCATCCTACACATCTCCTTCCTGCCTCCCTTCACTACCTACTCTATTTCCAACAATGTTGGGCTATGATAGCTCAAGCAAATACAGGAATAAGGAGGCTTACAGCCAAGGCAAGAAAAAAAAAAGGGAGGGCAGTTAACAATAGATCTGCCAGCGACCAGTAAAAAGAAGCCTGAGGAATAGGAATCAGCCTCGAAAGCAGACCTCTGCCAGGAAAGCAGCTAAAAACACTGACATCTCAGGGTGAATACAACTCAGGAGGTGAATGAGAATAGAAAAGCATAGTGGCTGGAAGAGCAGGCTCCGAGGTCAGAGCTGGATTGATCCCACCTCACCGTGGGCAAGTTACTTCCTCTCTTTACTCGTTTATACCATGAGTTATTGTGTCTGGCATATGGCAGTTTTTCAATAAATCCTAGCTATTCATATTATGAACCCTGAGTATATGGAGAGGGCAGGGAATAGGCTAGAGACAAGCCAGCAAAACTGGGGTTTCAGACCAGAAATGACTTCACTAATGGAGCTGCAGGTAGCATTGTCCTGGGCTGCACACCCCAGCCCTTGC
The DNA here is from genome assembly GCF_029281585.2 of Gorilla gorilla gorilla. NCBI lineage: Eukaryota > Metazoa > Chordata > Mammalia > Primates > Hominidae > Gorilla > Gorilla gorilla. The sequence continues at coordinate 67,625,893 of NC_073232.2, read as the reverse complement.
TATTCCTGAGGAGTTGAATTCATAGTCATCTATCCATGGTGTTCTTTTTAATAAGTCCAACATTTTGGTGAGTGACAGCTTCATCCCCAGAGAGAAGGAAGTATTCTTCCTAATTCTTCCTTTCGTGCCCCCTTCATTTGCACCCATGAGTCATTTTCTCACCACTCTGTATTCTGCTCCTTAAACCTTTCTTGGATTCTGTGATACGCTGAAGAAGGCTCCTACTGGCCTGTGAGAGCCAATTGTTAAATTTCCAGAAATTTTGTAAGCTGGTCATTAAACACAGCCATTACCAAAAAGTATTATAAAAATCTCCAATTAAATAAGTTATTATTAACAATATGTTGAAACTCACCATTTCCAAATTATTTTACTGCATTTTACTGTTGTCTGTGCTTTGGAACTTATTTAAATGAAATACATTTCTATGATGGAAATACTGTGTAATGATGTGCTGGTGCACAGCCCTTCCACCCTTGTGTTCAGCGATATCACATTGGGAGCTTGTGATTGGCCATGGTGGTAGTATTTATACCACAAAAATTGGCAAAAGCTACAAATTAGGGCTTGGTTTGCTGTTTTTTCATTCCCTAAGAAAACTAAGAAAGTGATGGAGAAAATGTTAATGCAGATTAAACCTAAAAGTGTGTCGTGTCCATAGTTGTTACATTGTGAATAACACAAAAATTGGGAAAACACTCTTCCAAATTCAAAAACTATGATCTGATCCAGCAGTCACTCATGTCATTGACAGATGAGTGAAGTTAAGACAATCATCTTCATTGTTTCACTTTCTTCTTACTTGTCAATGTAAACAAAAATATCAACCAACATTCATATTGGAACTGCATTCAGTGGTCAATTGCAAACAGGCTGACCAAGGGTATAAGAGTTCAGCAAAAATCAACAAATGCATGCTGTGAGAATCAAATGGCTATATAGAATTTGTAATAAAGAGTATTTTATATTTTATTACTTGTAAATTGTGCAATATACATCCTTCATATCAGTAAAATTTATAATGAACTTATTAGATGCATATGTATTTGTTTTTGCTCACAGTGCTGGCAGCACCAGCTTGGAGACCTCCCCTTCTCTACATCCCACTGTTGTTTTCTTAGGTTAGGCCATCTGTCATCATTCCAGGTTTCATCCTCTCCAATCCCACACCCATATTGCTACTAGATTAATCTTCTTAATATTAAATGCAGACACGACACATCCTTCATTAAAACTACCAGTGCCTATCTGGGACCTTCTGAGTGAACTCTGGGCCATAGAAGGCCTTCCTTGCTCTCCCCTGTTCACCTCTGCAGCCTCCTTTCTTATCAGATTCCCCTGTTCCCACTTTACTAAAGTTAGGCCAAACTGCCTGCTGTTCCCAGAGTATGCTTTACTTATTCATGCCACTGGGCCTTTGCATGTGCTTTTCTCTGCTTGGGATGCCTTTTCCAATCCCCCTGCTCCCAACTCCTGCTAGTGTTCGCTTAGCATTAAAGCCATGCTCAAGCAACACCTCTCCCAGGAGCCCGTGCCACCTCCATTTCGGCACTTGCTATCACTGCCAGTTTTCATGCAGGTCCAGCATTCTGCCCCCCGACCCCCACTGTCCTACAACCTGGAAGATCCTCTGGGCTGGGGGAGACATCCCCAGCACTTGGCATGTGGCCCCAGGAGATACCAAGTAAGTTCTTGTTGAATTAATGAACTACTTAATTGGTTTCAGCTACAGCCTATAGCAAATCACAGGATTTAGCCAGGAGAAATAGACACGACTCATCTCTGAACTCAATTGTTGTTTTAAAAAAAAAAAAATGTTGTTTACACTGTTGAAAACCTCAATTGAGTTTTTTCTTTCCTTTAAGCATACAAATAAAGCCAGGTGAATCATTTCTTTTCCATTGTTTTCTGGAAGTCAGCTAGGCATACCCTGGGTCTTCTTACTTTAAACCACTGATACTCTTTAAGCAATAACCAAAACACTTGCTTCTGAAAGATAGTGACAGCCATGATTTACTGGGCTACTCAAATGCTCCAAGTATGTTCTAAGTGCCTTACGCGTGTCACCCCATGAATCCTCAGCAACATCGTAACGCATGGGGCATTATTATCCCCATTTTACAGGTAAGAAAAATGAGTCTTAGGAAAGTTAAAAGAGTCATTTGAATTTGCACAGATGCTGAATAGCAAAGCAGTGATTCAAACAAGGGGTGGTCTGATTCTGAAGTCCATGTTTTCTCTTCTGAGCCCATTCTTTATTGCTAAAAAACAAATACAATGTCTATCAGGCTTAGCCAATGGCCTGGAATAAATAATACTCCAAATAATACCACAAAGGACACTGACACAGGTCCTTGCCCAGCTGTGTTCTTCTTATTCCGGATACCTAGACCCAGTAAGAAGTTTGCCCTTTCCCTGACCAGATTTATAGGAGAAAATTGAATGATGCCAAGGAATACCTGCGTCCTTCGTTAAAGGCTGCATCCAAAAGTCTCCGTGACCAGGTCTAGGCCTTCATCATGGGACAACTTTCCAACAAGGAGCAGGGGTCTCTTGCAAGTCTGTCCGCGGAGCTCCCTGCCACCAGCACTGTTGCCGCTGCCTTTGTTTACTGCTTGTCACTAAGCACTTGCTGCCCAGTGAGTGAGTCAACAAGGCCCCTTCCCTTTCCTGCCACCACTCTCATTCCCTGGGCCCTGCGCAGTCTCTGGCCTGTTAGCAGGCACTGCCACCCCAGCAGCCTGCGTCCTCAAAGCCAGTGACCCGTGAGAGAGCCAGGAAGAGCTCAAGTGGATTAGGTGCCACTGAAGGCAATGGGATTGCTGCTCAGCAGGGCTTTTACACTGATGTCTCTTTATCTCCTGGCCCAATCAAAAGAAAGAGCTCTGCAAGGAACTGGGGGCGGCCCCAGAGCAGAGGCTTAGTGTCATCAGCTCAAGAGTCCTCCATGCCCTTTCACAGTGTCAGACATTGGACCTGCAACCAACACGACAGGGAACCATGTGAAAGCAGGAGGAGGAAATGATAACCTGGATCTGTCTGTGAGAAAGCAAGAAAAATGTGGTTAGAGAAAGGGGGAAAGGAATTCTTACTCTCTCTGGTGCTTGGATTCAGAAAGGAACCAGCAGAGATGGGGAACAGCAAGAAGTAGATCATAGCTCTGTAGCAGAAGGGGCAAAAAAACAGATCTCTCAAGCCCTTTAAATCAATAGCAGTGTCAAAACTGAGGCGTATTTATTTAAAAAGAAAATATGAGTTTTTGCTTGACTACAGAACAAAATACTAAAATTTGAGGCCGGGCACAGTGGCTCACGCCTGTAATCCCAGCGCTTTGGGAGGCCAAGGCGGGCAGATCACGAGGTCAGGAGATCGAGACCATCCTGGCTAACATGGCAAAACCCCGTCTCTACTAAAAATACAAAAAATTAGCTGGGCCTGGAGGCAGGTGCCTGTAGTCCCAGCTACTCGGGAGGCTGAGGCAGAAGAATGGCGTGAACCTGGGAGGCGGAGCTTGCAGTGAGCCAAGATCGGGCCACTGCACTCCAGCCTGGGTGACAGAGCGAGACTCCGTCTCGAAAAAAAAATTTGATGAAACTCAGTTCTGGTGAGGGCATGGAGAATGAGTACTCTCATATGCCGATAGTGAGATTATAGATAAGTGCAACCTCTCTGCAGGGAATTTGGTAATATTCATCAAATTTGTAAAAGTACATATCCTTTGTAAACCCAGCTGCTAAGAAGTAACCCCATGGACATTCTTGCAAAAGTTCACCAAAGCATCTGAGAAAGGATGCTCTTTGCAGTGTATTTTGGTAGTAGCAGAAAACTGAAAGCCACTGAAGTGCCCATCAACAGTGATTATTGTAGTTCACACACAGTAGAAAACCAGCTATGCAGCTGTGTAAAGGAAGGAAGTAGATCTGTGTGTGCTGGCATATAACAATTGCCTAGAAAATTCTTTAAGTGACAAAAGGTATGGAATAGCCTAGTATGTTTCCTTTTATCACAAATAGGTACATAAAGACCAGGTATATTTACCTATATTTATGTATATATATTCTTTATACACTGTAGTATATTAGAATATTATGTAGACTTATTCTTGTAGTTCTGGAAGGAATCACAAGCAACTTAATAGTGGTTGCTAGGGGAAAGAGTTTTGGCTCATTATTTAGTCAGGAAAATTATTGTTCATTTTGGTATTTTTCCCCTTATAACCTATGTTATATTACTTGAAAAAAACTAAAAAACACAATGTTTTACATTTTTTCTGCTTAAAGCTTTCTATATTGACATTCCCTGCTAGCTAGCAAAACATTTTACAGTATCTGCAACCATCTTTTACTGTTTTTTCCAAACTTGTCTTATCAGATTCAGCCTTGAAGACGATAAAATGCAGATTCCCAGGCACCACCCTGAATCTGCTGAACCTGAATCTCTGGGCCCGAGCCAGAGCATCTGCATTTTCAGCAAGTGTCTAGGTAATTTTTATTTAGTAATTTTTTCAGGCTGACCACGCAACCTTTCTCCCAGAAGAAGAAAGTTGACTTCTCCAGTCATGTGGCTCGTTCACAACAGAACAAAAAGCAACACCTAAGTCATCTGCCAACAGGTAAATGCTGGTCTGCTTAAAGTCACCACCACTTTCACTTTTTCTGTTAAAAATACTAGCAGTAACCCCCTTCTATTGTTGCTCTGCTAACATTTCATTAAGTCCATTTTTTTTGCATAAAAATTTTATCAGTGTGTTTTTGTTTTTCAAGTTATCAAAGCTAATAGTTTCTCTCTGAGTTATCTCTGTGTCATTCCCCATATAATTTTGTTATATTTTATATATTTTTATTTTTTAAGGTTATTTTCATGTCAAAATTCTTTATTGTGTATGATCATTTAAAAAAACTTTATTTTAGGTTTGAGAGTACATGTGAAGTTTTGTTACAGAGGTAAACTCATGTCATGGGGGTTTGTTGTACAGATTATTTCATCACCCAGATATTAAGCCCACTGCCCAGTAGTTACTGGTTCTCGGTCTACTCCCACCCCCCAACCCTCAGGTAGACCCCAGTGTCTGTTGTTTCCTTCTTTGTGCTCATAGTTCTCACGATCTAGCTCCCACTTATAAGTGAGAACATACTGTATTTCATTTTCTGTACATGAATTAGTTTGCTAAGAATAATAGCCTCCAGCTCCATCCATGTTCCTATGAAAAACATGATCTCATTCTTTTTTATGGCTGCATAGTATTCCATGGTGTATGTATACCACATTTTCTTTATCCAATTTGTCACTGATGGGCATTTACATTGATGCCATGTCTTTGCTATTGTGAATAGCACTGCTATGAACATAAATGTCCGTGTGTCTTTATAATAGAACAATTTATATTCCTTTGGGTATATACCCAGTAATGGGATTGCTGGGTAAAATGGTATTTCTGTCTGTAGGTCTTTGAGAAATTGCCACACTGTCTTCCACAATGGTTGAAGGAATTTACATTCCCACCAACAGTGTATAAGTGTTCCCTGTTATTTGCAACCTTGCCAACATCTGTTTCTTTGTACATATTTTATTAATAGCCATTCTGACTGGTGTGAGATGGTATCTCATTGTGGATTTGATTTGCATTTCTCTCATTATCAGTGATGTTGAGCTTTTTTCATACACTTGTTGGCCGCATGTATGTCTTCTTTTAAGAAGTTTCTGTTCATGTCCTTTGCCCACTTTTTAATAGGGTCATTTGTTTTTCTCTCGTAAATTTGTTTAAGTTCCTTATAGATGCTGGATATTAGACTTTTGTCAGATGCATATTTTGCAAATATTTTCTCCCATTCTGTAGGTTGTCTGTTTACTCTGTTGATAATTTCTTTTGCTGTGCAGAAGTTCTTAAGTTTAATTAGATCGCATTGTCAATTTTTCCTTTTGTTGTGATTGCTTTTGGTGTCTTTGTCGTGAAATCTTTGCCAGTTCCTGTGTCCTGAATGGTATTGATTGCCTAGGTTGTCTGCCAGTGTTTTTATAGTTTCTGGTTTTACATTAAGTCCTTAATCCATCTTGAGTTAATTTTGTATATGGTGTAAGGAAGGGGTCCAGTTTTAATATTCTGCATGTGGCTAGCCAGTTATCTCAGCACCATTTATTGAATAGGGAGTCTTTTCCTCATTGCTTGTTTTTGTCAGCTTTGTTGAAGATTCACATGGTTGTAGGTGTACAGCCTTATTTCTGGGCTTTCCATTCTGTTCCATTGGTCTATGTTCCTGTTTTTGTACCAGCATCATGCTGTTTAGGTTACTGTAGCCCTGTAGTATAGTTTGAAGTTGGGTAACTCAATGCTTCCAGCTCTGTTCTTTTTGCTTCAGATTGCCTTGGCTACTCAGGCTGTTTTTTGGTTCCATATGAATTTTAAGATAGTTTTCTTCTGGTTCTGTGAAGAATATTGTTGGCAGTTTGATGGAAATAGCTTTGAATCTGTAAATAGCTTTGGGCAGTAAGGCCATTTTAATGACTTTGATTCTTCCTATCCATGAGCATGGGATGTTTTTCCATTTGTTAGTGTCTTCTCTGATTTCTTTGAGTAGTGTTTTGTAATTCTCATTGCAGCAATCCTTCACCTCCCTGGTTAGCTGTATTCCTAGGTATTTTATTCTTTTTATGGCAATTGTGAATGGGATTGCCTTTCTGATTTGACTCTTGGCTTGGCTGTTGTTGGCATATAGGAATGCTAGTGATTTTTTTGTACATTGATTTTGTATCCTGAAACTTTGCTGAAGTTGTTTATCAGCTGAAGGAGGTTTTAGACTGATCAAAATCTTTGAGTTTATATATTTTTTAATTTAATTGCTTCACTTTCAAAAACTGTGTTTACTCCTATTTATAGAGAGTTCTGGAAATTGAGGTATATAATCAAGTGAAATTCAATAATAAATCCGATTGCCAGTTGTGCCCTTTTGTTTTCCAGAGAAACAGAACCAATTGGATATTTATTTATAAGGAATTGTCTCATGTGATTATGGTGGCTGAGAACCTCACAATCTGCCGTCTGCAAGCTGGAGACCCAGGAAAGCAGATGAGATAGTTTCACTCTGAGTCTAAAGGCCTGAGAAACATGGTAAGTCCCAGTCAAAGAGCAGAAGACCAATGGCCCAGTGCAGTCAGCCAGACAGAGAGAGAGCAAATTCTCCCTTCCTCTGCTTTTGTGTTCTGTTCAAGCCTTCAACAGATGGGGTGATGCCCACCTACATTAGGGAGAGGAGTCTGCTTTACTTAGTCCACCAACTCACAGGCTAATCTCACTGGGAAACAACCTTACAGGTACACTGTATTCATCCATTTTCATGCTGCTGATAAAGACACACCTGAGACTGGGCAATTTACAAAAGAAATGTTTACTTGGACTTACAGTTCCATGTGGCTGGAGAAGCCTCACAATCATGGTGGAAGGCAAAGAGGAGCAAGTCACATCTTACATAAATGGCAGCAAGCAAAGACAGAGAGCTTGTGCAGGGGAATTCCTTTTTTTAAAACCATCAGATCTCATGAGACTTAGTCACTATCACGAGAACAGCATGAGAAAGACTTGCACCCATGATTCAATTACCTCCTACCGGGTCCCTTCGACAATATGTGGGAATTCAAGATGAGATCTGGGTGGGGACACAGCCAAACCATATCATCCCAACCCGGCCCCTCCAAAATCTCACATCCTCACATTTCAAAGCCAATCATGCCTTCCCAACAGTCCCTCAAAGTCTTAACTCATTTCAGCATTAACCCAAAAGCCCACAGCCCAAAGTCTCATCTGAGACAAGGCAAGTCTCTTCCACCTATGAGCCTGTAAAATCAAAAACAAGTTAGTTACTTCCTAGATACAGTGGGGGTACAGGCATTGTGTAAATACTGCCATTCCAAATGGGAGAAATCGGCCAAAACAAAGGTTCTACAGGCCCCATACAAGTCTGAAATCCAGTGGGGCAGTCAAATCTTAAAGCTCCAAAATGATCTCCTTTGACTCCATGTCTCATATCCAGGTCATGCTGATGCAAGAGGTAGGTTCCCATAGTCTTGGGCAGCTCCACCCCTGTGGCTTTGCAGGGTACAGCCTCCCTCCCAGCTGCCTTCACGGGCTGGTGTTGAGTGTCTGCATCTTTTCCATGCACACAGTGCAAGCTATCATTGGATCTACCATTCTGGAGTCTGGAGGATTGTTGCCCTCTTCTCACAGCTCAACTACGCAGTGCCCCAGTAGGGACTCTGTATGGGGACTCCGATCCCACATTCCCCTTCCACACTGCCTTAGCAGAGGTTCTCCATGAGAGCCCTGCCCCTGCAGCAAACTTCTGCCTGGGCATCCAGGCATTTCCATGCATCTTCTGAAATCTAGACAGAGGTTCCCATACCTCAATTCTTGACTTTTGTGCACTCGCAGGCTCAACACCATGTGGAAGCTGCCAAGACTTGAGGCTTGCACCCTCTGAAGCCATGGCCTGAGCTTGACACTGGCTCCTTTCAGCTACAGCTGGAGTGGCTGGGGCACAGGGCACCTAGTCCCTAGGCTGCACACAGCACGGGGACCCTGGGCCTGGCCCACAAAAACACCTTTTCCTCCTAGGCCTCCAGCCCTGTGATGAGAGGGACTGTCACAAAGGTCTCTGACATGCCCTGGAGATATTTTCCTCATTGTCTTGGTGATTAACATTCAGCTCCTTGTTACTTTAAAAAAAATTTTTGTTTTTTTATTTTTTACACTTCAAGTTCTAGGATACATGTGCAGAACATGCAGGTTTTTTACATAGGTATACATGTGTCATGGTGGTTTGCTGCACTCATCAACCCATCATCTAGGTTTTAAGCCCTGCATGCATTAGGTATTTCTCCTAATGCTGTTACTCCCCTTGCCCCCCACCCCCCAACAGGCCCAGGTGTGTGATATTCCCCTCCCTGTGTCTATGTGTTCTCATTGTTCAACTCCCACTTATGAGTGAGAACATGCAGTATTTGGTTTTCTGTTCCTGTGTTAGTTTGCTGAGAATGATGGTTTCCAGCTTCATCCTTGTTACTTTTGCAAATTTCTGTAGCCGGCTTCAATTTCTCCTCAGAAAATGGGTTTTTCTTTTCTATCACATTGTCAGATTGCAAATTATTTGAATGTTTATGCTCTGCTTCCCTTATAAAACTGAATGCCTTTAACAGCACCCAAGTCACCTCTTGAATGCTTTGCTGCTTAGAAATTTCTTCCACCAGATACCCTAAATCATTGCTCTCAAGTTCAAAGTTCCAAAAATCTCCTCCAATTTGGGGCATATGGGGTACCAATTTGGGGGGTACCAGAGCAGGGGCAGAATGCCGCCATTCTCTTTGCTAAAACATAACAAGAGTCACCTTTGCTCCAGTTCTCAACAAGTTTCTCATCTCCATCTGAGACCACCTCAGTCTGGAGCTTATTGTCCATATCACTATCAGGCTTCTGGTCAAAGCCATTCAACAAGTCTCTAAGAAGTTCCAAACTTTCCCACATTTTGCTGTCTTCTGAGCCCTCCAAACTATTCGAACCTCTGCCTGTTACCCAGTTCCAAAGTTGATGCCACATTTTTGGGTATCTTTTCAGCAGCACCCTACTCTACTGGTACCAAATTACTCTATTAGTCCATTTTCATGCTGCTGATAAAGACATACTCGAGACTGGGCAATTTACAACAGAAAGAGGTTTAATTGAACTTACAGTTCCATGTAGCTGGGGAAGCCTCACAATCATGGCAGAAGGCAAGGAGGAGCAAGTCACATCTTACATGCATGGCAGCAGGCAAAGAGAGAGCTTGTTCAGAGGAACTCCTCTTTTTAAGACCATCAGATATTATGAGACTTATTCACTATCAGGAGAACAGCATGAGAAAGACTTGAACCCATGATTCAGTTACCTCCCACCGAGTCCCTCCCACAACATGTGGGAATTCAAGATGAGATTTGGGTGAGAACACAGCCAAAAAATATCATACACCCAGAATAACATTTAACCACATATCTGGGCAACCCATGGCCCAATGAAATTGACACATAAAATTAGTCATCACAAGTCTACCCTGTGTCTACTTGACTGTGATTTAAAGACAAATAGTATATCTGTAAAGTGTGTATCACACTTAATTTCCAAATAAAGACAAGACAATAACAAGGGCATTATTTCACCTAACATGTTACAATTATCCTGCATACAACAAAAAAAAAAGTAATAACCCTTTCCTCATAAGAGAGGTAAATCCTTGAATGATGTTTACTTCTCCTCTTGATATATTGTAACTTAAATACTTGATGTAAAATTATCAATACTTAAATACTATGATATAAAGTCAATATATATTATGTTACAGATAAAGGAATAAGAAAGGAAAGAAAACAAATATTATATACACACACAAAAATATATTCATAACAAAATAAGGAGGAAATATTCATGATAATTACAGTCCTCATTTCTGTAACTGTTTACATGGTCGTTGCTGGTGTTTATAACTATTTTCTCCCACTACTCATTCTGTATTCCCTTTACTTTCAGCATATATCACAGATGACCATGGTTCTTTACTTGGTGGAGTGACCTAAACCTTCATTCCTGAAGTGTCTGAGCCATTGGTAGCTCCTGTCTGAACTGGGTTGTTGTAGTTTTCCACTGACCTTAATCACAGGGCATGGTAATACTAAGAGATGCCCTAAGAGATCTCCAATATTTCAGACAGACTCTTCCTTACTCCATTGTGTAACAGCAGTTGAATTTCCCTTTGGCAGTGAGGATCAGTCACCCCAACCAGCATAGTAACTCCCATCTTTGCCTGTTGATTCAGAGGCATGAAGAACCCACAGTGAATGGGTAGTCTTAACGGTTGTGTCTCCCAGTAGAAGCATTCTTTCATCTGAAACTAAGACTTGACAGCATGCACAGCATAAGGTCACAGAAACAGGAAGTAAAAGTTTTGCTGTGGGTCGCTAGGGGTAATAATGAATGGTGCCACTCTCATTTCTACCCCGACTCTGGGCCCATGAAACCTGGCTATGGGAGAAGGAACACCTTTAATGAATGCTGATTCAGAGCATATAGAGCTTCCCAGAAAATGCTTCCCCAACCCTGCAAGGCATTGCCACCTAGATGGTGTTGTAACTGAGTCTTCAAAAGGCCATCCCACTGTTCTAAACCAGCTGCTTCTGAATGGTGGGAAACATGGTAAAACCAGTGATGTGCTAGCCCCTGTCCCCCTCCTCTGGGCTCTGCTCCAAGAGCTCTGCCCAACCAGCACTACGCCAGATTTCAGGACCTGTGTGGGTTGCCTCCTCCCTGCATCTGTCCTCTAGATGTGGATGTGGCTGGAGCTTGGCCGTGAGGACCTAGAGTCCCTGACAGTGTGGGGAAGACTTGGAAGAGTAGTGACCCGTGGCCTGGGGCTAAAAGTGCATACATTCCAAAGAGTTAGAATTATCATTTCACATTTAATCTTCCAGGAGGTTATGAAGGTACATTTACCAAGGTAAGAAGACAGACATATCTAAAGAGATTTTTATTTAAAACCTGATGGCTTGACTCATAACTTTTAGATATTTAGACCTAACATACATGGGCCTCCACTTGCATTCTTTGCCCTGGGTCCTGCAAATGTTAGAGAGGGCCTGTTCCTTTACTGGAGCTGTCAGCTCTGGATTCCCTGTGGTCTATCCTGCCCTGCTTCTTTATAACGTCAACACATCTTTGATCTCCTCACTCCACCTTCCTCACTCTACCTCAGCCATCTACTCCTGTGTTCATAACTCAACCTTTGTCATTACAAGGAAATTTTGCTGTACTATCTGCAAAACTTACATCTCAAACATCCTAGGCTCAGACCAGCCACTGACTCATATTTTTCCAGCTTATTCCCTCAAGTTACCCAACTCTGACAATTTTTTGTGCTCATCAAGACCTCCCATCCATGATCCATGAACCCTACCACTTTTCCACTGTTCTGTACTTCTCTCACTCTCCAGCTTAGAGTTCATGGTCCATGTGTCAGGAACTCCTACTAAGCATGCACAAGCATCTGTTTTCCCCTTCCTCCTGGGCACACATCCAGACCACACTTCCCAGCCTCCCTTGCAGCTAGGTGGAGTCATGTGACAGAGTTCCAGCCAATGGGACATGAGTAGATAGGATGTGTGCACAGGAGGGGGGTTCAGAATGGCAGTAATGATAACCACAGTGACCTTGGAAGCCTGGGACCCTAACTTGCACCCACCTAGAACATTTTCCCTGGAGTATTAAGAAAAAGGAAATCTATTTAATCTGAGCCATTGCATTTTGTTACATCAGCTGCATTCCTATATCGCCTCACTGAAATCACTCCCCTGCATATAGCCGGGAGGGCAAGCACCAACGTGGCCAGGGTTAAGAGCAGGGATTGTCCAACCAAGACCACCTGGGTCATATTCTGGCTCCACAACATACTGGCTGTGCTACCTGAGCAAGTTATTTCTCCTCCGTGCCTCTGTTTCCTCACCCGTAAAATGGAGATGATAATGGAACCTACTCCTAGATCCGTTTGAGACCCACAGGTCTGGTAAGCAAGTACTGTAGAACAATGAGACCCTGCCTGCCAGAGTGAACGCTATGTATCTGCCACCACTGCATCTGCTCTCAACCCCACTGCTTCTCTCATACTTAACTGGGGCAGGGGGACCAAATTCTAGTTAAATTCAGGCTTCCCCTCCTCCTGTTTGTGTCCAAGCAGCTGAGCCATGTTGAAGAATGTCACAAACCCCTGCTGTGCTGCCTCATCTTGCTCCCCACTCATGGCTGCAGCCCACTGGTGGCCCTCGCACCTCCTAGCTGTCCCTCTGCATGTCTCTTCAGTTCTCCCAGGCTGCAGCCACGCCTTCTCCTTGCCCGATGCTGAGCAGTAACCTCATGCCTCACTGAGGAAGGAGAAGCTGTCAGAGGAGAACTCCTTTGTGCTCCCACATCAAACCCACGTACCTCCCTGTGTTCCCTTATCTGTTCCCTTATCTGTGTTCCCTTATCACCTGTCTCCTGGTTCTTCTCAAATTAGGCTCCTCCTGCCCCCAAAAGCACTGAAAGGACTCTGTCTAGGATGCTAAATCCAAGAGTCAGTCTCAATTCTCATTTTCCCTGACCTGCTAGCAGCATTGGATCAGCCCTGTTTCCTCACAACGCTTTATTTCCTTGGGTTCTAGAAAGAACGCTCCTGTCTTTATACCCCGCTGGCCACTCTGTCTTCTCACCTGCTTCCTCCCGCACTGCCCTCTAAACATGGGATTCCTGGGAGTTTCTTCCTCAGCCTCTTCTCTTCCCTTTCTGTCCCCACTCCTCCCCGACAATCAGCAAGTCCCATGGTTTTAGTTACCATCATAGGCAATAATCCCAAATTCAGATTTACAAAGAGCACCTGTCTCTCCAATTTAAACTCTGGATTCTTTTGACCAACTGCCCACACTTCTTCACTTCCTGAGATCTAATAGGAAACTTAAATTTAAGCTTATCTGAAAGAGAATTGTTGATTTTCAAATCGTCTCTCCCACCAAAAAGAAACCCTTGCTCCCTCCCCAATTTAATTATCTCAATAAATGTTCTTACCATAAACCTAATTTCCCAGGCCAAAAAAACAAAACAAAACAAAACAAAAAAACAGCCACCCTTGACTCCCCTGGGTCCTTACATCACATCAATTGGCAGGTTTTGCTTAAAACATCTGACGCTCCTCACCATCCCTCTTCACCCTCCCCTGGGACTATCATTCCCCCACCTGAACCACTGAGGGAGTTTCCTGGCTAGTCCTGCTCTAATGATTGATGACCCAGCCTATTAGCCACTCAGCAGTCAAGCTGTCCTTCGAAAACCAAAGGCAGATCGCGCAATCCCCTTGTTCAGGACCTATCTGTGGGTGCCCACTGATCACCTGTGATCTAACCCTGGTTAGATCTAGTCCCTCTCTCCTTGGTGTCCCCTGCTCCAGTCACACTGGTATTCTTCCAAGGTCCCAGTTTGTTCCAGGGCTTTGCATGTGCTGTTTCCCCTGCCTGGTGATCTTCATCTGCTATGATGTCACTTCATTCAGGCCTCTGTCCGAACGCTGCCTCTTTAGAAAGTCTGTGTTCCTTCATCAGGCTGGGTCCCCTTGCCTCTATTAGTCCCCTTTATAGCAATTACTGGTTTTTACTTTAATACTATGTATTTATTTCTCATTTATTTTCTATCTCCCTACTGACAAATAGTAGCTAACCGATGGCTGGGACCATATCCATCTTGCTTCCTGCTTGTGGCAGGATGTTTTCAGCTGCATGTAACAGATGAAGCAATGAAAAGTGATTTAGACAATCAAGGATATCTGTGACCCCACATAAATGCACATTCAGCAGCTCAGCAACATCAGAGCCTGGGGTTGACATTTGTTCTTCTCACACCAAAGAATGGCTGCTGCAGCTCCAGCCTTCACATCCAACTCAACCATGTCAGAAGGAAGAGAAAGGACTTTGATCTTCACATCTGTTTAGAATCTTCCAGAATCCCTAGTCAGCTTCCCCTTTTATATCCCTGGCCAGACAAGATCAAGGGCCCACCCCTAAACCCAAGTAGAAGAGGATGAGCAAAGTTGGCTCTGATCAGTCATGATTTCTCCCTGGAGGGGAGGACGAACTCAGCTTCCTAGAGCACGTGCTCCCTGATAGGTTCACAAAATGGGACCCTGAGATCAAGGAGGAAAAGGGTGTGTGGCTATTAGGTGACAAATCCGGAATGATTGTCTCAATTCTGTATCCCCTGCACCTAGAACAGGGCCTGGCTCAGAGCAGATGCTTGATAAATGCATGCTGATTGGATGGTAGAATATTTGTGCCTTTACAGAGGAGAGGTGTCAGAGGGAGCAGGACCAGAAATAATGTGCTGTAACTCAGGCCCACTAAGTGTCAAGGTTTTTGCATGCAGTACATGAATCCAAACACACATACACACACACACACACACACACACACACACACACACACACACACAGGGAAGCAGGGAGTATTATCCTGATTTTACAGATTAAGAAATTGAGGTACAGGGAAGTCAAATAATTTTCCCAAGGACCCATAGCTGTAAAAGATGGTAAAGTTAGGATTTGAACCCCAAACAGTCTGTGTTTCTTCCCCTAGAAGAACCAATGCTAGTGAAAGCCTTGGAGAGGTAGAGGGTAGTTCTTTCTTTGAAGTGAGAGGGAGGGAGAAAGTGTGGAAAATGTTCAGGTTCAAGGGGAGAATGTGGACAATCTCATGTCAGATGGCCCCAGTCTTTTCAGTAAGTCACCCTCAGAGTCACCTGCTGATGAGTAGGATGAAGCTCAGACAGAAGTGGAAATGGATTGGCATGAACACGGGGAGGACGGAGATGGTGACCAGGCGGAGAGGAACAGTGGAGATGGTAAGCAGCCAGTGAGCCCCACAGCTGGGGCTGTGCAGAGCATCAGAGAATCAGGAAGACCCAGGGAGGTGGGGACAGGGGTGACTGGGACCTGGAATGAGGGAGGTACAAATGCCAGAGGCTGGCTCGGTGCCTTGTACCTGTTCTGTTGGTGGGGGAGGGCAAGGATTTTTCAAGAGTTAAGTCTGAGCAGACCCGCTCCCAGGTTTCAAATCTGGGGCAGATGGTGTCTGGGTAGTTATTGAAAAAGGCTGAGCAGAAAGGAGGCTTTGTGTACAAAGGAAGGAGGATCCTGCTAAACACCAGTGAAGGGGCTGGACCCCGGCCAGACAGTGCTTGGCAGGACAGGCCTGGGCTGAACTGGATTGTATGTGACCAGAAAGGACAGGGAGTCCAGGGAGCTGGAGAAGAAGACAGAGCCAACTGAGACTGGCAGACCAGCCAGAAACAGCAGGGGCGGGACCTGGGACCTGGGCTTTACTTAACAGCCCCAGGGCTGTAGGGCTACAGTTCAACTTCTGCAGAGCTCGCCTGTCAAGTACAAGGGCAGCTGACAAACGTGTGTGGTTTGAGATGACTTGACCTTGGTTGGTATTTCTACTACCTGCTTAGATAACATCTGGGCACTGTTTTTCTAAGAACTGCAACTGAAAAGGAAAGCACACACTTTACTAAGATTCCCACGGCCAGGTCCGTGGGCCAGGCCTGGAAGCCACAAGGAGGAGGCTGAGGGAGGTTCTCCTGGTGGGAGGAGGACTGCCCACCTCCAGCTCAGATGCTGTGGGTGCAGACACCTGCCCCTGCCACGTTGGCTCAGGTGGCTCTCTTTGCAGGTACAATGAGCTTACGAACAGCTCTGGCCCAGGTGGAGGAAGAGACAAATCTGGCGCTCAGAGGAAAAGCAGCAGTGAGTTGGGGCCAGAATCACTGATCCACTGAGACAGGCCGTGGAGACAGAGGCACACATGGAGCCTGCAGGAGGAAGAGCAGGAGGAGTCAGACATAGGGCAAGGTCGCCCAAGGCAAAGCTTGTAGACACTGAGCACCTACGGCCTTTCTTCTCGTGGCAACACATTCCAGTTGCTGACAAAGTTCTAGGAAGAAACGAATGATCTCTCTGGCTCCCAGCTGAAAAAGGAAGTGCAAAGTTTGGGAAAGGGGCCCATTCTTGGGTGATTTATCTACCATTGAAGAAGGGGCCTTAAGGAGGCCCCTTTGTCCTGGCTCCTTCCACATCACAGGGGGCAGGAGAGCCTCTGGATGTGTCCAGTTGCAAAGCAGCTGAGGCTGGCGATCTTCCCGTGATTTCTCACTCAAGTATTTGCCCTAACCAACAAGATGGCTTTAATCCATAAATGGCCCACAATGGGTTTGTCTCACATGCACTCGGTGCTGCCTGGGCTCCTGTTGGGTCATAAGGTGAGAACACGGTGCCCTGCCCCCTCGCCCTGCTGCAGTGCCACACGCATAGCCACCCTGCCCACCCTCCTTGCTCCTTCCCACCCTCCGCCTGCCCACCTGTCAGAGAAACTCTGCCTCCCCATGTCTCTCGGCTCCCGTGGTGGCCTCCCTTCTCACTAACTCTTCTGTTACATAAACTGAGGCTGGACCTGAAAGCACACAACAACAATGCCATTTATCCCCATCGTTCAATCAGTCATTCATCTCCCACTACTCACGGGACCCTGAGCAAGTGACTTAACCTGTTTGTTAACATGGAATGATTGTGAGAATTAAATGAACAAATCCATGGCCATCCATGGCATATTTTACATGTTCAATATGAGTTCATTGTTATCACTATTGATGTTTTCATTATAGTCTGTTATCACTTATCCAAACATTTACTGAAATCAGCTGTGTGTCGGGTACACTCTACAGAGTATGGGAGGAAGAATGGCCAAGGAGGCCCACATTTCAGCAGCTCCGCACTGGAATGGTCTGAACACCGCCCCTCTATCTGTACTTCAATGGGCCACTTCCTGTAAAGAAAAAAAATCTTATCCAATAAAGCATTTCTTTGCAGAAGTCTAGAAATCCTTTGTATTCTCTTGGGTCATGACCTCTCTGTCAATATGATTTCTTCCCCTGGGTTAAAGGACTCTGCCAAACATGGCGAGCAGGCCATAATGAGAGATGGGGTGGTATGCATTGTCTGGGATGCTTTTCTTTGCCTTTGTCAAGTTGCAGAGAAGAAAGGCCTTCCGAGAACAGGGACAAGGCAGTCCCCTATCCCACAATGCAGACATGACACCGCTGCATCTTCTGGTGACCACACCACCTCGTGGTCACCACTGGAACTCCACCCAACCTCCTAAAATGTGAAAGTCAGCCGCAGTCCTTCTGTCAGAGTGACCTTGAGGACTACTTGGTGAGTGATATGGTTTGGATTTGTGTCCCCGCCCAAATCTCATGTCCAGTTGTAATCCCCAATGCTGGAGGAGGGGGCCTGGTGGGAGGTGACTGGATCACCGGGCAGATTTCTCCCTTGCTGTTTGCATGATAGTGAGTGAGCTCTCACGAGATCTAGTTGTTTAAAAATGTGCAGCACCTCCCCCTTTGCCCTTTTCCTCCTGTTCCTGTTATGTAAGACATGCCTGCTTCCCCTTCACCTTCTGCCATGATTGTAAGTTTCCTGAGGCCTCCCCAGCCATGCTTCCTGTACAGCCTGTGTGAGCCAATTAAACCTCTTTTCTTTATAAACTACCCAGTCTCAGGTATTTCTTTACAGCAGTGTGAGGACAGACTACTACAGTGAACAACACTGCCTAATTGAGGCAAACATTCTTAGAAATGAAAAAGGAAAACAACCCACTCCTCGGAAGACAGTATGTAATAGTGGTTCGAGCCAGATTGGAGTTTCACCTCCAGACGAATGAGCTGGGTGGCCTTGGGCACATTACACAGCCTCTCTAAACCAGTTTCCTCATCTGAACTGAAGTCATAATAATGCCTATCTCATAAGGTCGATATGAGGACAGCATGAAGTTCCGGATGTGTGGTTTCATACATGGCCAGTTAGTACCTGCCACCTGAGCATCCTCTGTCTCCTCCTGCCCACCCCCTGCCACTGGATTCAGTGTTAGGAGTGCAAAGTCCATTCACACACAAGCCCCGTCTTGCTTGGGTCCATGAAAACTGATGTTTCCCACACATTTCTGGAACCACCAAATAAAGTCCACACATAGCCGCAAATCAGTCCCAATCATGACTCCCATAGCTGGAGGGCCATACACACTGCACATGTCACATCTGCCTGCCTCTAAAGGGCCACCTGAATGGGGACATGGTGACAGCTTTATGGCAAAAGGTGGCCACACAAATTCCTCCCATCCCTGTACACTGTGCCCTTTGCTGAGAGGTTCTGGACACTGATGCTCTGGCCCTCTCAGGATTATAAGCACTACCTCAGGCTGGAAAGGAGTCCCTCCTTCACTCTGCTGTGCCCAGTCAGGAGAGCCCTGCCAAGCCTTACTGGGACCCATTGTGTCACAGAGTAATAGAGGTTCTCCATCCCCACACAATTGCTTTCCTTCCTTGAAGTGGGTTTGAAGTGCTAGCTGCATGACATCTTCAGAGCCAGCATCCCATCAGGCACCTGATCCAGAACGCTGCTAACTCGCTCTGTCTGTTCCTTTTTTCCTGGCCCCAGTGAATGCCAATTGAGGATAGACTTTGTATCAGTTATCTGTCTATTACCAGGAAACAAATGGCTATAAAGTTAGTTGGCTTAACACAACAACCACTTTATTTGTTCATGACCCTGTGGGTCAGCTTAGCTGGGTGGTTTCTCTTGGGTGACTCATGTGGTTCCAGGAATCGTCTGATGGTTTGATGAGGGCCTGAGGGTCCAGGTGGCCTCCCTTACATGTCTGAGAGTTGGTGTCAACTGTCAGTTAAGTCTTTTTATCTCCTTGTGTCTCTCATCTTCCATATGGTGACTGCAGCTTTCCTAGAGGACAGAGGTGGGAGCTGTAAGGCCTCTGGGGGGCCTAGAGTCAGAAGTCACACGGTGCTACTTCTGCTTTCTAACTGGCTAAGGCAAGTCCCATGAACAGCCCAGATTCAAAGGAAATAAAGTCTACCTCTTGATGGGTTGACAGCAAAGTTACATTTCAGAGGAAGCTCACACAGGGATAGAGTGACATTTTGCAGCCATCTTTGCAAGCAGTCTCCCACATAGTCTTGGGGTTTTTTGTTTATTCTATCTCAGTTGGCTCCTCATCCTTCCTGGAAATCAGTGAATGTAAGTTACTACTCCAGGGTGGAGGAGCAGAAGGACTTCAACACCAAATGCATCTGTATGTTTCTTTCCCCCCTCACCTCTTGTCGTTGTCTTACTTCTGCCCCATTTCCCACAAGTGTGTGCTGCTTGGATCCTTTCTTTCCTTCTAACCTTAAAGACAAACATTTCTTTCTTTCTTTTTTTTAAAGAAGGTTCTTACTCTGTCTCCCAGGCCGGAGCACAGTGGCACAATCATGGTTCACTGCAGCCTCAAGCTCTCAGGCTCAAGCAATCCTCCCACCTCAGTTCCCAAGTAGCTGGGACTACAGGCACGCACCACCATGACAAGCTAATTTTTATTTTTATTTCATGTAGAGATAGGGCCTCACTTTGTTGCCCAGGTTGGGAAAGACAAACATTTCTAAGCCAAAAGCAATAGCTCCATCACTCAGAGAACCTCCCAGGTGCCAAAAATCAGTTCATCCAGGCCAAGGACAAGAAGCAGTCGTAGTGACCATGGGGAAGGCAACAAGGAAACAGATGTGAGAGATAATGAAGAGATGAATCCTGCTGGTGAGAGATGCAGCCTTTTAAAATTATTTAAGATCCCTCATTTGGAAAGCACATTGGAGAGAAGGCAAAAGAAGAATGGAAAGTAGGTAAGGCTGAGATAGAGTGTGAAGATCTAGTCCTCCTTGGAAATTTGATCATGATTGCTTTAAATGTTTACATACATTTTGGGATAATTGACAGTTTTGCAATACCAACTCTTCCAATTCATGAACATGGTACATCTCTCCCTGTATTTAGGTCTTCTTTAATATCTTTCAAGCAAGTTTTGTAATTTTATCCTTTTGAATTTAAAGCATGTTAAGGCTATAACATTTTTATTTAAATATTTCTTAGTAACTTTTTTGAGAAGCGTGTGGCTACAGATGTGGATGCTGATACTCTCAATGAATAGTGGAAGTGTTATGTGGTCTGAATCAGTGGTGGAGACAACAAACGAGGTTTCCCGTAAAACAGGTGTCCCTATCCATGGTCACGTTTGCCTGCTGTTGAGAAAGAGCATTTCTGTAATAGACCAATAACTAGATAAAGAAAGCACAAATCTGTTTGGGGTTGCATTGTGGATGCCAATCTGCATGTTCTCAAGTTAGTGACTTAAAAAAAAAAGAAATAAAGAAAGTAAGAAAAGAAGAAGGGAAGTATATTTCTGGACTGACTAATACAACTGTGCCTCATCACCTGGGGTCCACAGGAGCTAAGAGAATTTACAAATGTTTCAACCTCTCTAAGGAACATGATGTTCTCCTGCACATTGTGAGAAAACTCCTCAATAAAGAAAGTAAGAAACCCAGGACCAAAGCACCCAAGCTTCCCCACTGTGTTACTCCACATGTCTGGCAACTCAAACATCAGCATACCGCTTCAAGGAAACAGCATGCTAAAAAATATATATATGTATATATATATGTGTGTATATATATGTGTATATATATGTGTATATATATGTGTATATATGTGTATATATGTATATATATGTGTATATATATATGTGTATATATATGTATATATATGTGTATATATATGTGTATATATGTGTATGTATATGTGTATATATATGTGTATATATGTGTATATATGTATATATGTATATATATAGTGTATATATGTATATATATGTGTGTGTATATATATATATACACACACATATATATATACACATATATATATGGAAGAAGCTGTAGAATATGCTAAACTTTTGGCCAAGGAAATGAAGGAGGTCAAAGAAAAACACTAGAAAGAGATTGCCAAGAGACCGAGGCTGTTTTCTCTGAAAGCTTCTACCTCTGAGTCCAGTCAAAAATAAGATTTTCTAAGAGTAGCAAATAAATAAGATCAGACATCCACAAGAGGGAGAGGGAGGGGAAGAAGGTGAGAGAAAGAGAGAGAGAGATTTCAGACACTACAATTTATCAGACACTGATTATAAAACAATCTTTTTTATTTATTTTTTCAGAGACAGGATCTCACTCTATTGCCCAGGCTGGAGTGCAGTGGCACAATCTCACCTCACCACAGCCTAAAACTCCCAGGCTTAGATGATCCTCCCACCTCAGCCTCCCAAGTAGCTAGGACCACAGGCGCACACCACCATACCCAGCTAATTTTTGTATTTTTTTGTAGAGACAGAGTTTCACCATGTTGCCCAGGCTGGTCTCAAACTCCTGGGTTCAAGCGATCTGCCCACCTAGGCCTCCCAAAGTTCTGGGATTACAGGTGTGAGGCACCAAGCCCAGCCAAAATGATCTTTTTATTTTATTTAAGTAAATGAAAGACAACTTTGAAAATATCTACGGGGAACAGCAAACTACAACAATTACCTCCCAAATGTGACAGATAAACAAATAAAATGTCTAGAAATTTTAAGAATACAATAATTGAGCAAAGTTGCTGAATTTGGGCATGTAAACAGTAACCCTAATGGAGTTATGTAATATGGTTACCCAAATGGAGTCTGGCATGAAGTTCATGACTTCAGTCCAGCTCCACAGAACACTCTGGCCTTTTGCCAGATCATCTCCTCCAGTCACAATGTTAGGATCCAAGGGCATACTGTAAGTGGTTTTGGGGCAATTGGGGTTCCAAACATTGGTACCAACATCCCCAACCTAGGGGCAAAATTCTTATTCCCTGTGGGAGGCATTGCACACTGCTGCAGGTCTGCTGACTTTATTCCAATATGCTGTTTCTCATCTGTGACCCTATGATCTTAAGGACCCCAACCAGGGGTCCCACGCTGGACAAGTATGGAAGAAGTGACTGTGACTAGCTGTTGAAGACCAGTTCAGCCCACTAGAGGGAAAATGGAAGCAAATAGCTGGACCAATGTCCCTGAGTCTGCTTTACCAAGATGTCTTTCTCACTCTCTGTCCATCTCTTGGCGCTTAACAAGCCTGGGAGAAGACAGAGTTTACCTAGTCCCGAGGCTGAATACTTAGCATGACATTGTCTACCTGGAACCACAATATTAAAAGCATTTAGAGATTTCTAAGCTGTCACAGGACAGAGGGAAGGAGAAAAATAATGATAAGATAACCCAGGGATAAAATTCCAAATATTCTCTGAATCCTGGGGCAAAACTGTTTGTTTTTAACTCTGATAAAAATCACAGTAATTGGCCAGGCGTGGTGGCTCATGCCTGTAATCCCAGCACTTTGGGATGCCAAGGCAGAAAAATCACTTGAGTCAGAAGTCCAAGACCAGCCTGGCCAACATGGTGAAACTCTGTCTCTACTAAAATACAAAAATTAGCCAGGTGTGGTGGCATGCGCTGCAGCCTAGGAGCAATAGGCTGTACCATATAGCGTAGGTGTGTAGCAGCTGTATCATCTAGGTTTGTGTAAGCACACTGTATGAGGTTCACACAACAATCAAATTTCCTATCGATGTGTTTCTCAGAATGTATTCCCATTGTTAAGTGACACGTGACTAGCTATTAGAAGAAACACAGGCAATCTACACTTTGGGAAGCAGAGAAAAATTATCACCTGCTACTATTTTCCCTCATATTGTTGGTTATTTCAAAACTCTCTGGATATAAAGCTAGTTAGAAGCAAGGGTGATTTCTAGTTTGCCCAGCTTCATTTCCCCCAGGACAGTGGTTCCTGGCCTGAGTTCTTATGGGATAAGGGGAAAGAGTTCCTGGTTCTGTGTGTGTATTAGTTCATTTTCACACTGCTGATAAAGACATACCCAAGACTGGGCGATTTACAAAAGAGGTTTAATTAACTTACAGTGCCACATCTCTGGCGAGGCCTCACAATCATGGCGGAAGGTGAAAGGCACGTCTCACATGGAGGCCGACAAGAGGGCTTGTGCTGGGAAACCCCTCTTTTCAAAACCATCAGATCTTGAGAGATTCATTCACTATCATGAGAACAGCACAGGAAAGACCTGCCCCCATGATTCAATTACCTGGGAATTCAAGATGAGATTTGGGTGGGGACACAGCCAAACCATATCAGTGTGTATGTGTTGTGTGGGTGCATGTGCATGGGCATACAGGTGTGTGTATACATGAATGTGCGTGTGTGTGTGTGTGTGTGTGTGTGTGTGTGTGTGTGTGTGTGTGTCTATGTCTACGGTAGAGGCAGAGGACAGAGACCTGGGTCAGGCACCAGGATTTCTGGGTGAAACCCGGTATGTGTTTTTCCTCTTGCTCTGTGTAAATATCTCCATGTTTGAAAATGAACCTCATGGGCCTGGTGCCAGGTATAAACAGCCCTGGACTGGGAGACCTGCTACCATAGAGGTGCTAGAGTAGGGTGTGGGTGAAGCGCAGAAGGTAGCAAAGAAAGCATAGGGGTACACTATGCATGGGGTCCAAAGGGGGCTTTGTCCTTACCCTGGGGACTTGTTGTCCTTGGTTGGATTCCTCAGGAGCCGCATTCAATCCCCAGCCACCAGTCTCCCTCCCTGACCTGATCCTATCCCACCATAGATGAAATGCCAGGAGTCTCATCTTCTTTCTTCATGCTCCATGCCCTCTCAAATCTTCTTACTATCTTCTTTTTCTTATCACTCCCCCAAACCAACTGAAGACCCCTCAGGGGGGTCCTGATGTCAGTAACAAGCAAATGTGGTCATTCTTGGGTCCTGCCTCACAACACTCCAGTTCTAAGTGATGAATATTTACAGGACTGTTCTCAGTATTTCCAAACAGAGTATCTCCACAGGAACCCCCCAGATGTCCCATGGAGTTTACATCAAGAAAATAAAGATTGGGAACAATGAGGCCTGGGCAAGGCCTCGG
Organism: Gorilla gorilla gorilla; assembly: GCF_029281585.2. NCBI lineage: Eukaryota > Metazoa > Chordata > Mammalia > Primates > Hominidae > Gorilla > Gorilla gorilla. The sequence continues at coordinate 67,601,422 of NC_073232.2, read as the reverse complement.
TGTCTTATCAAGTACCCCCAGAATCCAGGGATCCCAGACCAGAGTGTCCTGCTATACTACATTGGCCCATTTATGAGCTGCTGAACTCTGTACCCCTGTCCTCAACCCTGGCCAAGGATAGAGGACTCTAAAGATCACTAAGAACTTTTCCTTGCTTAACTTAATGGTTTTTCTGCACCAGTGCCAGAAGAGAGAGAAAGAGAGACAGTCCAACCTTGGGTATTCCTTTATAACAACACAAACAGACTGAGACGAGCCCTAATAAAATTAAAAGTTAAACTTCCTGATTGATCCCTCCCACCCATCCTTGAGGTAATTCCTTTGTGGCTGAGCACAGATAATTAATCCTATCTGGGGGCATTTTCACTTGACCCTTGCTGAGAGGAAACCCAACCCATCAAAAGTGGTGACCCAGGATTCCACAAAGACGCTTCCCTCCTCTCCTTACCTTAACTGCCTTCTGCTCTCCCTGAAGACACAGATGACTGCTCAAGTACAGGCTCCCATTTCCCAGGGCCCAAGCCCTCCTGCTTCGAGGGACCTACTATTCCTTTGCCTAGCCTCCCTGCTGGGTTTCCATATTCCCTGACATTCACAAGGTCTTTGGGCACATTTCTATACCATACCACATCACACCATACCATAGAATTATCTTTGGTGAATTCAGTACCCAAGACAGGGCCAGCTATATAACTTGTAGGACTAAGTGCAAAATGCAGATGGGGTGGGCCCTTGTTCAAAAAGCAAGAAAAAAGTGTCATTAAAGGTACTAAAATATAAAGATTGCTTTTTTAAGGTATCATATTACTTATCAAATGAAATGATGTAATAATAATTCATGACTAACATTATAAACCTATAAATTGCTCCCCAAACCTATTTATGGTATCATAATTTTATATAATACAATAAGCAATAATACTTTATTAAGTATTATTAAGGTGGTATTTTGATTGATCATAATATTTTTCTGGATCACTTTTCCAAAAATATGTTTGTCAGGTCATTAAAATGTATAGCTTTAGCCACTTTAAAAGCAATTAATTTTCAATTAATATAATTAAAAGCAATGTCAGTTGCTCTTGGCAAGTGCACAAAGATAATTTTTGGTAATTTTAAATTTTGAGAAGGATCATTCTACAGATGTGATTATTCCTGGAAATATTAAGATTATTTTTTAGATTGTGACAACATTAGAATAAATTTATGATAAGTTATTTCAAAATACAAATTTTAGTACATCTAGAACTGATGCTTCTTAAGAAACAATTTTTCTAAAAATATTTAACTTGTCTTACAACTTAATTTCACATAAGTTGTATAATTTCAAATGTAAATGTAAACAATGGTATTTTAATGTTTCCTCTGACATTTTCTGTAATTTGTGGAAGTTGTACAGGAAACAAAATGTCTTTATGGTTTGTCTATAATTTAAAATACCCATTTATACATTAATGCTATATCCTTGTATCTTCTATCACAAAAGAAAGTTAATTTTAAAATGTCTTCCTCATTAATAATCGGTTTATCTGAAGCTTCATAGGAAGATAGTATTCTTTTTCATTGAATATGACAATAGTTTATCTTAATTTTTATTTCTAAGCCTGTGGATATTCATTTTGCAATCTTGTAGAAGTCTTCAAAAGCAAATATTCTAAACTCTTTGAAGAGCTCTAATAATTCCTTGATATGCTTTATTGCAATGCCTTTGTTGCATTTTTATTTGGTAATAAGAGTACAGTTTTGTGATAAATGTACAGTTTGTAGCTACCAAAGTTTACTGCCCCAGCATGGAAAGTTTCTGTCCCATAGTTTAGGCCAAAGTGCAGATGCCCTGAAATGGGCTCTGGGTACTGATGAGGAGACATGTCCCACTGGGGTTCCAGTCTAGCCCCTCCTGTCTCTGAGATATGGCCAGTATCTCTTATTGCTGCTGCTGCCATAGCCAACACCAATCTGGGCCCATGCTCTGGTTCCAATTGTCCCTTCAAAGTCTCACAGTGCCTCAGGCTGCCCCACGCCCACGTGTGTGCTGGACAGCGGGCCTGGGCCCATGCTGCATGCCCTACTGCCTGGCATATCTCCTCTGCCCATGCTTGTGCTCCAGTGTACCATCAGACTGCACTCACAAAACACAAGTCCAAAGATGAAATTATAAGAATTGCAAGATGGCAACAGCAGAGCATTAAACCAGCCATGGACTCCTTGTGAGAGCAGGGTCCCATGCGACTGCACAGGCCAAATTCTCATGAAGCCAGTGCTGCCCAAAGAATTTGCTGCATAGGAAAGGGATTATATAATTTAGTCATTCAAACCTGGATGCTTTTGAAAGTGCCAGACACACAATTAATAATCACTCTGGGGCAACAGGTATAAACTGGACTCATCCTGGACAACCTGGGGCATCTGATCCAACTAGGAGTCCAACACAAGAGGCTCATATTCCCTGACTGTGAGTGATCTTCACTTCTGCAATGGACCAGCCGTACACGTGTGAATATGCATAGGGTACTCCATATGGGAAACCTAAAATATGGTGTCTCAACCAGTTCTTCTCTGTCCATCTCCTTCTTATATGCTCGCATCTGAATTTACCACCATCCTCAGTTCTAAAGAACTGAAAACCTTGCTCCCTGTGTAAATTTTGCCCCAATATATTTGTCCTCTCCTGGCCTCACTGCCCTCCCAGCCTGGGCCCCAGAGTCCTTACCGTGATAATCTCTGGGGAATCTTCAACTGCTTTGATGTCCATCTTTCCGTTTGACATGCCCAGGAAAAAAACTCAGCTCCCAGATATACCCCTCCACATGCTGTCTCTATTTCTCTACCTCTGTTGACAAGGACTCTAGAGAAAAGTCCACAATTGTGTCACTGAGAATCCACGGCTTTCCATCTCAGCGGAGCACCACCTGAGAACCCTTGAGCTCACCGTTTACCTTGGCACTCGTAAATGTCTTGCCTTAGATAGATGTATAAGCTGCAGGACTGATGTGGTGGGGAGATTTCTGGTGCCTTGGCTAGTTTCCTCAGGGGAATTTCGCTTCCGTGTAGTTTTTTCCCCCATCACTTTTGGTTAAAATCTGTGCCTCAGAGGCCAGCTCTTGATACTTGGTTTTCTTTGGCTTGCCTCTTACAGCCCTTTCCAGTCTCCCTTTGGGGTTGCAGACCTCAGAAACAGTGAAGGAAATTCTGCCCCTTAGGTTCTGATGTCCCACTGTGCTGTGAGGCTAGATGGGGCCAAATATTTGAATCCAGTGTAGTTTGTGTGGTTCTTCCTTCTCTGAGTGCGTGGGTAGGTGCCCTCACAAAGAGTTTCAAATGGGAGGGTCCCCATTCCTACTATGGCACACCCTTGTAGTGGACCTTGCTTGATGGCTTGAGGATAGATAGAATCTCATACCATGGCCCTGCCTTTGGGAAGAGGGTATTTGTGATATCACTGTTGTTCCTGCTGATGCCAAAGAGAAGTCCTGCTCCCTGCTCTGCACAGATTGGCAGTACCAACCACACTTTGGCTTTTCAAGGAAATAGAATACTATAGAGGGCAAGGGAAGTGGTGAGCTGGGGTGTGGGTTTGAGACCTTATCCAGTCTTCATGACTTAGCACTACCAGAAATAGATTTCTGCCCTATCTACCCTGGATTGCTTATTCCTCAAGCATAGCTGGAGCATTTGGGGAGGAGGAATGCTTATTTATTCATTTAAGACAGGTCTTGCTCTGCCACCCAGGCTGGAGTGCAGTGGCATGATCACGGCTCCCTGCAATTTCAACCTCCTGGGCTCAAGCAATCCTCTCACCTCAGCCTCATGAGTAGCTGGGACTACAGTGTTCACCACCAGGCCTGGCTAATTTTTTTTTTTTTTTTTTTTTTTTTTTTTTTTTTTTTTTGTAGAGTTGGATTCTCACTTTGTGCTTTGTTGCCCAGGCTGGTCTCAAACTCCTGGGCTCAAATGATTTTCCCACCTTTGCCTCCCAAAGTGCTGGGATTACAGGTGTAAGCTACCATGCCTGGCTTCACTTATTTTCCTGTGTAGCTGTCCCTCCTTTAAGAGACCCACACCTTGAAGGGTTATGATATCTCCCTCTGCCTTTTCCCAAGCCCAAAAACCCTACTCGCCTCTGCTTGCTTCCCAGACCACGACAAGCCTCAAGCTGGCCAGCCTGACCAGCTATGCCAAACCTCAGCTGAGAGTGAATCCTGTAGGTTTTTGGCAAGAGAAGCAATGCAACCTACCCTCAGAAGTGAAGCTGTCATTGACTGGGAATCTGCTTCAGGAACAGGTTTAAGAAGCCATTGAAAATTCCTTCAAATTGTCTTCTAATCTCCACTTTCCAGAAGCAACAGCACCTTCTCAGGAGCATCAGAGGGCCTCAGGGATCACCTCTGAGTCAGGAACATGAGAATGCCCCAGCAGAGGTCGCTGGCAAGGCTGCGGCAGGGAAACACATCACTTGCCTTCTGAGGGGCTCAAAACCCTGCCACCTGCAGAGACTCTTAACTCTCCAGTGATGCCAGAATCTCTTTCTCATTCCCCAATGATGCCACAAAGAGTCTTTTCAAATCTAGCCAAGAATGAGTAGGACTGTTGGCCAAGGTTGGGAATTCATAGGGGTCTCTCTGCCAAAGGGTCATTGGTGGAATGCCTGCCAGTCTAGCATGAGCTCCAGTTTTACATCTGAAGGGTGAGGGTGAAGGCCAGGAGGTAAAGGTGGAGATACGGGTGGAGGGGGCCGGTATTGAAGAACACTTCAATTTCTCTCCACAATGGGACCTTGGCACAAGTTCTAAAGTGCAGGAGCTATGAAAGGCAAAATTTCACTGGGCTCAAAGAAATTCTTAGCTAATTATTGTAGATGGGGTAGGGCATTGATGCTAAGAGATCTGGTAGAAAGCTCTCTTCTAAAACATTTATTTATTTAAAACAACAAATATTTTATTTACAGGTTGTATGACTTCAATAATATATTCTTTCTCTCCTATTCAATTTCCTTTATATTTTTTTCACCAGAGGATGAACACTGAATATCTTCAGTTTCTGGGTACTATGGACTGAATTGTGTCTCTGTCTCCTCTAATTTCATATGTTGAAGCCCCAGCTCCCATTGTAATGGCATTAGGAGGTGGGGCCTTTGGGAGGTGATTAGGGTCGGAGGAGGTCAGGAGGGTAGGGCCCACATGGTGGAATTACCATTCTCATAAGAAGAGACACCAGAGAGCTTGCTCTCTCTCTCTCTCTCTCTCTCTCTGTCTCTCTCTCTCTCACTGTGCCATGTGAGGACACAGCAAGAAGGTGACTGTCTGCAAGCTGAGAAAGGTGACTTCACCAGAACCTGCCCATACTGGCACGCTCCGGCCTACAGTTCCTCTTCTCTCCTTTCCCCATCCCAGCCTCAGAGGTATCCAAAGACCAGGTGTCCCCAAGACAGCTCCCCTGGGACAAGAGACAAGAAACCTGAATTCACTATATTTTCCTCTTTGTCTGAGTCAGCCCCTTAATAGGTTAACAAGGAACCCTAATAGGTTGACAAGAAAGAATTGCATGAAAAGGAAGAAGAAGGCCCAACACTGCATCTGGGTTACAAAAAAGCATTTTGAATTTGCAGAATATCAGAGATAATTACATTCCATCAGAAATAGCAAAATGCTTTCTGAAATCAATCATACACACACACAAACACACAGATGCACACATGTAAATATGTGGAATGTTCTTTCTAGATGTAGATAATCAGAAGCTGACCATGGTAGACTGATACTAAGTCAGAAGCTCACTCTGTGGAGTGAGACAGAGGCGGTTATTAACAACAGCATCACAGAACTGGGCGTGAAACTCTGGAGCTCTGCTCCCAGCAACTCCCCTCACTTCACAACAGCTCTAAGGGTTGTATTGTTTTTTGTTACCTCCAGGCCTTTAATTTGTCTGGTGAAGAGTAGGTGGTACCTCTGTCTGTGCACTCAATCACACCCGGTTCTCTCTGGAAACACACGTCTTCCTTCTCTTTTGTGTGTATCCAACCTCTCCCTCTCAACAGTCTTCCTATCAGATGTAAAATATGCTTGGTGTCCTACTTCACTGCCTGACTCATCCATATTCACCACCTTTATTTTCTCACCTCCCATTCATTTCCCAGCCCACTCTAATTCACTTCTGGTTCTATTACTCCAGGATTCCAAGCCTTCTCTTATGTTTAATATTATTGATCAGCCCTTTCTTCTTGAACACCTCTCTCCTGGTTATCCTTCTATCTCCCTGGCAGCTCATCACAGACTCATCTTCCCCTTTGTGGCCCTTTAACACTGAAGTTCCCCAAGCCTGGTTGCAGGCCCTCTCCTCAGGCCTAGGCTGACCCATCTATCCCAAGGCTTCAAGGAATCACTCACTGTCAATGATTCGTCTCTTAACTAGCTGAACCTCAGCTCTGTATATGCAACCACCAACTTAACATCAGTTTTGGGCATCTCAAAAGCCTTCAAACAGCCAAACAGCCTGCTCTCATGATATTTTAATGCCAGTCTGGTCCTTTTCCAAGATTCCCATCTTGGTAAACCAGCACTAACATCCATCCTTGGCCACAAGCCAGAAACCTTTGAGTTTTCCTTGATGACTCCCTCTCCTTCATTGCCCCACATAACCCATCACTTGGAGAATGTGCAAGTTCTGCCCCTTGGACCTCCTAAATAATTCACAGATCTTTCCATGTCCATCAACTATTTCCATGACCATCACCCTAGATCAAGCTTCCACCTCTTACCATCTAGGCTACTCCTACATCCACCTGGGCTCTTTCCAATAAGGAATCTTTTCAAAAAGCTATTCTGATCATGCCATACCCTTTGCTGAATATGTCAGGGGCTTCCCATTGCACTTAGGATAAAAAGATTTTCAACATGGCCAATATGGATGTCCTACGTTTGGTCCCTTTACTACGTTTGGTCCTGACTTCATCTCATAGCTCCTTCTTCCTTGCTCCTCCAGCAGAGCTGGACTTTCCTGAATTTCTCCATCTTATCCTACTTAATCTCATCAGAGAACCTTTGCGTGCAAAGTTACCTCTAAAATATTCTCTGTCTAGTCAAACCTATTCCCAGCTCAAGTGACAGTTCCTCAGGGAAATCTTTTCTGGCCTTATTAACTAGTGTATTAATTGGTTTCATAGTATTATGTATCCTTAACAATTTGTATTATAAAACAGTGATAATTTTGCGTTTACTGTTATTACTTTCATAGTACAGTGATTAAATCTATAAACTCTATTGTATTGCCTGGCACTGAATGGGCATGCAATAAATAATTATTGCAGGAATAAAGGATGGAAGGAAGGAAATTAAGAAGGTTGAGAGGGAGGGAGAGAGGAAATGGGAAGAGAATGAATGAATAATCATCTGTATGTTCGCTTTCAGAATCACCAGAAACAGGCCAGCCCCACATGTAATAGGAAAGTAGTTTACCTGAAATCATTCATTTAGTCAACAAATATTTATATATTCATTATTAAAGTAACTTACTTGTTTCCGATTGTGAACATAACTATTCCTCTCGGAAAACATGAGAAAATACCCAAAGTATAAAAGAGAACCAAGTCACCCTTTATTCCATAGTCCAATGATGAACCATTGTTAACATAATTTGGTGTATTTCTTTCCAGGTTTTTTGTATGTGTATATATAGTATCTAAGTGGGACCATTCTATATATGACTTGTTTCTTGCTTCTTTCTCTTAATGATATATTGTGAACATTTTCCTATGTTGTTAAGAATTCCTTGAACACATGGCATTTAAATTGCTAAAATGTATTCTACCGAATGGATGTAGGTAATTTAAACGCCTTTCCACCCGTTGTTGGATATTTAAAGGGCTTGTCAATTTATCGCTTCTGTAACATTTACACGCTTTGTGGGGCCTCAGAAGTAAACCAGGTTAATGCAAGGAATCTGGGAAGAGGTGGATTTGCAAGGAATCTCGGAGTAGGTGGATTTTGGAAAAACTGGAGGCAGCTTTTCCCGGGCAGCTGAAGAGAACACTTATCTCTCTGTAGGTTGCTGGGACCCGGACAGGTGTCCTCAGAATGGAACATATTGTCGGTCAAGGTAACCAGCTCTTCATCACTCAGGTGTGTACCGGAAGGGGGTGCCTGTTCGCTGCGCAGGTTAGGCCTAAGCGCACCTGCCCTTCAACCCTGTGCCGACGAGGCCCGAAGGCTTAAGCTCTGACCTGGCTACCGCCGCCAACCAGATGCAGTCCCCTGGGGCCACGCGCCGCCACGTGCCGCCACAGGGCCCGCCCCTCCCGCTCCAGGCCACGCCCCTCACCCACAGCCCTCGGAGGCTCTCTCCGCGGCTCCGCCTCCAGGCGACCTCCGCAAGTCCTCTCGGAACCCCTGGAGTAGCCCCGTCCCCGGGCGGCGGCCCCGCCCCCGCAATCCGGGCCCCGGGGCTGCCCCGCCCCGCCCCGCCCCGCCCCGCCCCGCCCCGCCGGCCGCTCGGGAGGTGCGGGGGCGGGGCCCTGCGCGATGACGTGCGCGGGCGTGCGCGGTGACGGCCCGCGTCCCTGTTACTCAGCCGAGCGGCCGAGGCCGGACGACGCGGCTTGGATCGCGGAGCCGCGAGCAGCGCTGGGTAACGGCCGCGGGGACCCCCCCCCCGGACGGCCCCTGTCCCCGCTGGCGGGCATCCCTGTCGCCGTTCGCTGCGCTGCCGGGTGAGTGCGGCGGACGCCGCAGGGTCGGGACGGCAGGCGGCCCCGTCGTGTTTATGTTATTGTGCCGCTGCCGCCGCCGCCGCCGCCGCCGCCTTCTCCTCAGCCGTAACCCCCTCCTGGGAGTGGGGGCGGGAGCGCGCGGCGGGCGGGGGCGGCGCGGGAACAATAGCGGCGCGGAGGCGGGGGCCAGCCGAGGGGGCGTGGGGCTGCGGGACCTGGGCGCGCTCCGCTGCCCGCCAGCCCGCCTGCCGCCGCGAGCCCCGCCCGCCTGTCCTCTCGCGTCCTCTTCGCGTGGGTCCTGCCTCCGCGGCGGGAGAAGAAAATGGAGCGGGGGGGTGGGTGGCAAGTTCTGAAACACTTCGGCAAGGTTCGGACGGAGGTGTCTTTGCGGCCCGCCGCGCCCTGGCTGCCTCCGGGGCGGCGGGGAACCGGGGAGAGCGCTTCTGCCGGCAGGTCCCCAAGCCTGCCCCGCGCCCATGGGGACCGTATTTTGCTTCTCGATGGTTTCTTTGTGCTAACGTTCTGGGCAAACGCAGGCAGCAGCGCTGAAAAGGGCCGGAGTGGCCTGCAGCTCTGGGCTGCAAGGCAGAGCCCAGGCCCGTGGCTCGGGTGGGAGGTGTCCATCCAGCTTGGCCCGAGCTTCGGTGGTCAGCGCGCATTTCTCTTGAGGGTCACTCGGTGGTGACCTTTTGACTTTTTCACCCCACCCTCCCATCTCTTTGTCTCGCATTTGTGTTCCCGATTCAGAGATGGTAGAACCAAGGCCATTTTAAAGTACCCTGATGAACACTTTCCGTTTTTATTTCTGAAAGTTCCCCGCCTGGTCTTTACTGCGAATTTAATAACATGTTGACTACACGGCATTGTCCAGTGATTACTGTTTTTACCTCTGAAATTCAGCGATCTTTCCAGTAGAATTCTGGTCCGTCAGTCCATTGTGTTTTGAGATAAGCATCCAGCAAGTACCTCCTTGGCAATTAGAACATCTGTTTTTTCATTCATTCATTCATTCAGCAACTGTTTAGTACCGTACCCAGATGAAGAGGTTTGGTTTGAAGGTAAAGAAAAGTATCCTTTCATGGAAGAGGATGCTTTGACTGAAGTATAATAGATGGACCTTTAAATGAGACAGTTACATAAGTGATGTCTGTTAAGGAAGGTATGGTTATATTCTGGGTCATTTTTTAAGCAGTATGTCTGGAAGTTCAAGTGTAATAGGAAGTAGAATTAGATTTGGTCTAAATATACAACAGCTTTTATTTATTTCTAAATTTTATTTTTTCCAGTCTTGCAGCCTTACAGTCATTTGTAATGGTTACCTCAGATTCCCCTGCTGTGGTTAACGTTAAACCTAGGAGGTCAGATGCTCTAAGTGAACATGTTTAGTGCTGTGCCTGACAAAAGCAAGCAATCAAAATGGGACTTCCTTGAGGGCAGGCCTGTCTTGCATCTGTTTCTCCACCACCTAGCCTGGAATATAGTAAGTGTTCAATAAAAGTCGGATTGATGAAAAGCTCTTTGTAATTGATAATATTTAAAATCAAGCCTTAAAAAAAACCGTAATGTTCTCCATAAAGTTTTGGAAGCTTCATGCAACTGTCACATCAGATGGCTAAATGGTCAGTTCATGTACATTATCTGTTATGATGACATGGGCTTTTGAATCACGTGTAGGTCATTCACTGTCCTAAAATAAAATATTGTCTAAGTATTTTTTTTAATATGATAAAGTAGGTTGTGGAGTGTGTATTTCTGTGTGTGTGCTAGTTTATGTGTGTCTCTGTGTGTGCATGTACGTAATCCACACACAGGCACTCATAAACTGGTATTTCAGTAGGGGTCTAAAATGATTGCATTTATAATTTTGTGAATATTATTTGAAAGGTTTTTGGTGACTTATTTTGTGGAAAATTGAGGACAAAACCACATAAATGTTTTATTAGAAATATTTCTAATATTTTAGGAATGTTTACTTGAAATGTTTGGTTTTAAGTTCTAACTTGTATTAACACAATTGGTACAAAATATGAGCCTAAAACTCAAAATAATTGATTTATCGAAGTTAAAGCTCTTTTCCACTTACTAAATACAGTTTAGCGTTTGTTTTGGGTTTGAAAGCATATGAAATGAGTGAACTAATGAGTTTCTTATTATTTGCTGTAAAGTGGAAATGAAGAAATAAGAAAATGGTACTTTTTTAAGATGAGGGTTGAAAATGTTTGAGATACCAAAGTTTTATTGCTTTACCTAGTTAAGGTATGTCAGATTCTAGTAGGGGTTACTGACAATCCTTTGGCAGTAGCTCACAGGCTGTGTAAAGAACCAGAGTTGTGTTACTTTGTTTTCCAAATTGTTGGTTTTTAAAAATAGCTTTATTGCAATTTAATTGACATAAAATTCACCAGTTAGAGTGTATATATTTCAGTGGTTTTTAGTATATTCACAATGTTGTGCATTGATCACCATCACTAATTCCAGAACATTGTCATCACCCCAAGAAGAAACACCATATCCATTAGCAGTCACTCTGAATTTCACTTCAAATTATCCTTTAAAGTAAGAGATATAGCATCGATTCTGTTAGTAAATATATTCCTTTAATAAGTATGAAAAGGGCTCCTTTTAAATGTCCTGTCCTGGCAGAATAGGAAACTATATCCTTCATACTCCTTTAGATCCTGGGGGAAATGCCATTTGGAAAGGAAGTCAGTGCAAGAATAAATTGTATATAAATTAATGTGGTTATAATCTTAACTATTTGCTCCGTGCCTGCTATTATCAAAGTGACCTTGTGAGGATGAGATGTTCAGTGAAACAACTTGAAGGAATTTGTTGTTAAATGACTAGTCCCCAACTATCCTAGTGCTAAGAGGTTGTTGAATAGGAGCCTGCTTCTTGTTGGTCTGCTTTGCCAGCGGGTTGAATTTTGACATATTTCAGTCATCTACATGGTTGAGATGCTTTGTTGCACGAGTAGAAATACAAAATAATGTCTGACATTAGGATTCCAGTGCTCTAGAGGTCTTTGGTCAAGTCAATGGTATGGGTAGTAGCTTTTCTGATTCATGTGGTCCAAGGAAATCATTATAACCACATAGCTTTATATATGAATCATTTGCCTATGTCAGTGAACTGTGATGCTGATTGTCTTAATCATGAGCTCTTTACCTGAACATTTAGAAGCCTTGCATTCTTACTCTTAATGCAGGTTAAGTTGAACTTTGATTTCAGAAGTGAGTTGACTGAAAGGTAACAGGAGTATTGAAATGAGTTATCCTGTCATTCAGGTCAATAGGTGGAGCTAGAGCAATCCAGGAATCAGACCTAGGTTCATTTCTCAGTTCTGCCATCTGGACTTTGTCATCAAGTTCTGGAGCTTTAGGCAAGTGCCTTAATGTTTTTGGCTTTAAAACTATAAACTGAGGCTGTCAGAACTTTTTTTTATAGAAGGCTTGTTCCTCAGATAGGTGGTTCTTGAGAAAACATACTAGGACAAAAAGAGCCCTTCTTGGGTGATAATCGGAAGCCTAAGTTAAGAACAGTAGTCAAAGTTAGGATTTTGTAATTTTGTAATTTTCAGAAGCCAAAAAAATTGTTGAGTTGAATTTTTTCTTTAATATCCAGACTTAGAAAACAAATGGAAGGCTTCACCATAAGCTAGAGATTCTTGGAAAGGTAGGTTTTTATTTATTCCACAGCATCATGCCTTCTCATGAGACCGTATGCTCCCAGAGACTTTGTGGAAGACATAAAATGAGTTCATTATCCTCAGGAAGCTTACAATCAAGGATGAGACTGAAGGCATCTCTAAACAGTTAATTTATGCTCTTTTAAAAGGTATATGAAAGGGTTCCCGCCAAAGAAAAGCCCACTTCACATCTCTGTGCAGGCCAAATTTCACTGAAATCCAGTTTTTAAAATTTTGTGTGTGTGTGTGTGTGTATGTGTGTGTACGTATGTGTATGGAGAGAGACAGAGAGGAGACCCCTTTTTGGAAAACTTAGTAGCTTCCATTCTTTTTCTCGGAGGTGGGTTATATCACAAATACAAGAGATACCTGTGTTTCCTGTTACCCTTTATTATATTTCAGATTTAGTTAAAATCTGCCGTTCTTTAGAAAGTCAAGGAACTCAAACCTTGCAATGATTGCTAGCGTGGGTTTTAAGGTCAGCCCTGAGTTCTAATCGTGCTCCAATCTAACTAACTGTGGTATAGGCTAGTTCAGGTTATATAACATATTTGGGCCTGTTTTATTATCTGTCAAATGAGAATAATAATAGCACATAACCTCATAGGGCTGTGAGGTTTAAATAAGGTACTGCATATAAAGTGCCTGGCACTGTTGTGGTGGCTGGAATGCTAGATGCAAGTATTCAGGTAGTTTTTGCTATTGTTATCACTTATATTTAACTTTGAACAAACATAAAATGCCAAGTAAACGTCAAAACAGTTTAATGCACAGTGTCCATTCTAATTCTCCAGAATATGCCATTTGTTTCACTCTGCATCTCTGGGGGGTTTATTTAAAATTCGATCATCTCATGTAATCTGAATTGACTGAGATGATTTATATTAACATTTGGACCAGTAATCCTCTCTGTCTTAAAATTTGGAAATGTTCCAAAAGCAAATATTGAAGGGAACATATTTGCCACTTTCACGATTTTTTGCCTTTTCCCACAGGAGAAAATTGCCTAAGCTTTCCTAGGTTTGTTATAGACATCTAAAGGAATGAGAATTTAGGAGCTACAAATAGCTTTATCATGTGACACATTTGAAGAAAATGGAATGCTGTCACATCTTTTAAATTTAGTGTTATTGGGATCTTCGATTCTGTGAAGATTGCAGATTTGTCAGAGACCTGGTAACCACAACAATTCATTGAGGCCTGGAGACCTCTTAAAAAATGAGGGAGATTATTTATTAGTACCACTTAGAAATATTATCTTTTCTGTATTTTCTGTGGTTTTCTAAGTCTTCTGTTTAGCGTTTCTATGATTATAATGGTGGATTAAATTTCTTGTTCCTTCTCAAGAGCATCTACTATGAGATGACACTGGTTTTTACTTCAGCAGTATTTACTGAGCATTGCACTATACTAATCCAGGTATTCGGTGATGTAGGAACCAAAGGAAATAGAAGTCAGTTTCTACCCTCAGTGAGCTGAGTATAATTTGATAGAAGATAAGGATTAACGTAAGTACATTTATGTCCTAACACAAGGAAGCAAATATTGGTAGTCATTTCATTAGGAATTTCTTTTGTCATTGGGGCATTTGGGGCCTTCCAAACCTTACATCTCTTGCCATGCCTTTGTACTCACTCGATAAACCTGAGAAAGCAAGTTATCTTCTTTTCTGATTCCTGGTTTAAGTTGAGAGTGTGGTGCACATTAGTCAAAATCCAAATCATAAGAAAAGGCAAACCTTATGAATTCATTTTGGAATAATACAACAGGGTATCAAAATAAGTATATGAGAAATATGAAAAGCTGACAGTAGAAAAGATGCTACTCAGGTACTAACCAGAGTTCTCAATCTCCTCTGTATTGAAGCTCTTATGATGTAAGGCTAGATCTGTACTAGAAACACTTTTTAAAGTCTCTCTCCAGTATTGAGAAGTATAGTCCTCCAGTACTGCCTCTTGATGCTGAGAGACTCAAGCCCGCCACCCACCATATTTCTGGGGAAACTAGAAACGAAAAATAGCCACACACAAGCACTTGCTTTGCTTGGCAGGAAACATCAAAACCATAAGATGTTATTTCCTAAAAGTCATTAATTGGGTAGAAAAATCACCATTTTCTGACTTGTTCCAGGAAGGATGGCTTTCTGATTTTCAGATGCCATTGGGTCAACCAAAGGTAAGATAAAGAAAAGCTACTGCTGTGTGGATTTCTCTGTGACTTGAGAAAGGGTCACTTTTCAGTTAAACAAAAACCAAAGCATCTAGCTTTGGCTGTTACTATTGAGAATTTAAAAGTCTTAATGTTTTAATTTGTTTACATTTTATATTTTGACTAAGTAGTAATGAATTCACTTTGACTCAAAATTCCAAAGATTTAAAAAGATAAAGAATCTCCTTTTCTACTCTGTGTAGCCACCTAGTTCTTCAGCCTGGAAACTGTTAAAATTCCTGTGAATACTTCCAAAGATAGTTTATATATGTTTAAGTATATAATCCTTTCTTTGTACAAAATCCTTGGTCCAGATGTATTTTAGAATGAAGGCTTTTTTTGCAATTGTGGAAAGATAATGTAGCACATCTACCTTGTTATCCAAAATCCCTAGTAAGAGGTTGTAGCCTCATGATTAAACACATTAACATTTCTGTAAAAAATACAGACATAGGCCAGGCACAGTGGCTCACGCCTGTAATCTCAGCACTTTGGGAGGCCAAGGCGGGCGGATCACCTGAGGTCAGGAGTTTGAGACCAGCTTGGCCAACATAGTGATACCCCGTCTATACTAAAAATACAAAAATTAGCTGGGCGTGGTAGCGTACGCCTGTAATCCCAGCTACTTGGGAGGTTGAGGCAGGAGAATCTCTTGAATCTAGGAGGCGGAGGTTGCAGTGAGCTGAGATCGTGCCACTACACTCCAGCCTGGGCGGCAGAGGTGAGACTCTGTCTCAAAAAACAACAACAACAACAACACCCAGAAATAATCAAAGACATTAATATTTTTATAAAAGCATAGCAAATACAAGTAGGGTGAATAAAGATTATAAAATCTTATGCTACGTCTCGTCAGGTTTTACCACCAAATACGTTTGTACTAAACTTATTTTAAAAACGTATTTTTCACAGCTTTATGGATTTTGGCTTTGCCAATGAAAGATAGGTGTCATACATATATACAGTACTGTATAGCCTCTGCTCTGCTCCTTCCCTTTTTATTTAATCTAAGTTGTTGCATGCAGTATGTATCACCTTTTGCTTTTTTGTTTTTTGCTTGTTGGTTTGTTTTTTGAGACGGAGTCTCACTCTTGTTGCCCAGGCTGGAGTGCAGTGGCACAATCTCAGCTCACTGCCACCTCTGCCTCCGAGGTTCAAGTGATTCTCCTGCCTCAGCCTCCTGAGTAGCCAGGATTACAGGTGATCCACCTGCCTTGGCCTCCAAAGTGCTGGGATTACGGGTGTGAGCCACCGCACGTGGCCTGCTTTTTTGTTTTAATATAGCTGAGAGATTATTTTATATCAGTCGTATCAGTATGTAAATGGCATGCTTTTTTAACATCTTTGTGGTATTCCATTTGTCTTACTCTGTTTGGGCTGCTATATCAAAATACCGTAACTTGAGTGGTTTAAACAACAGAAATTTATTTCTCACAGTTCTGGAGGTTGGGAAGTTCAAGATTAGCCTACTTAGTCAATTTGGTTCCCTGGTGAGGGTCCTTTTCCTGGCTTTATAGGTGGCTGGCTTCTGGATGTATCCTCACATGGCCCCTAAGAACTCTAGTCTGTTCCTCATCCTATCATGGGAGCTCCACCCTCATGACCTAATATAGTCATGAGAGGCTTAGTTACCTCCTAAAGGTCTCTCCTCCAGATACTATCAAGTTAGGGGGTAGGCCTTCAACATATGAATTTGGAGGGACACAGACAGTCCATAACATCATTATACTGGTATACCATTTAACTCCTTTTTGATGCATATTTAGGTAGTTTTCAGACTTTTGCTATCAAAAGCCATGGTGCAGTGGATTACCTTGTGCATACGTCGTGTTGCACTTAAATGCATAGGATAAATTTCCAGAGGTAGAGTTTCTAGGCCAGCGTATGTGCATTTGTAATTTTATGTATTGCTGAAGTGTAGCCTGTAGAGGTTGTCCAACTTCCATTCCACCAGCACTGTGTAAGGATGCCTGCTTCTTATTACCCTTAGACGTCTTTCATCTTTTAAGGGCTGTTTGTGTTTTCTTTCTTTTGAACTGTCCTTGTCTTTGCATATTTTTCTATTGCTTTGTTGCTCATTTTCCTAGATTTGTAGGATTAATTTTACAAATTGGCTTCATGCTATTTTTTGGAAATGTTTTTCCCCAATTTGCTGTTTTCCATTCTATGGTAGGCTATTACGTATGGTTCCAACTTTATTTTCTTTACCAGATACCCATCCAGTTGTCCCTACACCATTTATTAAATAATCCATCTTTGTCTTAACTGATTTAAAATGCCACCTTTACCATTTACAAAATTTCCACGTGTATTTGGTACCATTGTTTCCATTGACCCATCTGCCTGTTTGGGACCTGAGCCATCCTGTTTTTATAATTGTAGTTTATGCTGCGTTTTCTGCTAGGTCTAATTCCCTTTTATTTCTCTTCCTTTTCAGAAGTTTTTTTCTGGCTTCTATCTTGTTTATTTTATATGAACTTCTAAAAACAACCCATCTAGTCTAGTCTGTACCCCTCCTCTGCCAGTCTTTCTGTTGGAATCAGTTTTTTTATTTTATTGTGGTAAAATTATGTACAGCTAGATGCACAAGCATTACAGTCCAATAAGTTTGCCTGTGTATACACTTGTGCAATCCCAGATCAAAATACAGAACACTTCCATCACCCAGAACCTTTTCTTACATCCTTTTCAAGTTACCTTGCTTCCCAATGATTGGCTTCTATTACATGGATTCAGTGTACTGTTAGGATTTCTTTGTATTTATAGAATAAGTGACAGCTTTATGATGTTGTACCTTTATATCCAAGAATAGGAAAAACAAACTTTTCATTCATTGAAGTCTCATTTTGAGTTCCTGATAGCATTTTTAAACATTAAAATTTTTACATTAAAATTTTTTTTGCTGTTTTATATATTTAAGTTTTTTTTTTTTTTGCCGGAAATGGCATCTTTTTTTCCACTTTTATCTTCTATCTGGTTATATATAAGAAAGCTTTTTATTTTGTATATTAGTTAATATTTTATATATTAAATAATAAGCCCCCTGTAGAATATTTATTATTTCTAATAGTTTTGTAGTTGAATTTTTTATTTTTCTTATGTCATGCCAGCTTTTTTGTTTCCTTTGATTTTTACCTCCTCCTTCCCCCAACTTTTTATACTCTTATATTTTTTCTTATTGCATTTATAGTGGTGATTTTAGAAGATTATAGTTTTCCTCCATTATATGTAAAACGAGCCAAAATATCTGTTTATCTGTTGAGTATTTAAATGTTATGAATAATAATGAAATTAGGGAGGGATTATGGGAATACTTAAAGTAGTGTGAAGTTTTCTCTCTAAAGTTAATGTAACTTGAATTGTGGTTTTCAAAATGTTAAATGGACAAGTTGGGGATCGCTTGATAGTGAATGTAGGATTAGCGGTTAACTGCCTTGTCTCTTATTTGATGATACAGTCATGCACCACATGGTGAGGTTTCGGTCCATGACAGACCACATATGTGACAGTGGTCCCATAAAATTATAGCATATTTTTACTCTATTTTTCTATGTTTAGATACACAAATACTTCCCGTTGTGTTACAGTTGCCTGCAGTATTCAGTACAGTAACATGCTGTACAGGTTCGTAGCCTAGGGTCAGTAGGCTACACCATATTATAGCTTAGGTATGTTGTACTATCTAGGTTGGTGTAAGTAGATTCCATGATGTTTGCACAGTGACAAAATTGCCTAATGATGGATTTCTCAGAAGGTATCCCTGTCCTTAAGCAAGGCGTGACTATATGTATAGGCTGCTTTCTATGTGCTTAGCACCCAGAGGCAGCTCCCGGAAATATAATTTAGTCTGGTGTCAGAGAGCATGCAGTCAAAGTAGAGGTCAAGATATGAGAAGTATGAAGTGAGTGAATGTAGACAGGAGGGTCTTAAGCTTGGAAAAATGCAAAAATCAAGTCAGGAAAGCACAGGAGTGAGAGGGTGCAAAGAGTGAGTTTGATTTGGTGACTGGATTGGGGCAGGTCGCTCATCCTTATAAAATTGTATGGTAGTTAGGTACTTAGCTGAACTTCAGTAGAGATCTCATTGCTTAATGGGGATTAAATAGTTTATTTTCTGTCTCTTCTTCCCTTCCCCTGCTCCCACCAAAAAGCTGAGGCAGTTTTCTGCTGAAGGACGCATACATTGTTAAGTAAGCTAGAAACAAAAAGTTAGAACCTTGGGAAAACAAGTATCCAGACTATCCTAATGGTATAGGAGCTAATGCATATTTGGTGCCTATCATATACCAGGCACTGTTCTTGTGCTTTATGTATGTAAAATTGTTTAAACATCCCACAGCAACCCTACAAGGTGGGCACTGTTACTCCCATTTTATACATGAGGAAACAGGCATAGAGAGATTATATGGGAAGTTGTTGGTGATCTTGTTGGGCGGTTTTATTAAAGTGGGAAGAAAGAAGCCAAGTTGAAGATGGTTAAAAAACAATGAATGATTTTTCTTTTTAAAGACAGGGTCTCCCTCTGTTGCCCAGGCTGGAGTGCAGTGGTGTGATCGTAGCTCACTGCAGCCTTAAACTCCTGGGTTCAAGTGAATCTTCCTGTCTCAGCCTCCCGAGTAGCTGGGACTCGGCTGGCGAATTTTGAAGTTTTTTGTAAAGATGGGGTCTCACTGTGTTGCCTAGGCTGGTCTGAAACTCCTGGCCTCATGTGATCTTACCACCTCAGCCTCCCAAAGTGCTGGGATTATAGGCATGAGCCACCACACCCAGCCCCTGAATGAAACACTTTGAAAAAGAGTGAGAAATGAGCAAGTGCTGACACAGTGGGTGCAGACCACTCTTTTAAGATTAGCTCTGAAGTGAACAAAGAAATGGGTTGGTGGATAAAGGAAATTGTGAGTCTCAGAAAATGAGTGAAAATGGCATTGCTGTATGTAGGAAAGGGGATGCAGAGTACGGGTAGAGAGTTTGGCCCTCAGTAGAGGAGAGATCTTTTCCATCTAACAGGAGGAAATGCAGAAAAGTTGTGTGCCCTTGCGAGGAAGTTTGGAAGTTGGAAGGTGAAGGCCTATTCTCCTGGCTTTCATCTTCTCTTGTGGTTTCTGTTTGCTTAATGAAGCATGAGATTCATACGGGCAGAAAGGGATGGGAGTTTGGGGAGTTTGAAGCAGTTTGCCAAGAAGTATTGATTGTTCATTTAAGGTTTAAAATCTTGAATTTAAAGTGATATCAGTCAGCCTGGTTTTGTGACCCCCCCACCCCCCAGCATTATTTAGCTGATTAGTTATAGGCACAGATTAAGGCAGGTAGTTGAATTTACCCAGGGTGAGATTTTGCCAGGTGTATTAGAGTTCTCCAGAGAAACAGCAAATCGGAGTTATAGATAGATAGACTGAGATTTTAAGGCATTTGTTTTTGTGAGGGCTGGCAAGTCTGAAATCTGTAGGGCAGGCAGGAAATTCTTGGTCAGGAGTTAATACTGCAGCCTTGAGGCAGAATTTTGTTTTTCTCAGGGAAACTTGTTTTTGCTATTAAAGCCTTATCAAGTGATTGGATGAGGCCTACCCATGGTATCAAGGATAAGCTCCTGTACTTAAACTTGACTGTTTGTAGATATTAATCACATCTACAAAATACCTTCACAGCTACTACATTAGTGTTTGAATAACTGGGTACTACAGCCTAGCCAAATTGACACTTAAAACTAACCATCACACCAGATCAGTTCAAAAGAAGGAAAGGGGGACAAGGGAAATAAGGACCTTTTAACTAGAATGCTTATTGTGGGGTGGTGGTTGAGTGTGTAACTGGCCACAGGGTTTGAGTAAGTTAACTTGAAAGATTGAATGCCATGGTCAGAGTGGAATACCTGAAAGAGAGATTTCACAAGTATGATAATTATTGACATTAATAATGCTCAGGTTAACTTTGGGTGTGGGCTTCTGAGGTGGAATTCAGAGACAAGTCCTGAACGTGAGGAGGCCAATGAGTTAAAGAGTCTGAGGTATTAAAAAAGGGTCAGTCTGCATGCATGGTGAAATCAGCAACTGGTGAGGGGAGTAAGGGTACGTACTGTAAACCAGTTGTAATGTCCTCAATGAATAAGGAAGAATTGGAGGGAGGATAGACGATAACAAGAAAGGTTAAAGGTAGTGTAACAGGCTAAGTTTGCTTGTCACAAATTGGGAATTTCAGAAGGCCAAGTAAAGGAATTAGGAGGATGAAGAATTGAGTCAAATGGAGGATGTAAACAGCAGTGTGGCAGTGAGAATTCAGGGAATAATAGATAACCAGGGAGAGCTGGATTTTTTCTGGTGACCATAAGCAGGGATGTGAGGTATGAGAGGATTAGTCCTGATACAGGAGATGGTGGTTATCACTTTTAGTGTTGTAGGACTCTGTGGCAGTGCTTTCAGATTGTTACTCATGACCCATTAGTAGGTTATAGAATTTTGGGAGATCACAATTTCTGTTATGTTTTTAAAAGAAATGAAATAGAAAATACCATACTGTGTCATGCGTAATAAGGGACTAAGAATTTTTTAACGGTTTTATTGAGATATAATTCACATACCATTATAGTTATCTATTTGAAATATACAGCTCAAAGCTTTTTTAGTATATTCCTGGAATAATGGAGCCATCATCACAACCTAACTTTAGAACATGTTTGTCACCCCAGAAAGTAACCTCATACTCACTAGCAGTCACTCCCCATTTCTTCACACACACCCCCTCCTCTCCCTGGCCCTAAACAGCCACTTACCCACTTTCTTCTCTATAGTTTTGTTCATTCTGGCTATCTCTTTTTTATTTTTTTGAGATGACGTCTTGCTCTGTCACCCAGGCTGGAGTGCAGTGGCGTGATCCCGGCTCTCTACAGCCTCCGCCTCCTGGGTTCAAGCAATTCTCCTGCCTCAGCCTCCCGAGTAGCTGCGATTACAGGTGCCTGCCACTAGGCCTGGCTAATTTTTTTGTATTTTTAGTAGAAACAGGGTTTCACCATGTTGGCCAGGCTGGTCTTGAACTCCTTACCTCAAGTGATCTGCCCACTTTAGCCTCCAAAAGTGCTGGGATTACAGGTGTGAGCCACTGCACCCAGCGCATTCTGGATATCTCATATAAGTGGAATCATACACTGTGTGATCTTTTGTGACTGGCTTATTTCACTTAGCATGATGTTTTTAAGGTTCATGTATCATGTATCAGCACTTCATTTGTTTTTGTTTTTTTTTCTTTTCTTTTTTTTTGAGACAGAGTTTCACCCTTGTTGCCCAGGCTGGAGTGCAATGGCGTGATCTTGGCTTATTGCAACCTCTGCCTTCCTAGTTCAAGTGATTCTCCTACCTCAGCCTCCCTAGTAGTTGGGATTACAGGCACATGCCACCACAGCCAGCTTATTTTGTATTTTTGGTAGAGATAGGGTTTCTCCATGTTGGTCAGGCTGGTGTTGAACTCCTGACCTCAGGTGATCCCCCACCTCGGCCTCCCAAGTGCTGGGATTTCAGGCGTGAGCCACTGCTCGGCCTTTTTTTTTTTTTTTTTTTTTTTTTAAATTAGATCAGGTCTTGCTCTGTCACCCTGTTACCCAGGCTGGAGTGCAGTACCAGATCGTGGCTCACTACAGCCTCAAACTCCTGGGCTGAAGCAATCCTCCTGCCTCAGCCTCTTGAGTAGCTGGGACCACAGGCACATGCCACCACACCTGGCTAATTTTAAATTTTTTGTAGAGGCAGGCTCTCCCTATGTTTCCCAGGCTGGTCTTGAACTCGTGGGCTCAAGTTATCCTCCCACCTTGAGCTCCCAAAGTGCTGCTGAGATTAGAGGCATGAACCACAGTGCCTGACCTTCATTTCTTTTTATGGTCAAATATTATTTGGTTGTACGATATGCCACATTTTATTTACCTACACTTCATTTGATGGGCATTTGGATTGTTTCCACTTTTTGGCTATAGTAAGTAATATAGTACACAAGTTATGAATATGAACATTTGTACACAAGTTTTTTTGTGTTGTATGTTTTCATTTCTCTTGGGTATGTATCCAAGAGTGGAATTGCTGGGTCATATGGGTAACTCTATGCTTATTATTTTGAAGAACTGCCAAACTGTTTTTCAAAGTGGCTGCACCATTTTACATTTCCACCAGCAGGGTGTGAAGATTCCAAATTCTCCACATCCTATTCAAGCTTGTTATTGTGTGTCTTGAAAATAGCCATCCTGATGAGTGTGAAGTGATATCCCATTGTGATTTTAAATTGCACTTCCCTGATAGCTAATGATATTGAACATCGTTTCATGTGCTTCTTGACCACTTTTATATCTTCTGGAGAAGTACTTCAGATTCTTTGCCTATTTTAAAAATTGAGTTATTTATCTTTCTATTACGTTGTAAGAGTTTTTTTTTTTTTTTTTTTTTTTAAGAGATGGGGTTCTTGCTCTGTCACCCATCCTGGAGTGCAGTGATGCAACCTGGGCTCACTGCAGCCTCAAACTCTTGTACACAAATGATCCTCCCTCCCCAGCCTCACAAGTAGCTAGGACCACAGGTGTGCCCTGCTAATTTTTAAAATTTTTTGTAGAGATGGGGTCTCACTATGCTGCCTAGGTGCTGTAACTCCTGGGCTCGAGTGATCCTCCCACCTTGGCCTCCAAAAGTGCTGGGATTACAAACATGAGCTTCCTCGCCTGGCCAAAGAGTTCTTTATATATTATAGATACAAGTTGCTTAACAGATGTATGGTTTATAAATATTTTCTCCTGTTTCGGAGGTAGTCTTTTTACTTTCTTGATGGCATCATTTGTAGCACAAAAAGTTTTAATTTCAATGAAGAAATCCAATATATTTGTTTTTCCCTTGTGCTTTTGGAATCTTTTATAAGAAGCCAATGCTTAACTCAAGGTCATGAAGACAACTTCTGCATTTTCTTCTGAGTTTTATAGTTTTAGCTCTTACATTTAGGTCTGTGATCCATTTTGAGTTAATTTTATGGTGTATGGTATAAGGAAGGCGTGTGAGGTAATTCTTTTGCATATAGACATGCAGTTGTCCTAGCTCCATTTGTTGAAAATACTGTTCTTTCTTACCAAATTGTCTTGGGCATTCTTGAAAAAAAGGCAGATTTATTTCTGGACTCTGAATTCTATTCCATTGATCTATTTGTCTATTCTTAGGTTCCCATGGTGTGTTGATTACTGTAGTTCAGAATTTTTTGAAAGTTGTGTTTCACATAGATGTGTGAGTATATTTATATATAGATACACACAGAGGTGTGTGTGTAATGGGTTATGTTGGAAAATGTTGGAAAACCTATGGTGTCTCCCCATTAGAGTTCACTTGCTTGTGGCAACTTAGTGGAGTATGTTCCCTCTCAGGTAATATACAGAGAAGACAGGTTAGAGGGTCTGTCTGTGAGTGTATGAATTCCTTTTAGATTGGATGACTGATTTTTCTTACTTTAGTAAAGTTTTCAAGTGCGTGTGGACTGAAGGGCAGTAAGGAGGGCATAGAACAGCTATGGGAATTCCTAAAGATTTCATCAGAGATGAATGTAACAATTATGGAGTGAACTATTTGAAATTTTGAAGTTAGCAGGGTTTTGTACTGTGCCAGTCTTTCATGATTTAAAAAAAAAACAATATATTAAGCATGTCTGTGTCGGATAACTTAAGACATTATATAAGGAAAATTATATAGATAATTTAAGGTTTGGGAATGATGCTATCTCCTTCTAGGGAGGATTTTTGTTGACTTTTGGCAGGAGGCAAGCTAGTGGCACTAGCAATCCCGAATCTTCTTAATCCAGTCAGAGACTATGATGTTTCAAAACTGGGTTCCGGAGTCTACCAAGGCTGGTCTATTTTATGTTTTATTTACTTCTAGGTATGACCCCTTGGAGTTCTAGCATAAAGCCAGGGGTGTTATCAGCCCCACATGCCCCCACCCCCACACTTTCTTGGGCCCTTAACTCCAATATTTAATCCTCTCTAGTCATGTAAATCTATTGCAAGTTCAAGCTCAGCTTCTCAGCCACCTCTTTGGCATTAGCAGATCCCTTCAGGGGGAGAAATGGCTCCGGATGCCAGACTCCCTTATGAGCTTTTCCTTACTCTCCCAGGTCTTGGTCTTCATGCTTTTTCACTACCTTGGCACGCTGATGCCCTCAAACAGGTTTTTTGGTTTTGATTTTTAAAACATTTTTTCTGGGGACTTGGGCAGGTGTCCAGTTTTTCTAGTTGCTCCCAGTATGATAATTGGTTTGAATTATCTAGTTCACCATTTTAAGGAAAGTGATTTGTTAGGTTGATCAAGGTTTATGTCATAAGATTCTCTGTTTGAAATTGCAGTATATGTGATTTCAGTTTTTCCTGAGGGTAAGATTTTGGGTACCAGTTTCTACAGATTATAGAAATTATTAGAAAAGGGGGAAGTAGCCTTAGGAATAGAAATGGGAGGGAAAATGGCAGAGAAAACTGATATTTTTGGTGAGTTTGGGAAAGATAAAGGTATAGGGTAACATTTTCATGTCTATTAGGAGTGTAAAAGGGCAGTCATGTATCAAAGGCGCTGACATATTTGTTGTAATGATATTGTCATAATTAAAAGGCTGTAGAATCTAGGTATTGTGGGGGTGGCTTTGAGAAGTATCTACTTAGTCGTGTTGAATAAAATTTTTAAATTTCGCAGAGAAACCCTAGGATACTGAGTCGTTAATTGAAGGAGTCAACTTTGGGGCTGGACTTATGGTTGTGTCTTATAGCAGTATAAATCTGCGCAGCCAGATTGCAGATTGAATTTAATTTCATAGAACCCATTATTAATATGAGAGATACAAAATGATACTGATTTTGATTTAGCATGCCATCTTCATTTATGTATGAAAATAAATGTAAGGTCTTAAAGAGTTTTTGTTTTTGATTCTCTAAGCTATTCCCATACTTCTTAAATTTCAAAATTACAAAGTTTTCCATGCATCTTAATCATTATAATTGAGGAAAAATGATATATCTTTAATAGCCCCTTCTTCTCTTGAGAAAATGATAGATACTGGGTGTATTTCAGAAGGTTTTATCAGCGGAGTTTTGGTTGATATTTTAAACTTTTTGAGGATAGGAATTGTTTAGTAAAATGACGCCCTCTCTTCTTTGGCTCCATCTTCCAGTATATGTGTCATAGGAACCTGGTTTAAGTTCAGTGTGTTTCTTTGTTACACCTGTCAGTAGAATCGGCTATTACTGTTTTTTGGTTCCTTACAACTGAACATTTTGGTCACCGTCCTCACCCACTTTTTAAAGTGACTTCATTCTCCCACATCACTGCCAACTGAAGAATGTTCAGACATACACATTGAAAGAATATTACGGTAAACACCTGTATACTTCATTTGGATATTGTAGTTGTTAGCTTTTTTGTCATATTCGTTTATGTCTCTCCTAAAAGTAAACACATTCTCTTACATGTGTCATACTTAAGCCCTTAATATCTAGTTCATATTCAAGTTTTGCTAATTATTCCCCCAAAAGGTCAGTTTGTGCTGCAGCCAGGTACTGTGATTTCTCACCTAGTTTCCATAGCTCTTGTGAAGGTGTTTTCGTGCATGGATAGTGTTCAAATTGATGTTTCTGTTAGGGGACAATCACTGGAGAGTCCTATTCTTCCATCTTATTCTGCCCCTCTCCTCCAAAAAGGTCAACTTGTAACTGGTTTTTTCAAACCAATATTCAATCAGTTTATGAACTACATTTGATCGTTGTTGCTTTAGTCACTTTTAACATACAACAGTTGTCCTGTTTTCTATTTTTTTTTTTTTTTTTTACACTCATGATATTGGCTTCTTGAAGAGACCAGGCCATTTGTCATATAGAATGTTTCCCATATTTTGGATTTGTCTGATTTTCTTGTAGCAATTAACTTTTATCTCAGTTCCCACTGTATTTCCTAAAGTAGAAGATTGAGCCTAAAGACTGGATTATATTTAGTTTTTTTTGGCTTAGTTACTCCTGTGTTTACTCCTGTGTACGTTATATTGACTCATAACACAGGCATCAGGTGGTTTGCCTAAAGTGTGATCATTTGGTGTTA
This sequence comes from Gorilla gorilla gorilla, assembly GCF_029281585.2. Classification (NCBI taxonomy): domain Eukaryota; kingdom Metazoa; phylum Chordata; class Mammalia; order Primates; family Hominidae; genus Gorilla; species Gorilla gorilla. The sequence goes on along the minus strand of NC_073232.2, from coordinate 67,574,743 downwards.
AGGTGGTATTCACCAGATCCATCCATTATAACAATGGGTTTCCCCTTGACAATCAGCAGATCAGTGAGATGACATTTTGGTTCCCTTTGAATATCCTGTTTTCCAGCAGCCTTTTACCTGTGTGTTGAGTGTCTCTTGGTGAGCTTTGAATCAGTTATTTCATTTGGGCTTGCAAACGGTGTTTTTTTGTTTTTGTTTTTTTGTTTTTCTAACCCTATCATCCTTTTCTTTTTTTTTTTTTTTGAGATGGAGTCTTGCTCTGTCACCCAGGCTGGAGTGCAGTGGCACAATCTCTGGTCACTACACCTCCACCTCCTGGGTTCAAGCGATTCTCTCACCTCTGCCTCCCGAGTAGCTGAGACTACAGGCACGTGCCACCATGCCTGGCTAATTTTCATATTTTTAGTAGAGATGGGGTTTCACCATATTGGCCAGGCTGGTCTCGAACTCCTGACCTCAAGTGATCTGCCCACCTTGGCCTCCCACCTGTCATCCTTCTTGATCAATTAATATTAACCAGCTTTCCTCTGTTAAGAAGACCTTTCCCTCTTGTCAACTGGGATTGAACTACAGTTCCTCCTAACAAGATGAGATAAATGTTTATTTCTCTTCAATATACCAACCCTTTTTAACATACCAATTTTGAAAATTTAACCAATTTGGAGTAGTCATCTTCAAAAAGTGGCACATAACTTTCAGTCTCTCTGTATCACAGGGATTTTTGTTTTTGTCAGAAGTTTTATGATCATTTCAGTCATTCTTTTTAAAATAGTCTTCATTTGTAGAAGTTTTAGTTTTACAGAAAAATTGAGTATATACTACAGTTTCCATATACCCCAGACCCAATTTCTCCTATAATTAACATCGTATGTTTGCATGGCACATTTATTACAATTAGTGAAAAGTATTGGTACATTATTAACTGAAATCCATAGCTTATTCAGCTTTTCTTAGTTTTTAGCTAGTGTTTTTGTTTTGTTTTTGCAAGATCCCATCTGGAATACCACATTACATTTTGTTGTCGTATCTCCTTAGGATTTCTTAGCTGTGAGTTTCTCAGATATTCCTTTTTGTGATGACCTTGACTGCTCAAATATTTTGTAGGATACCGTTTTATTGGAATTTGATGTTTTTCTCATTTTTAGACTGGCCTTATGGGTTTCTAGAAGGAAAATCTCAGAGGTAAAGCATCATTTCATCACATCCTGTCAAGGGTATGTACTGTTAACATAATTTATGACTTGATTTTGACTTTGATCACCTGGCTGAAGTAATGTTTGTCTGATTTTTCCATTGTAAAGTTACTCTTTTTTCCTCCTTTTCATACTGTAGTATTGGGGAAAGGTGACCATGCACAGCCCACACTTTAGGGAGTTATGTCCTGCTTCTTGACGGCAGAGTATCTACATAAATTATTAATATTTGGAATCCTTCTGTGCAGGAGATTTTTATTTTCTCCCATTTAGTAATTTATTCAGTCATTTATATCAGTATGGACTCATGGTTGCTTATTTTATACTTTGGGTTATAGTCCAATACTATTAATACTTAATTTTGCTACTCACATTGTTTCAGATTTGGCCATTGGGAACCCCTTTAGTTAGCTCCTGTGCCTTTGACATACTTCCATCAGTGTGGGTGTTTTTTAAGCACTTACTTTCTGGCACTGCAGGATGCTCCCAGCTCATCTTGTATGTTTTCTACCCTAGTCCTAGGATCAGCCATTTCTCTAAGGAGCACTGTTTCCTTTAATTAGAAAATGGTATTAGAAACAAAGATCTAGGTGCGCTTGTTACTACTGGGATGTTGTGTTTTAGGTACTCTCAGCAGATAGAGCAAATAAATATATTCGTATATTAGAAATATCTGTATATCTACGTGTCTAGAGAGACACACATAAGTATTTAATATTATATATCAATATTTATATGTGCATAAATATTTGTAACCATCTGTATCTATATAAGCTAAACATGAAATTCTTAATGTCTTCAACTCTAATCTATTACCATACGGATCATTCCTGGTCCTCCCCTTACTGACCAGTAAATTTCCTCCAATAGCGGGAAACCTGCCTCCCAGCACACACCATTTATTTACTTAGTTGTTCAATTCCAACATAGGTCTTATAGCAGTATCAGAATTGTTAACTCACACCCAATGGAAACAGCTGTATCAACTAGGAGGGTTTTTTGTTTGTTTGTTTGTTTTTTGTTGTTCAATTCTTCAGAAATTTCTAAGTGGACAATCATGTCATCTGCAAACAAAAACAGTTTTATTTCTTCTCCTGCCTCCATCTGTATGCCTTTTCTTCCCTTTTATTGTCTTATTGCAGTATTTAGGACTTTAGGTATGATGTTGAATAGGAGTAATGGGAGGAGACATTTTTGCCTTATTCTTGTTCTTGGGGGGAAAGTATCTAGTTTTTCACCATTAAGTACTATGTTCACTGTAGAGGGTTTTTTGAGGGGAGTAGAGTAGATTTTTTAAAAAAATCAAATTGAGGAAATTCTTCTCCATTCTTGGTTTTCTGACCGTTTTCATCATGAGTGGTGTTAGATTTTGTCAGATGCTTTGTCTACATCCATTGATATGACCATTTGATTTATCTTCATTAGCCTGTTGATGTGGTGGATTAGGGTTACATTAGTAGATTTTAGAACCAGCCTTGCATACCTGGGATAAATCTCTCCTGGTTATGGTGAATAATTCCTTTTCTACATTATTGGATTCAATTTACTAATATTTTGTTGAGGATTTATGTTACCTGTGCTCATGAAAGATACTGGTCTGTAGCTTTCTTTTCTTACAATCTCTTTGTTTTATTATTATTGGAGTGATGCTGCTCTTTTAAAATAAGTCAGGAAATGTTCCTTCTGTTTCTATTTTCTGCAAGAGATTGTAGAGAATTGGTATCACTTTTTTCCTTAAATGTTTGGAAGAATTCACCAGTAAAACTGTTCAGGCCTGGTGTTTTCTGTTTTAAAAGGTTAATAACTCTTGATTCAATTTTTTAATAGATACAGATCTATTCAGATTATTGATATAGTTTCTTTAATAGTTACAGGTTTGTTCAGGTTATCTGTTTCTCTTTGTGAGAACTTTGGTAGATTGTGTCTTTCACAGAATATTGGCTTATTTCATCTTACTAAATTTTTGGTGTACAGAGTTGTTCATAGTATTCCTTTGTTGTACTTTTAATGTACTTGGGATAAGTAATGATGACCCCTCTTCCATTTATTAGTAATTTGTGTCTTCTCTCTTTTTCTTCTTTTGTTTTTTTTTGAGACAGAGTCTCACTGTCACCCAGGCTGGAATGCAGTGGTGTGATCTTGGCTCACTGCAACCTCAACCTCCTGGGTTCAAGCGATTTTCCTGCCTCAGCCTTCCAAGTAGCTGGGATTACAGGCACAAGCCGCCATGCACAGCTAATGTTTGTATTTTTTAGTAGAAATGGGGATTTCACCATGTTGGCCAGGGTGGTCTCGAACTTCTTGATTAGTCTGGCTAGAGGTTTAACAGTTTTATTTATATTTTCAATGAGCCAGCTTTTTTTTTTCTTTCTATTTTCCTGTTTTTAATTTCACTGATTTTGACTGTAATTCTTATTTTTCTTCTGCTCACTTTAGGTGTTACTCTTTTTGATGATCAGTTGTCTCACATTTGGCCAGTGAGAGTCTCTTGAGGTGGCTGCTGTGTCCATTTTGATCTGACCTGGTTGATCGTTGAGTGCTTCCTTGCTTTCTGGCAGGATAAAATGTATTTCAACCTGTACTTATCTTGCCTTAACCTGGAACACTCCATTTCTTTAGGAAGTTGGCTTCAGTCTTAATTTTATGTGATTGCTCACTTCTTTCATCTAAACTTTAAACAGATTTGCCACACTGAGATCAGCACTTTTGCCTTTTTTTGGTAGTCAACAAGAGCAACTGAGGTGTCCTGTTGATGCTAGTATTTAATGTGTCTTAAAACTTGTCTTAAAAACAGAACATTTTCCTGTTCAATTTATATAAGCAAAAAGACACTTTAACTGTATCCAGCCAAACTCTTCTATGGCATCTCTGAAAGTAATTTATACTTTGCCAGTTTGTACTTTTGCTAAGAGATAGTTGAAAACCACACCTTTTTAAGAAGTTCAGAAATTGAGGTTGTGGTATTCTGAATTATCTAATTTGATTTTTCTGCATCTCTACAATTGTTTCATTACTTAGTAAAGCGTTTCCAACTTTAGCTTCAGGGTTTTTCTTTTACTTTTAACAAATATTATGTGCCAACACTTACAAATAGTAACTCACTTAATTATTTTAACCTTGCTGGTAGATATGGTTATTCTCCTCTCTCCCTCATAGATGGGGAAACTTAGGCAAGATGAAGTTAAGTAACTTGCGCAGGGTCATACAGGAGTGGCAGGGCCAGAGTCTGAATCCAGACAGTCGGCTCCAGACGCCAAACTCCTAGCCACTGCTTTGTGCTGCCCCTCTTTCCTCTGCTAGTTAAGTCGAAAAAGTTGTTTGTGATTCTGCATCTTGCTTTCCCCTTCTCTTGTTAATTATAGTATAATGGGTGTCACTCTTATTACCATAAGCCTTAGTATGGCATTGCGAGCACCAGTTAATTAAGCAATAACGTTTTGAGATCCCTAATTGGAAGAATTCAGAGCGGTGTATTGCTTTGAGTTATTTGGCCCTTTGCTGCAACTCTGTTTGGCCATGAGACAACATTATCTTGAATAGTGATAATGTGTAAAAAGATGAGGCCTCCTTTTAAAAAAAAAAATACTAAATTCATTTAGAGTATGAATTTTAAAGTAGTGTAGTCAGTGATGATATAAGATCAAAGAATAAGTGAAAACACTTCATAAGGCACAGAGAGCTAAATGTGTGTAACTGTTTTATTGGTGTACATAGTTACTGCTGGAACTACAGAGGAAGAATCATTATTTTATGGGAAGAACATATGTTACTGGAAATCCTAGATTCTTAGATCACAATTCTAAATTCCAGTTCTTTGCTGTGTTAACATAGGGTCCATTGCATCCTATTTACTGGTTTATTTTTATCCTTGCTCTGCTTCTTCATAATTGTAATTAAGTAAAACCTTCTGGTTCCCCAAGGTCAGGGCATACTCTTTTTGAAGATAATATTAACTACTGCTGATGAGAGGAAGAGAGCAACAGGAAGCATTTAAAAAAATTTTTTTAAACTAACGGCAAATATAAAATATTTAGGAAAAAGGTAAAGATTAAAAGTACCTATAGCTAGTAATATTTTGGTGTACTTCTTTTTATGTATTTTGTGCACATGTGAGAGATTTATGTACATGGGTACACACATGTATAATTTGTAAGGATACAAAAATCATATTAGCTTACGTTAATTGAGGACTAGAGTACTGATAACTGCTTTTATTTAAGTCTAGGAAATAGATTTTAAGAGAAATGTATTCTTAATAGAGAAATAATTTTTATAAAATAAGAGATTTGCAGCATTGCTTTTTTTGTATAAGTATGCTAAGACTACCATCTCTTTATTTAACAGGAAGGAGTTTTAAACTTTAACTTAATAGGAAGATGTTTCAGGGGTTCTCTGAAGTCAAGAATGTTTTCATATAATACTAGAAGTGTTATTTGCCTTTTTCATGTCTGTTCTCAAGAGTTTTTCTGAGGCCATATGACTTGCCCTGTGATGTGGCAACAGACTGTATAGAAGCAAATGAGAGAACTCAGCTGTCTGAAATTAAGCCAGACCATAAAGGGATTTGCAGAAACGTAAAACAATGTGTGAGAAACACATTCACCCGTCCAAACCCAATGAATGGACTCAGAGATATGAAGAACAGCGGAAGTGAGACTTTCAATGGCAGTCTTGCAAGATCAGGTGTCTGGTAGGCAGGCACACCCGGGGCAGGTACAGCAGGTAATTTGTCTCCTAGCACGCAAGTCCCTCCCCCAGTTCCTCACTGGTCGAGTACTATGGGGTTACAGTCTTCCCGGACGTTGCCTAAGTTTCATTATCCCCCTTAAAAGGTTATACTCCAGTCCCCTTCCCCGCTTAACTTTCAATTTCCCAATAGCAAAACTTTCTTCCCTTTTATGGGCTGACCCCTCCTCTACATTCTGATCACTTATCATGACTTTATAGGTGCATGAGCCATGCGATTTGTCACATCCGCAGGCTGACTGCCAGTACTTAGATTTGTTTCTCGGTCTGGAATGGATGGATTGTCAATGGTGATGAGTATAGGATTGCATTCTAAATTGTGGCAGTTATTTGGCAGGGAGCCCTTGGACAGATGTAGTTTATTCTTCAAGGGTCTCCAGCTTAGAGTTACCCACCCCGTTTACTGTCCAACCCTGAAAATGGGTAGTCCACCATACATCATCCCAGCTGGGTGGGGCAGGGTGATGCTCTACTGTAACCTGTATCTGGTTTAGGGCAAAGATACTTATCTGCCTGTGAGAGCTATCCCTGATTTTCCAAATTCCCACAGGGTAAGACCTGGCAGGCATCAAATCTTACAGTCTGGGATGCTACTGTCTTGGTTACACTAATTACCAACCTGATTGGATAGGGAGGAGTCCCCTGCCAGTTTCCATTTTGACCTTCTGCTTTTTGTATAGTAGCCCATCCCAGCCATATTAACTTCGAGAAATGGGGCCAACCCGTGTTTTCTTTTTAGATTTTTCTCAGAGTTAACTTTAAGGGTTCCTCAGTGCACTTTCCACTGGTCTTTTCCCCTCCCTTCCAGGGTCTCTTTTACCAATCCCTTGACTCAAGGATAGTGAGTCCACCCCTGTTCAGCTGTTTGCACAGCTGTCTTAGTGGGGACCTTCCCAGCTTGGGTGGAGCTTGTCTTCTTTCCAAATCTTAATCAGCACCAAGTTGCCAGGCTGGAAGTGGTGAACCGTGAACTCAAGAGGTGGCATTTGAGTCAGAAGTCCTCTTAACCTAAGGGATGACAGGGTGGAGGATATGGCCAGTATATAATTTCTTAAGCATTGATCCATGGTTTCCATAGTAGGGAGGATCTGTAGCTCTGCCCAAATATGGGAGCCCCTATAATAACTCATAGGGGGATAATCCCAAGTATTTTCTTGGGGCTGTCATAATCCTAAGGAGTACTATTGGGAGACATTTGGTCCAGGGTATTTTAGTTTCTAGATTAGTTTGGTGATTATGCTTTTTGAGAGTTTGATTCATTCTTTCTACCTTTCCAAAGGAAGGGGGATGCCAAGGGATATGATAATCTCGTCTAATTTGTAAACCTTCCATAATTCCCCTTAACACCCTTGAGATAAAGTGGCTCCCATTGTTTGAATCAGTATTTTCTACCAGGTCAAATCTAGGTACAGTCTGTTCTAATATTATTTTGACCACATTACTGGCAGTGGCTGTTGGAAGGGGAAAGGCTTCCACCCAGCTGGAAAGGTGACCTACGATCACCAGTAAATACATCAGTCTTCCTCCTTTGGGCATTTCTGTGAAATCTACTTGAATGCTTTGAAATGGTCTTAGTCTGGGAGGTCTTCCTCCTGTGGCCTGTTTTCTGATCACCTTTTTGTTTATCCTTTGACAAGTTACACAACTTCCACATACTTGTTTAGCAGTGGTATAAATCCCTGTACACCCATACCCTGTTGCATCATGCAGAGTCTGGGATCCCCAATGACTCCTTTTGTGTAATATAGACGTTAGCTGTCTCATCAGGGGTTTACTTATTTTTCTTCCATCGGGAAGTATCCATCTCATCTTCAGTTTGAGTGACCCCTATCCTGTCTAATTCTTCCTTCTCCTCTCTGAAAAACTGGGGCCTTAATACTACCTTAGGGATGTCTGGGATCAGGCTAAATAGTCTAATTTCTTCCTCCAGGGAGGCTTGCTTAGCAGCTTCAGCTGCAAACCTGTTTCCTACAGCTTCTATAGTGTTCCCTTTCTGAAAACCATTTACATGAACTATGGCTACCTCTGCTGGAAGCAAGAGGCTTTCTAAAACCTGTTTGGCCAGTTCCAAATGTACCAATTATTTTCCCCCGCTATTTATTAGGCCCTACTCTGTCCAGATTTTTCCAAAAGTGTGTACCACCCCATAGGCATACTTAAAATCAGTGTATATAGTACCTTTTTGGCCCTCAAGGAGCCTTAGGGCCTGGTTAAGAGCATATAATTCACAGGTTTGGGCTAACCAGCAATTAGGTAATCTTCCTTTCTCACATAAGGAGTGTTTATTTCCATCAATGACACCATCACCATTATGTCCCTTGCCATCTATCACTGGAGACAGCCTATCCACAAACAGCCTTATCTCATCATGTAGTAGAGCTTCCCTAAGGTCTGGTCTAACTTTGGTTTGGTATTCTATGATATCTAAGCAGTTATGATCTGATGTCTCTTTGTTCTCCTCTCCTTTCCCTAGAAAACTGTCTGGATTCAGGCAAGTATTTGTTGTTACGACCAAGTCATCTTTTTCTAGTAATACAGCCTCATATTTTAGAATCTGAGAATCAGTTAACTGTCTTCCAGCTTTTTGATTTAATATATTCCTGACTAGGTGTGGGGTGCTTACTATTAGGGCCCCACCAAAGGTTAGCTTTCTAGTCTCCTCTACCAGCAGGTCTGTGGCAGCTATTGTTTGCACACATTTGGGCTACCCTTGAGAGACAGGATTGAGAAGCTTGGAGACAAAAGCAGCAGGTTGCCTTTTCCCACCCCATATTTGAGTGAGCACCCCTAGGGCCATGCCCTGGTCTACTGTTAGAAACAGGTGGAATGGGTTCTCTAAAGATGGGAGGGCCAGGGCTCTAATGAGGGCCTCGTTTAGCTCTTTCACTGCCTGAATTTCTTCTGAGGACCACTGCAAGGGATCAGGTTCCTCTTCTAATAACTTGACCGGCCGGATGCCACAGGGAAAGAAGAGGGGGTGGGGACACGGGGCAGAGCCAGTCCTCCTGTTTGGGGCCTGGGCCTAGGAAAGCTAACTAGGGGCAGGAAAGGGGAGCCCCAGGCTGTGGATGCCTCTGCGGGGGAACGTTGGGTCAGCAACGGCCAGAGGAAATCCTAAGGCCAAACAGTATCTGTGGCCTCCCTACCTTTGGGCATCTTCTGGTCTCCAATTTGCTGCAAGTCACAGCTCCCAAATCTGGTTGTGCAGGCTCCAAAGCAGTGGAGCCTGGTGCTTCTGCCATCTCCACCTCCTGGATCTTAGAGCTGCTGGATGGCTCCACCCACCACCCGCTGAGCTGGCCCCACTTGGGGCTGGCATTGGTGGACAGCATGTTCCGGGCGCCTCTGCTCCTCTTTGCTGGGGCCTGCACCTTTCCTGGCTGCTGACTCATAGATGTCAGAGCTGCAGGACGGCTCCACAGAAGCCCTGTGTTTAGGACACCTCATTAGTGAAGGAGAGCGGAGAGTAAACCCAAGGGACTATCCAGAGGCATTCAGATGGAGTCTCTTTGGCTCCCTCTTTCCTTTGTCCCCTAAGCCTAGAATTTCTGTTTCTCATTTTCAGTCAGTCTCTGTGTCTGAGCTTTTCCCTGTGTACTCAACTCCCCAACTGGAGGTTTCTTGCACACCCCGAGAATCGCTTTGTCTGTCTCTGGCCATTTCCCTCGCAGAACGGAACTGCAGATTGGGAATCTGCACTTGCCTTGTATCTAGGATACGTCTCAGTCACACACACTCGACCTCCAAAAATGCCCAACCACCAAGGCAGTACTTAGAGTGCAATTTTCCTACCTTGGCTTGTGCATGAGGTTTCCTGGTTGCTGCAGTGCCTGCTTTTCTCCCTATGTCACCTCCACTGCCTCCTGAATAACAGTCTCAGGTTTGTCTATGGCCTTTGCAAGGAGCTGGGACACTCAGACAGAGCGGGCCACCTAAATTGGGTGAGATGCATCTCCCTTTTCGGCCGGAGTCCGACTCTACGCAGGCATAAAGATCCCAGACGGGCCCCCAAGTTTGTAAGGGAAACATTCACCCGTCCAAACCCAAATAATGGACTCGGAGACATGAAGAGCAGCGGAAGTAAGACTTTTAGTGGCAGTCTTGCAAGATCTAGGTGTCTGGTAGGCACACACACCCATGGCAGTTACAGCAGGTAATTTATCTCCTAGCACGCAAGTCTCTCCCCCATTTCCTCACTGGTCAAGTACTATGGGGTTACAATCTTCCCAGACGTTGCCTAAGTTTCATTATCCCCTTTATAAGGTTATACCCCAGTCCCCTTCCTCACTTAAGTTTCGATTTTCCGATAGCAAAACTTTCTTCCCTTTCATGGGCTGACCCCTCCTCTACATTCTGATCACTTATAGTGACTTTCTAGGTGCATGAGCTGTGTGGTTTGTCACATCTGCAGGCTGACTGCCAGTACTTAGATTTAGCATGCCTTGAAAATGGATCATTTAAAATGTTTTCTCACACAATGGCACTCTTTTCACCAGGTTTTCCTTTTTTTTAAATTGTCGTTTTCCATCACAATTCTAGTTAATCATGCAGTGGAGGTTTATTATGTTTAAATAAATTTTTAAAAGTTTAAGTGCTCACTTCTGTCTAATATATTAAATATTGATATATCAACATAAATAAAAGCTTCTGTTAACAAAGTTCTTTGTTTAAAAAGTATAAAGGAATAGTGATACCAAAAAGTTTGACAGCTGCTGTATTATATAATATCAAAAAATTATTTCTTACTTACTACTCATCTCACCAGCAAAATCATTGGATCCTGCACAGGGATAGATAAAAATTTTGCAAAATTTTAATTTTCACTTGATAGTTTGAATTTTTTCATTGGCAATACATACTGTCATTTATTTTTCTTGAAGTGATAGGCACACTTTGTTCATTTTCAAGAAAATGTCTTCCACATACCCTAGCCCAGATAACATAGTTTGTGTGTCATTCTTTCAAGTAAAAATTGTATTATTTAAAAACATGTCTCACAAGTGCTTTTCCTGCAATGGCCTCTGTACTTCAATATATAGCAACAGTGCTTATGTATACTTCCCATTTCATCATTACAGATAATGTGGATATTCCTCTTTTATATGTGCTACACCAGAATTTAACAAGGTAACTGCAGGGAGAATCTGAAACTATATAAATAAATTTTTCATATTCTATTATATTAAAATCCATTTGTCTATCTTGCATTTTAAATGAGTGTTTTGCCCATGTATAAGTTTGAAACATCATGTGTTAGTCATTCGGAAAATACTGATTTAGTGAGGCCTGCAGATCTTTCAAATGTGTTTCTTTATACCACCATTGTCATAGTGTGGTTTGAGGACTGACAGGACTAGCAGAAAACTCCATCTGCATCAGGTATTTGACGGTCAAGATTTATGTAATTAAGAATTTTTGGAAATAGTAAAATTGTTAAATTTCTACCCTGACTGATGAGTATTAAAAAAAAGAACCACAGATTATCAGTATGTGGAGTGAAAGATGGACATCACAACATATATGGCAGATATTAAAAGAATAAAGGAATATTATAAACACTCAAAAGCTAAGAAACAATGTAGATGAAATGGAACACTCTTTTAAAAAATAATTCATTGCCCAGATTTACACAAGAAAACAGCTACGTATTTATTAAGGAAATTAAATTTGCAGTAAAAAAGTTCCTCACAGGCCCTGTGATATCATGAGGGAATAATTTGATGTGGCTCCTACTTCTAAAAGCAGCAATTCTCAAACTTTTTAAGAGTTTTGGAATGTCTGTGTTGTTAAAAATTATTGAATATCTCAAGGTGCTTTATATTAGGCTATAGCTATTGAAATTTACTTTATTAGAAATTAAAACTAAGAACTCTAAAAAATATTTATTCACCAGTTCATTTACAAAGTAATAACCCAGTTAAAGTTAACATAAATAACATTTTATGAAAAATAACTTTTTCAAAAGAAAAAATAATATAACTTATTGTGATAACCCTGTGGGTTGCTTAGCCCCTGGAAAACTGCTGTACACATGTAAGAGAATGCCAGTGAAAAAGGCAAAAGATAGGCGTTTCTGGAATGGAACTTTTATTTCTCAGCACTTTATAGGTTTTTTAAAGAGAAGGTGTTGCTATTGTTGTATCAGATAACACAGATATTAAACCAACAACAGTAACAAAAGACAAAGAAGGGCATTATATAATGACAAAGGATTTAATTCAACAAGATTTGTATCTCGTAGGTATATATGCCATACCCAGTGTTGTAGCACCCACATTTGTAAAACAAATACTACTAGACTTAGGAAAACGAGACAACCACACAATAATAGTGGAGGACTGCAACAGCCCACTGACAGCACTGGACAGATCGCCGCAGAAAACTAACAAATTCTCGACTTAAATTGAAGTTTTGACCAAATGGACGTAATATACATGTACGGAATACCCTACCCAACAACCACAGAATACACATTTTACTCGTCTGTGCATGCTCTAAAAATGACCACATGCTCAGTCATAAAGCAAGTCTCAATAAATTCAAAAGAGGAGAAATCATACCAAGCATCTGTTTGGACCACAGTTGAATAAAATTAGAAATCAATACCAAGAATAACTCTGAAAGCCACGTAAGTACATGGAAATGAAACAGTTTGCTCCTGAATGACTTTTGGCTAAACAAAATTAAGGCAGAAATACAATTTTTTTTGGGAACAAATGAAAATAGAAACAATATATGAAAACCTCTAGGATATAGCAAAAGTAGAGTTAAGAGGAAAATTTTAGTGCTAAATTCCTACATCAAAAGAAAGATCTCAAATTAACAACCTAACATTGCCCCTAAAGGAACTAGCAAAATAAGAACAAACCAACCTGAAAGCTAGCAGAACAAAAGAAATAACAAAGATTCGTGCAGAACTAAACAGAATTGAGACCAAAAAATTACACAAAGAATCAACAAAACGGAAAGTTCTGTTTGTCCTTCTAAAGGGTAAACAAAATTGATAGACTGCCAGCTAGATGAACCAAGAAAAGAGAGAAGATTCAAATAAGCACAGAAATGGCAAAGATGTCATTACAGTGGATACCATAGAAATACAAAGATCCTTAGAGACTACTGTGGACATTTTTATGTGCACAAACTAGAAAATTTAGAGGAAATAGATAAACATCTGGAAGCACACAGCCTTCCAAGAGTGAACCAGGAAGAAATCAAAATCCTGAACAGACCAATAACGAGTTATAACGTTGAATACATAATAAAATCTACCAACCACAAAAAGCCCTGAACCAAAAGGATTCATAGCCAGATTTTACTAGATGTTGGTAGAAGAGCTGATACCAATCTTACTGAAACTATTCCAAAAAAATCAAGGTGGAGGGATATCTTCCCTAACTCATTCTGTGAAACCAGTATCATCCCAATATCAAAATCTAGCAAGGACACAACAACAAAAAAGAAAAACAGAAATGCAGGCCAGCATCCCTGATGAAGATAGAGGCAAAAATCCTCAACAAAATACTAGCAGACTGAATCCAGCAGCACATAAAAAAGATAATTCACCATGATCAGGTAGGTTTTTTCCTAGATTCAAGGATGGTTCAGAATATGCAAATCAATAAATGTGATTCACCACATAAACAGAATTAAAAAACAGAAACCATATTCTTATGCAGTAAAATCCAACATCTCTCCATGATAAAACCTCAACAACCTAGGCATCAGAGGAACATACCTCAAAATAGTAAGAGTCATTTATGACATACCCACAGCCAACATCATCCTGAATGAGCAAAAGTTGAAAGCATTTCCCCTAAGAACCAGAACAAGACAAGGATGTCCACTCTCACCATTCCTTTTCAACATAGTACTAGAAGTTCTAGCCAAAGCAATCAGACAAAAGAAATAAAAGATGTCCAAATAGGCAAAGAGGAAGTCAAATTATATGCTTGTTGATGACATGATCCTGTACCTAAAAAAACCCTGAAAGATTCCCCCAAAGACTCCTGGACCTGAGAAATAACTCCAGTAAAGTTTGAGGATACAAAATAAATGTACAAAAATCACTGGCATTTCTATACACCAATAACATTCAAGCTGAGAGCCAAATTAAGAACTAATTTTATTTACAATAGACACACACAAACACACACACCGCACACACACAATATCTAGAATTACATTTAACCAAGGAAGGGAAAGATGTCTACAAAGAGAACTGTAAAACACTGATGAAAGAATTCACAGATGACACAAACAAATGGAAGAAACATCCCATGCTTGTAGATTGAAAGAATCAACATTGTTAAATGACCATACTGCCCAAAGCAATCTACAACTTCAGTATAATTCCTATCAAATTACCAATGTGATTTTTTTTCACAGAATTAGAAAAGACAATTCTAATATTCATGTGGAACTACAAAAGAGCCTAAATAGGTAGAGCGATCTAAGCAAAAGGAACAAAGCCAGAGGCATCATATTACCCAACTTCAGACTATACTGCAAGGCTATTGTAACCAAAATAGCACGGAATTGGTACAAAGATAGACACATACATCAATGGAACAAAATAGAGAACCCAGAAATAAAGCCACACACCTGCTATGAACTGATCTTCAACTGAGTCAACAAAAATAAGCAATAGAGAAAGAATACCCTATTCAATAAATGGTGCTGGGAAAACTGGCTAGCCATATGTAGAAGAATGAAAATAGACTCCTACCTCTCACTATGTACAAAAATTAACTCAAGATGGATTAAAGACTTATTTAAGACCTCCAGCTATAAAAATTCTAGAAGAAAACCTAGGAAAATGTCTTTTGAACATTTAAAGAATTTGTGACTAAGATCCCAAAAGCAAATGCAACAAAAACAAAACTAGACAAGTGGGATTTCATTACAGAGCTTCTGCACAGCAAAAGAAACAAACAGGGTAAACAGCGTACAGAATGGAAGAAAGTATTTGCAAACTGTATATCCAGTAAAGGACTGATATCCATAATAAATAAGGAATTTGAATCTATGAGAAAAAATAACTCCATTAAAAAGTGGCAAAGGACATGAACAGACCTTCTCAAAAGAAGACATACGAGTGGCGAAAAAAGGTGAAATAATGTGCAACATCACTAATCATCAGAGAAATGAAATTAAAACCACAGCAAGATACCATCTCATAGCAGTTAGATGGCTATTATTAAAAAGTAATAAAATAAGACATGTTGGTGAGGATGCAGAGAAAAGGGAACGCTTACACGCTGTTGGTGGGAATGTAAATTAGTACAACCCCTATGGAAAACATTCTGGAGATTTCTCAAAGAACTAAAAATAGAACTACCATTCAAACCAGCAGTCTCATTACTGGGTATCTACCCAAAGGAAGAGAAATGGTTTTATCATAAAGACAGCTGTGCTTGCATGTTTGTTGCATGCAGCACTATTCACAATAGCAGAGGCACAGAATCAAGTGTTCATCAACAGTGGATTAGATAAAAGAAAATGTGGTACATATGCACCATGGATACTACAGAGCCATAATCAGGAATGAAATAATGTCCTTTACAGCAACGTGGATGCAGCTGGAGGCCATTATCAAGTGAATTAATGCAGAAACAGAAAAATACCGTATGTTCTTACTTATAAGTGGGAGCTAAACAGTGGGTACACATGGACGTAAAGATGGAAACAGTAGACACTAGTGACTCCAAAAGGAGGCTGAGGGGGTAGGGTTGAAAACCTACCTCCTGGGTACTATGTTCACTATTTGTGTGATGAGTTCAACAGAAGCTCAGACCCCAGAATTATGCAATGTACCCATGTAACAAACCTGCATATGTGCCCCCTGAATCTATACTTAAAATAAATATACTCATAATTCTCTATTAAATATAATTTTCACTATAAAACAAAGTTTTAGTTTTCTTATCTCTGACTTGTGTAGTTTCAGATGAGAAGTCTGTTGTAATTCTTAGTGTTTCTGAATAAGTTCTAGGAATTGTTCATCTTATAGTTCCCTGGCATTTGCCCTTTGCCTAAGACTTGTGAGGTTTTGCTTTACGCATGTGCAAATTAGTATTCAAACAAAAACGTAAGAGGATCCCTATGCCAATTTCTGGTGCTCTCTATTCTCTGAATCTCTCTCTTCTCTCTATACTGCCCTACAAATTCTAGTCACCTTCACCTCCTTGATCTGTCTCCTCAACTTGGCAAAGTTTCCATACTGTGTTTGGTGTGACCCTTTCTGCACAGTGTTCTGGAAAGAGCCTCCTGCCAGAATGGCAGGACAGTTATAGGACTTACCTAATTTGTTTTCCTTCTCTCTGTTGCCAGTGTCTGACAACAGTTTCTTATATTTTGTCCAATTTCTAGTTGTTACTGTAAGAGGGTAAATCTGATCCCAATTACTCTACCATGTTAGAAGCCGAAGTTATATTAATTTTTATTTTTAGAGTTGCCTCAAGAACTGCTGTTCTAAAATAAACTGAACCCCATTTAATATATAATGGATAATACTGGACAGTGAAATGTTTTTTCCTTAGGAAAATCTAAACAGCTGTGGGTCTGGGTTAAAACATATTGACAGCCTTGCTAATGAAATGTAAAAAGTAAAAGAAGAAACGTTAGGTGCTTCCAGGACACTCATACTTGAAGTACAGGTTGAACATCCCAAATCCAAACATCTGAAATCTGAAATGCTCCAAAATCTGAAACTTTTTGAATGCCAGCATGACGCTCAAAGGAAATGCTTATTCAAGCATTTGGGATTTGGGATGCTCAACTGGCACATATATAATGCAGACATTCCAAAATCTGAAAAAATTAGAAATGAAACACTTTTTGGTTACAAGCATTTTGGATAAAAGATACTCAAGCTATAATAGATTTCATTTTTCAATTGGTAAATACTGTTTGATGCTTATTATGCGCCAGGCAGTATGCTTAGATTTCAAGATGAGTAAATACAACAAGCATTACCTACCTTCTTGGAGTTTATAGTCTAGTGAAGAAGAGGATTAATTGTAAAAATAAACAATTAGAACTCTGATGAGTACAATGAAAGAGAAGAACATGGTGCCATGAAAGTATATAAAGATACCTGATTTAGGATGGACAGACAGGGAAAGCTTCCCTGAGAAGCTGATAGCTGAGCTGAAATTTGATACTTGAAGGATGAGCAGGAGCTCAATAGTAAGGAGAAGGAAGTAAGTTGAGTAGAACGTTTGCACAGCAATCTAGGCTGAGGGAAAGCACATGCAGAAGCGATCAGGAGAGAGCCTGGCATATGCCAAGGAACTGAGGGAAGGCTAATGCAGTTGGACTGCAGAGAGCAATGTTTTGGAGGAAGTGGTGGAAGATGTGGCAGGAGAAGTATGCAGGGCCTATATCAAACAAGACTGAGTACAAGTTATTCAGAATGTATTCATTCATTCATTTATTTATTGAGACGGGGTCTCTGTTGCTTAGGCTGCAGTGCAGTGGCGCTATCACGGCTGATCACAGCCTCGAATTCCCAGGCTCAAGCGATTCTCCCACCTCAGCCTCCCAAGTATCTGGGACTACAGGCACACACCACCTCGCCCAACCATTTTTAAAATATTTTGTAGAGACAAGGTCTCACCATGTTGCCCAGGCTGGTCTTGAACTTCCTGGTCTCAAGCAGTCCTCCCACCGCAGCCTCCAAAAATGTTGGAATTACAGCCATGAGCCACCACACCTGGCCATAATTTTATTTTTTATAAAAAAAAAATTTTACAATAAAATTCAGATTTGTTCTTATTGGGAGAACAGTAGAAGTCATTGAATGAGGAATCAATGAGCAGATTTTAAATTAGAAAACATAATTTTGTTATTGTGAAGAATGGATAGAATATGGCAAACCTGTTAGGGAACTATTGCAGTTATCCAGGAAGACATGAAATGTAGCTTGAAATGTAGTCGTGTGAATGGATTCAAGAGAGATTTAGAGGGAAACAGTATAATCAACCTGTTGTTGATAGGAAGAGTAACTCCTCAGAGTAGTTGTGGGTAATGGAATACATGTTTCTACCATTTGCTGAGACAACACCGGAAGAGGACCAGATTGGTTTTTGGATATATGTTGAATTTGAGGTGCCTTTTGAATGTCCAAATGGAAATGTCATGTAGGCATTTGAGTTTGAAATCAGAGGAGAGATCAGAATTGGAACTCACACTTGGGTTTTATTATATTGAGGTAGTAATTGCTGTGGGTGTGAATGAGATTAGCCAGAGCAAAGGAATATAGAAAGAGAAGAGCAGTCCTGTATTTTGAGGAATTCCCCCTATTGAATATCCAGGTAGAATAGTGAATCATTAAAGAAGCCTGCAAAGAACTGATTTCAGCAAACCTAGGACAGTGAATTATTAAAGAAGTTACTGTGTATTGCTTTCCTATGGCTGCTTTAACAAATTACCAGTTCTACTGGCTTGAAACAACAGAAGTTTATTCTCACAGTTCTAGAGGCCAGAAGTCTGAACTCAGTATTAGTAGGCTGGATTCAAGGTGTCTGTCACCAGGGCCATGCTCTCTCCAGAGTCTCCAGGGGAGAATCTGTTCCTTTCCTCTTCCAGCTTCTGTTGGCTGCTGGCATTCCTTGGCTTATCTCCACATCACTCCAGTTACTGCCTACACGGTCAGATTGCCTCCTCCTTTTCTGTGTGTCTAATCTCCCTCTGCTTCTCAGACAGCTGTAATGACATTTAGGGCCCACAAGATAATCCAGGACAATCTCATCTCAGAATCTTTAATGACATCTGCCAAAATTTCCCATAAAAGATAACATTCGCAGCTTCCAAAGGTTAGGACCCAATATCTTCAGGGTAGCATTTTTGAACCTGCCACTCAAGGGAAGAGAATGCTTCAAGGATTCAATTGATCAGCAATGTCAGGTGTTTCTGAAAGATTAAATGTGAATTAAAAAAGTCCAATCGCTAGCCTCAGAGAGTGGAAGCCAGATTGAGAGGTGTTAAGAGTTAATAAGGTGTTTTGTAGCTAGACGTTGCAAGATTTCTTGATTGCTTTTTCTCTGTGAGATGGAATTATTGGAGATTGAAATTTTGAAAAGAATGGAGAAAATTTTGTGTTGGAGAGAATGGAAAGTAATTTTAACAAAGAGGGCATTATTGTATACTCATTGTATACTATTGATACCATGCATGAAATGATAGCTGAATCATCTGTCCTCTTGTGTTACTTTGTCCATTTGCACTTGGATATAGCTATGGAGAAAGCAGCTTGCTGGGTTCATCTGGGGTTGGTATTTTGCAAGACAGGAATCTAAGGAGTTTGATATGTTGGTTTGCAGTAGTTTGAATCCTCTGCTGCTTACCCCGTGAACATTTTTGGTGTACCTCCACTCTGTCACATTTAGCCAGGATTTACTTAAGGAATGCAAATGAAATAGTTGGTAAAATAGAACAATATCAGAGTAAACAAAGATCACATATTTTCACTCTTAATTATGGGTCCCCTCTGTGACCACAAGAAGCAACTATAGTTGGTCACTTCTGAAAATTGTTATAATACAGTCCAGATGTGACTTAGGAAGTCTAGGGTAACAGATTTGCTTTTTCTATATGCATTTTTAAACCTGCACAGATTTTGTCAGCTACTTTTGTTTTTAGTGCTATTTATAACTCCCTGTTGCCTTTATTCCTAAAGAGCTGCTGCTGTTTAAGATGGTTGCCAGATTGGCCATCTGCTGTTTCCCACTAGTCATCGATTTTTCATCAGGTACATAACCAAAGCATTTCTTCTTTTCAGTCCTTTTGGGGAGTTTCACATCAGTCCACTGTATAGAAGCTGATGTAATATTTTGGTGGTGGCATTCTCAGCATACATTTCTGAACTGGCAGACTGTTTTCTTACCAGGATCTCATTGTTAATATACTGCCTAGCTTCCTAATGCTGCAAGATTAATCTTCTTGAGTAATTTAAATTCAAAATGTATTTTTAAAATATCTTCTATAAGCAAGGCTACAGGCTGAATACTTTTAGAAATTTAAAAAAATTAATTAAAAATTTTCTACCTTCCAAATGCATATAGTTCTTGGGGGGACAGTGTGTTTGTAAATATGCCCAAACCATATAATTAGAATTACAAAGGGACAAGGAAAGGTAAAATGCTGTATAAGAATTCAGAAATTCTAGATAAGATTGTGATGTGATTGTGCATATCTCGCATTCTGTCTTCCTCTTTGTCCACCGAAATCCAGGTAGAGTCAGTAAACAAAATCTAAGTAGATGCTTTCTAAAAGAAAATCATCTAAAACAAAGTGATACAGAAGAGTTAAAAGTTTTTTTAAAAATCCATGAATGCTTGAAAAAGATTGTGCAATTTCAAAAGAAACCAAGAATTGTAATAATATAAGATGCGGCAGAATTCAAGGCAGAAAACATTAAACAGAAAGGATCATTTTTTAATAGATCATAGTGGGAGATTTTAACCATTGTCTCTGAGAGTAAAGTATTCGGAGAATAAGCAAGACCATAGGATAACTGGCAGGAACTTCCAGTTTCATTGCTTGACCCAATACTTCTGTGAATTACCCACTTTATTTCTTTATTGTTAACCGTCTCTCTCAACTATTGGGTACCTTCTCAATTTGGTTAATGAGTCACTTGGTATACAGTTCTTGCGTTCTTTGACATTTTCTGGTAGAAAGTGAATCCTAAGTATTTTGTGAAATAAATTTCAAGATTCTTGTAGAGCCATAAAGAGGCAAATGAATGAAATGAATTAGGCACGTTTCTTTTGAGTCCAAGATCTAATTCTGTTCACACACACACACCCCTTTGCCTATCAAGCCTAACCATGGAGAAAATGATACGTAAACTTCTAAGTGATATGGTACACATTTCTGCTTCCAAAGTGGGATAGATATACTTTTCCATAGTTTTACCTATTATTCTTGCTAAGTGGAGCTAAAATCCCTGGACATTACATTTAAAAACAAACATAAGAAAACAGAAAAGTGGAGAGAACTAGGTGGATCCGCTCAGGACCCAGATAATATCACAGTAAAAGTCCTGAGTTTTCTTATTACCTTATGTATTTCAGAATGGTGCAGAAAAGCTGGCAATCCAGAAATGTTGGGCACAGACAAAAGCCCCAGGAAAAAAATGATGCTCTTTAGCTAGGGACCAGGAAAAGGGTAGCCTAGTAAGACAGAAAATAACCACTTCAGCCAAAGAACATAGAAGAGTCACCCTGATTAGCAAAGACCAAGTGAGGACCTAGACTTTCACAGTGTTTAGGCTGTAACAAGACAACTCCTCACTCCATAGTGGCAGCAGAGCCAATATGGGAAGCAGTAACCATAGGCAGGGAGCCTGAACTCCCACGTATGTTTAATATGAGTCCCTTCTTCCCTTCACCCCCAAGTTCTTTGGTATACAAAAGCCTGTGGGCGGCAAGCCACCCAGGCACTGAGGCAAGAGACAGAGGACACGAGCTGTTCCAGTACAATAAAATATAAAACAAGAATAGTTATACCAGATATAGATCTTAGATATGATTATATATGAATATCATTAATCATTAGTTTGTAGCAATTACTTTTTATTCCAATATTATGATAATCCTCACTCTATAATCATAGCCTAGGAAAAACCAGGCCATCCAGAGATAGGAGCTGAGGGGACATAGTGAGGTGTGACCAGAAGACAAAGAGTGCGAGCCTTCTGTTATGCCCAGACAGGGCCACCAGAGGGCTCCTTGGTCTAGCAGTGACGCCAGCGTCTGGGAAGATGCCCGTTACCAGGCAGATCGTGGTCCAGCAGTAGCAAAAGGTGTCAAGGAACAACACCCGCTACTTAGCAGACCGGGAAAGTGGGGGGAGGGTCTCCCTTTCCCCAGGGGAGTTTAGAGAAGACTTTGCTCCTCCACCTCTTGTGGAGGGCCTGACATCAGTCAGGCTCGCCTGCAGTTGTCCAGAGGCCTAACCGTCTCCCTGTGATGCTGTGCTTCAGTGGTCCCGCTCCTAGTCTGCCTTCATGTTCCATCCTGTACACCTGGCTCTGCCTTCCAGATAGCAGTAGTAAATTAGTGAAAATACTAATAGTCCCTGATATGCAGAAATAATGGCGTAAGCTGTCTTTCTCTGTCTCCTCTCCCTCTCTGCCTCGGCTGCCAGGCAGGGAAGGGCCCCCTGTCCAGTGGACACGTGACCCACGTGACCTTACCTATCATTGGAGGTGACTCACATTCTTTACCCTGCCCCTTCTGCCTTGTATCCAACAAATAACAGCGCAGCCAGACATTCGGGGCCACTACCGGTCTCCGCGCATTGGTGGTAGTGGTCCCCCGGGCCCAGCTGCTTTTTCTCTTGTCTCTGTCTTGTGTCTTTATTTCTACACTCTCTTGTCGCCGCACACAGGGAGGGACCCACCGACCCTGTGGGGCTGGTCCCTACAAAAGCCTAGTGAGAAACCTGCACTTTCACCCCCCACTAGGCAGTTTTTCCACCAGAGCAATGTCAAAGGAAGCTTACTATAATGGAATATTAGAAGTAGATCCAGTCACCTAATGTAATAACCCAAATATCCAGGTTTCAATGAAAAAAAGCTCTCATACCAAGAAGCAGGAAAGTGTCAGCTCTAATTAGAAAAGACAGTTAATACATGCTGACACTGAAATAACACAGATACTAGAATTATTTGACAAGAATTTTTTTATTGTACTTTAAGTTTTGGGATACATGTGCAGAATGTGCAGGTTTGTTACATAGGTATACACATGGCATGGTGGTTTGCTGCACCCATCATCCCGTCATCTACATTAGGTATTTTTCCTAATGCTATCTCTCCCCTAGCTCCCCACCCCGCAACAGGCCCCGGTGTGTGATGTTCCCCTCCCTGTGTCCATGTGTTCTCATTGTTCACCTCCCACATAAGAGTGAGGACATGTGGTGTTTGGTTTTCTATTCCTATGTTAGTTTGCTGAGAATGATGGTTTCCAGATTCATCCATGTCCCTGCAAAGGACATGAACTCATCCTTTTTGATGGCTGCATAGTATTCTGTGGTATATATGTGCCACTTTTTATTTATCCAGTCTATCATTGATGGGCATTTGGGTTGGTTCCCAGTCTTTGCTGTTGTGAACAGTGCTGCAGTAAACATACATGTGCATGTGTCTTTATAGTAGAATGATTTATAATCCTTTGGGTATATACCCAGTAATGGGATTGCTGGGTCAAATGGTGTTTCTGGTTCTACATCCTTGAGGAATCGCCAACTGTCTTCCACAATAGTTGAACTAATTTACACTCCCACTAACAGTGTAAAAGTGTTCCTATTTCTCCACATCCTCTCCAGCATCTGTTGTTTCCTGACTTTTTAATGTTCGCCATTCTAACTGGCGTGAAATGGTATCTTGTGGTTTTCATTTGCATTTCTCTAATGACCAGTGATGATGAGCTTTTCTTCATGTGTTTGTTGGCTGCATAAATGTCTTCTTTTGAGAAGTGTCTGTTCATGTGTTTCACCCACTTTTTGATGGGGTTGTTTTTTCTTGTAAATTTGTTTAAGTTCTTTGTAGATTCTGGATATTAGCCCTTTGTCAGATGGATAGATTGCAAAAATTTTCTCCCATTCTGTAGGTTGTCTATTCACTCTGATGATAGTTTCTTTTGCTTTGCAGAAGCTCTTTGGTTTAATTAGATCCCATTTGTCAGTTTTGGTTTTTGTTGTCATTGCTTTTGGTGTTTTAGTCATGAAATCTTTGCCCATGCCTATGTCCTCAATGGTATTGCCTAGGTTTTCTTCTAGGATTTTTATGTGTTATGTCTTACATTTAAGTCTTTAATCCATCCTGAGTTAATTTTTGTATAAGGTGTAAGGAAGGGGTCCAGTTTCAGTTTTCTGCATATGACTAGCCAGTTTCCCCAACACCATTTGTAAAGTAGGGAATCCTTTCCCCATTGCTTGCTTTTGTCAGGTTTGTCAAAGATCAGATGGTTGTAGATGTGTGGTGTTATTTCTGAGGCCTCTGTTCTGTTCCATTGGTCTATATATCTGTTTTGGTACCAGTACCATGCTGTTTTGGTTACTGTAGCTTTGTAGTATAGTTTGAAGTCAGGTAGTGTGATGCCTTGAGCTTTGTTCTTTCTGCTTAGAATTGTCTTGGCTATACGGGCTCTTTTTTGGGCATGTGCAAAGACACGCATAGGCTCAAAATAAAGGGATGGAGGAATATTTACCAAGCAAATGGAAAGCAAAAAAAAAAAAAAAAAAAGCAGGGGTTGCGATTCTAGTCTCTGATAAAACAGACTTTAAACCAACAAAGATAAAAAGACAAAGAAGAGCATTATATAATGGTAAAGGGATCAATGCAACAAGAAGAGCTAACTCTCCTAAATATATATGCACCCAATACAGAAGCACCCAGATTCATAAAGCAAGTTCTTAGAGACCTACAAAGAGACTTAGACTCCCGTACAATAATAGTGGGCGACTTAATACCCAACTGTCAATATTAGACAGATCGAGACAGAAAATTAACAAGGATATCCAGGAGTTGAACTCAGCTCTGGACCAAGCGGACCTAATAGACATCGATAGAACTCTCCACCCCAAATCAACAGAATATACACTCTTCTCAGCACCACATCACACTTATTCTAAAATTGACCACATAATTGGAAGTAAAACACTCCTTAGCAAATGCAAAAGAGCAGAAATCATAACAGTCTCTCAGACCACAGTGCAATCAAATTAGAACTCAGGATTAAGAAACTTGCTCAAAACCACACAACTACATGGAAACCGAACAACTTGCTCCTGAATGACTACTGGGTAAATAATGAAATTAAGGCAGAAGTAAATAAGTTCTTTGAAACCAATGAGAACAAAGACACAGTGTATCAGAATCTCTGGGACACAGCTAAAGCAGTGTTTAGAAGGAAATTTATAGCACTAAATGCCCACAGGAGAAAGCAGGAAAGATCTAAAATCGACACCCTAACATCACGATTAAAAGAACTAGAGAAGCAAGATGAAACAAGTTCAAAAGCTAGCAGAAGACAAGAAATAACTAAGATCAGAGCAGAACTGAAGGAGATACAGACACGGAAAACCCCTCAAAAAATCAGTGAATCCAGGAGCTGGTTGTTTGAAAAGATTAACAAAATAGACTGCTAGTCAGACTAATAAAGAAGAAAAGAGAAAAGAATCAAATAGACAAAATAAAAAATGATAAAGGTGATATCACCACTGATCCCACAGAAATACAAACTACCATCAGAGAATACTATAAACACCTCTATGCAAATGAACTAGAAAATCTAGAAGAAATGGAGAAATTCCTGAACATATACACCCTCCCAAGACTAAACCAGGAAAAAGTTGAATCCCTGAATAGACCAATAACAAGTTCTGAAATTGAGGCAGTACTTAATAACCTGCTAACCAAAAAAAAAGCCCAGGACCAGACGGATTCACAGCCGAATTCTACCAGAGGTACAAAGAGGAGCTGGTACCATTCCTTCTGAAACTACTCCAAACAATAGAAAAAGAGAGACTTCTCCGTAACTCATTTTGTGAGGCCAGCATTATCCTGATACCAAAACCTGGCAGAGACACAACAAAAAAAAGAAAATTTCAGGCCAGTATCCCTGATGAACATTGATGCGAAAATCCTCAGTAAAATACTGGCAAACCAAATCCAGCAGCACATCAAAAAGCTTATCCACCATGATCAAGTCTGCTTCATCCCTGGGATGCAAGGCTGTTTCAACATATGCAAATCAATAAACATAATCCATCACATAAATAGAACCAATGACAAAAACCACATGATTATCTCAATAGATGCAGAAAAGGCCTTTGACAAAATTCAATAGCCCCTCATGCTAAAAACTCAACAAACTTAAGTATTGATGGAACATATCTCAAAATAGTAAAAGCTGTTTATGACAAACCCACGGCCAATATCATACTGAATGGGCAAAAGCTAGAAGCATTCCCTTTGAAAATCAGCACCAGGCAAGGATGTCCTCTCTCACTACTCCTATTCAATATAGTATTGGAAGTTCTGGCCAGGGCAATCAGGCAAGAGAAATAAATAAGGGTTATTCAGATACGAAGATAGGAAGTCAAATTGACTGTGTTTGCAGATGACATGATTGTATATTTAGAAAACCCCATCGTCTCAGCCCAAAATCTCCTTAAGCTGATAAGCAACATCAGCAAAGTCTTAGCATACAAAATCAGTGTGCAAAAATCACAAGCATTCCCATACACCAGTAATAGACAAACAGAGAGCCAAATCATGAGTGAACTCCCATTCACAATTTGTACAAAGAGAATAAAATACCTAGGAATACATCTTAACAAGGGATGTGAAGGACCTCTTCAAGGAGAACTGCCAGCCACTGCTCAAGGAAGTAAGAGGGGACACAGACAAATGGAAAAACATTCCATGCTTATGGATAGAAGAATCAATATCATGAAAATGACCATACTGCTCTAAGTAATTTATAGATTCAATGCTATCCCCATCAAGCCGCCATTGACTTTCTTCACAGAATTAGAAAAAACAACTTTGAATTTTTTTTTTTTTTGAGACAGAGTCTCACTCTGTCACCCAGGCTGGAGTGCAGTGGCATGTGATCATAGCTCACAGCAATCTCAAACTCCTGGGCTTGAATGATTGTCCCGCCTCAGCCTCCTGAGGTCTCGCTATGGTGCCCAGGCTGGTCTCAAACTGCTGGGCTAAACGATCCTCCTGCTTTAGCCTCCCAAAGTGTTGGGATTGTACCCGTGAGTCATGGCACCTTGCCCTGACACGAATTTTAAAGGAGTCATCAAGACAGTGGTTCAACAAGCAGTTATGAACATGCTTGAAATAAATGAAAAAAAAAAGGAAATTTTCAACGTAGCAAATAAATATGTAAAGAAAAACCAATTGGAAACTTTATAACTGAAAAATACAGTAAAATAAAATAAAATCTTAATGGGTAAAAATGTAGCAAAACTGACACAAAAAAAAGAAGACACAAATCATCAGGAGTAAAATAAGAGATACAGGTTGAATATCCCTCATCTGAGATGCTTGGGTCCAAAAATGTTTCGGATTTCAGATTTTTTCAGATTTTGGAATATTTGCATTGGTTGAGCATTCCAAATTCAAAAACCCAAAATCTAAAAATGCTCCAGTGAGCATTTGCTTTGAGTGTCTTGTTGGTACTCTTAAAGTTTCAGATTTTGGAGCATTTCGAATTTCAGATTATCAGATTTGGGATGCTCCACCACTCTGGAGCCTGTGGACATGAAAAGGATACTATTTTTAAAAATCTACAGAAATAAATTTGACAACTTTGATGAAATAAACTAAGTTTTCAGAAAGCACAACATACTGCAAGTCACTCAGTATGGCATAGATAATTTGAATAGTGCTACAACTTAATAGAACTTTATAATTTTAAAATGAAAATAGGCCCGAATGATTTCATTGGAGAATTCTAGCAAAGGCTTAAAGAAGAATTTACACTATTTCTGTGTAGTCTCTGCCAGAAAATAAGGGAATATTTCCTAATTCATTTATGAAATCAGTATTATTTTGCTACCAAAAGCAAAGACAATACCAAAAAAGAAAAACCTACCAATAAAGACCAACTCCTTTTTAAGTATAGATGTAGATAATCCTTAACAAAATGTTAATCAGTATAATCCAACGGTATATAAATAGAATTAAACACAATGACCAAGTGGACTTTATTTTGGGAATGCAAGATTGATTCAACATTTGAAAATCTGTCAATGTAATCTATCAATGTAACCATATTAACAGGATCATGAAGAAAATATATCAAATGCTATAGAAGCATTTGACAAAATTCAATACCATTTATGATTAAAACTCTTAGAAAACTAGGAATAGAAGAAAACTTCCTCAACTGGATAAAGAATATTTATAGAAAATAAACAGCATCATACCTGATGAAAGACTGAATGCTTTCCCCTTATGATTGGAAACAAGGTGACAAGGATGCACACACTCACAACTCTTATTCAACAAAATATTGGGAGTTCCACCCAGCACAGTAAAACAAGGGGGGGGAAAGCCCTGACAATTGGAAAAGGAGAAATGAAACCTTCCTTTTCGCCTGTGACGTGATCATCTGTTTAGAAAATCCTAAGTAATCTACAAAAAATCTGTGGAACTAATAATGTAGCAGGATCACAAGATACATTTAAAAAACAATTGAATTTCTCTACACTAGCAATGAACGTGTGAAAACCATAATTAAAAGTGAAATACTATTTGGAATTGCTAAAAAAAAAAAGTGAAATACCTAGATATCAATCTAACAAGACATGCATAGGACTTGTTGGATGAAAACTATTAAATGTTGATGAAAGAAATCAAAGACCCAAATGAATGGAAAGACATACTGTGCTCATAGATTAGAAGACTCAGCATGTTATAAATGCCTATTTTCCTAAAATAGATGTAATACAAGTTTAACAAAATTTCAGCAGGTTCTTTTTGTAAATATAGACAAAATTATCCTAAGATTTATATGAAAAGACAGAAGAACCAGAGTAGCTAGTTTTTCATACAGTTTTGAAAAAGATAAGGTGGGAGGAAACACTCTATACTCAATTTCAAGACATAAAGATAGCATAATCAAGACAGTGTAGTATTGGCAGACAGATAGACACATAGGTCAGTGGAACAGACTAGAAACCCAGAAATAGTTCCACACAAGTAAAGCCAATTGATTTTGACAGAGGTACAAAAGAGACTCAGTGGAGGAAAGTGGCCTGTTCAAATGGTACTGGCACAGTTGGATAGCCATAGGCAACAAAATAAACCTTGACCTAAACCTTGTGCAAAAATTAACTGCAAGTGGATCATAGATTCTAAATGTAAACCCTACAACCATAAAACTTAAAACATGGAAAAAAAATCTCTGGGACATTTGTGATTCATTTGTATCATGGAATCCTACTCAGCAATAAGAAGGGAATGTGATGTATATGCAGCTAATCAGAGAACTCTTAAAGACATTATGCTGAGTGAAGAAAAGTCAGCTCGAAAAGTCACATATGTATGACTGCATTTATAGAACATTCTTGAAATGACTAAATTATAGACATGGAAGACAAATAACAGATTAGTTGTTGCCAGGGATTAGGGATGGGGTTATGGGAACAGAGAGGGAAGTGAATGTGACTATAAAGCAGGTAGTCTTTGTGGTGATGGAACAGTTTTGTATCTTGATTGTGATTGGTGGTAGTGACACAAATCTGCACCTGTGATAAAGCGATACATAGCTATACACACACACTGTACTAATGTCAGTTTCCTAGTTTTGATTTTATATTATAGTAAGATGTAACCATGAGAGAAACTGGGTGCAGGGTACAGGGGACCTCTTTTGCTATCTTTGGAACTTCCTTTGAATCTAAAATTATTTCAAAATTAAAAAAAAATTTTTTTAATTATCCTAGCTAAAGCATCAAAGTTCTTAAGAGAAAAAAAGAAGACAAGGGAAGGGAAGGTACAGGATGTCTGGGAAATTGTCTGTGACATTTAAACTGGTTTTTACCCAGGGGGCATTTGCCAAATCTGGTTTCCTTTCCTCAGCATCAGAGAGCATTGAGGAACCTGAGGAAATAATAAGGTCTTTCTTTCTGGGATGATGAATCTGATACGTTCTTCCTCTTCACCTTAAAGCTGAGACTCAGCTAAACTGGAAACCACCACCAATCCCACCATCCTTCAAGATTGCAGGGAAAATTGATTTTCTGCATGCTTCTTAGTTTTTAATGTGCATCAGAATCACATGGAGGACTTGTTAAAACAAAGATTGCTGGGCAGCATCCCCAGAGTGTAAGATTCAGTAGGTCTGGGGTGAGACTTTTAAAATTTGTACCTCTAATAAGTTTCCAGATGATAGTGATTTTGCTGGTCGGGAACCACACTGCAAAAATTATTTGTATAGCTAAAACCTTGTCGGAGTGAATATGGGGGCAAGATCACTGCTGAGAATTTTAAGCAACCAGCTGACCCTTGTATAATTTGCAATGCGAATTTAACGCCGTGTAGGTGATCTAAAAAAAAAAAAAAAAAAAAAAAGAATTCCCTAAGATAATTTATCCCCATAATGGCAGTATTCATAGACTGGCAGTGAGTATCCCCAGACTCTTGTAGAAGCTAACAGAAATTCTCTTTGGAGAAACTCATCTCCATCCCAGAGTTGAAAGTTTTCCTAGAAATAAAATTCTAAGTAAGTAGAACAACTGTGATAGTCAAAAAGAAAAACATAAAGAAACTAAGCACTGTGAGCAGGAGTCAACAGCAGACCTGCTGGAAAATAGGAATAGGCAGATACAGAATATGAAGTAAGTGTTTCATATGTTTCAACAAAAGACAAGTTGAAAATATCTTCCAAGATTCAGAAACTATAAAGACTATTCAAAGAGATTTTTTAAAAATAGCTAGAATTTATACAATTGAAAATTATAGTAGTTGAAACTTTATTAAAAATCCTCAATAGGGCCGGGCATGGTGGCTCACGCCTGTAATCCCAGCACTTTGGGAGGCCGAGGCGGGCGGATCACGAGGTCAGGAGATCAAGACCATCCTGGCTAACACGGTGAAACCCCATCTCTACTAAAAATACAAAAAATTAGCTATGCGTAGTGGCGGGTGCCTGTAGTCCCAGCAGCTCGGGAGGCTGAGGCAGGAGAATGGCGTGAACCCAGGAGACGGAGCTTGCAGTGAGCCGAGATTGCGCCACTGCACTCCAGCCTGGGTGACAGAGCCAGATTCCGTCTCAAAAAAAAAAAAAAAAAAAAAAAAAAATCCTCAATAGATGAATTTAACTGCAGATTATATAAACAAAAAAGGAAATAATGAACTGAATAATTACTCAACAAGCATTCAAGAGAAACAGTTGAAAAGTATGAAAGAGAAGTTATACATATTTAAAAATAAATATTTATCTGAATGGTCTTCTGTAAGAGAGAATGGTAAACAACAGTTAAAAGAATAATGGCTAAGAATTTTCTGCAACTTGTGAACAACACTAAACTATACATTGAAGAAGCACAGGAACCTAAGGTGGTTAAATAAATAAATCCTCACTTAGCCTTGTTACAGTAAAACAGCAGAACATCAAAGACAAAGAAAAGATCTTTGACATATCTGGGGAGGAAGACAGATTTACTGTGAATAAGGTCACACCCAGAAGACAGGGGAACATTTTCTTAAAATAAAAATCTAGAATTTTATACTAAGAGAATAAATCCAGGGAAATTCGTATGTTTCTTGCAGACAAAAACTGAGCATTTGCAATTAGGAAGTCTTCACTTGAAATTTAGAAGTGTGTACTCTAGGCACGAAGAAAGTGACTCTCAGACAGGAGACCAGAGATAGAAGAAAGATCAAAAAGCATAAGAGTAGTAAATATCTTAGTAAATCTAAACAAACATTTTTATAAAACAGTAATCATTTTCATAGGCTTTAAAGCATATTAATATATATGTCAATGATAGCACATAAGTCAGAAGGATGAATGGAGTTTCTGTAAGGTACTTGTGAGGACAGTAAAGACACATAACTTTTCAGAGTCTAAAGTTAATCAGCATGTGTCTCATAATAGCAGATAAAAGAAATAGAGGTAATAACTTGTGAAATAACATAGAGGATGAAATAAGGGAAAATATGAAATCCAAAAGGAGAAAAACTCAGAAACACATAGTTCACAGATTTAGTAGAAAACAAAGTGATGGATATAAATCCAAATATATCATTAACTACATTAAATGTAAGATGAATTAAGCCCCAATTAGTTTGAGTGGCCTGCTGAATTTTTAAAATCCAACTATGTGGCCTGGCATGATGGCTCACACCTGTAGTCCCAGAACTTCAGGAGGCCGAGGCAGGTGGATCACTTGAGGTCAAGAGTTCAAGACCAGCCTGGCCAACATGGTGAAACCTCGTCTTCACTAAAAATACAAAAATTAGCTGGTTCTGATGGCATGTGCCTGTAATCCCAGCTGCTTGGGAAGCTGAGGCAGGAGAATCGTTTCAACCTGGGAGGTGGAGGTTGCAGTGAGCTGAATTTGCACCACTGCACTCCAGCCTGGGTGACAGAGTGAGACTCCATCTCAAAAAAAAAAAAAAAAAAAAAAAAAAAAAAAAAAAAAATCCAACTACGTAGTTTACCAAAAAAAAAAAAAAAAAAAGTTTAAAACGGTTGAAAGTAAAAGGATGGAAAAAAGATATATTGTGCAAATACTAATATAGGTTTTAAAGGCAAAAATTGGATTGTTTTTTGCACTGATAAAAGGTAACACTTCGATAGGAAAATACGATTGTAAATTCCACATATTTAATGCTGTGACTACAAAGTATATAATGCAAACAAAATACCAGGAGGAAAAAGACATTCATAATCACAGTTGGAGGGTTTTTAGGCTTGTCTCATTAACTGATAGAACAAGCAGAGAATACACTGACATAAACCTTGTTTTACAAGTATTCTTTCATCTGTTTCACATCTGTAACATCTGTAGTCACATCCTGTTTTTCACCACTCATAATTGGTTTTCTGTGCCTTCTTTGTTTTTGTTTAGTCTTGCAAACACCAAATAGTAAAAGCCGCTATCTTTATGGTTTGCTAAGAATAATCAGTGATAAGTGAACATACCAGAGAGTTCATCATTTTTGTTTGTGTTTTGAGACAGGGTCTCGCTCTTTTACCTATGCTGGAGTGCAGTGGCATGATCCAGGCTCATGCAGCCTTGACCTCTCGGGCTCAGGTGATCCTCCCACCTCAGCCTCCGAAGTGGGAGCTGGGACTATAGATACATGCCACCACACCTGGCTAAATTTTGTATTTTTTAATAGAGATGGAGTTTCACCATGTTGCCCAGGCTGGTCTCGAACTCCTGGGCTCAAGCAATGCATCCACCTCGGCCTTCCAAAGTGGTGGGGTTATAGGTTACACTGCACCTGGCCATCAATCTTATTTTTTAAAATCTTTTAATTATAAAATACACGTAACATAAATTTATTATTTGTTTAGTACATTTAGAATGTTGTGCATCCATCACCACTGTATAGTTCCAGGACATTTTCATCACCCCAAGAGGAAACCCTGTATCCGTTACGTAGTCACTCCTCATTCCCCTGTCCCATTTCCTTCCTGGTAAGCACTAATCTGCTTTTTGTCTCTATGGGTTTGTCTTTTTTGGATATTTCATGTTAATGGAATCATAGAATATGTACCTGGTTTACTTCACTTAGCATAATGTCCTCAAGGTTCATCCATATTGTAGCAGGTATCAGGACTTTGTTTCTATCTACCACATTTTGTTTATCCAGTCATTAGTTGATGAACCTTTGGACGTTGCTACCTTTTGGCTGTTGTGAATAGTGCTGCTATGAACATCTGTATCCACGTTTTTGTTTGAATATCTGTTTTCGGTTCTTTTGGATATATACCCCTGACTGGAATTGCTGGGTCATATGGTAATCTATGTTTTACTTTTCGAGGTACCCAGCAAACTGTTTTTCATAGCAGTTGTACCATTTTATATTTCTACCCGTGTGATATACAAGGATTCTAATTATCCACATCGTGGTCAGAGCTTGTTACTTTCTTTTTGATTATATTAGTAGTCATCATAGAGGATATGAAGTGGTGCCTTATGGTTTTGATTTGTATTTGTCTCATGGGGTAATGATGGTGAACATCTTGTAACATACTTATTGGCTGTTTTGGGTTTGTCTTTTTTGTTGTTGAATTGTAAGAGTTCTTTCCTGTTTTGGATACAAGACCTTTGTCAGATACATGAGTTGCAAATATTTTCTCCTCTTCTGTGGGTTGTCTTTCCACTTTCTTAATAATGTCCTCTGATGTACAAAAGTTTTTAATATTGGCAAAGTCTAATTCATCTGGTTTTCTTTTGTTGCTTGTGCCTTTGATGTCATATCTACAAAACCGTTGCCAAATCCAGGGTCTAAAAGATTTACCCTCCTATCTTTTCTTCTAAGTGTTTTATAGTTTTAGTTTTATATTAGGTCTTTGATCCATTTTGAGTTAATTTTTGAACATGGTGTAGGTAACAGGCTAATGTATTCTTTGTGCATGTTGGCAATCTAGTTGTCTGGCACCATTTGTTGAAGATACTGTTCTTTCCCTCTTGTCTTGACACCCTTGTCAGAAATCGATGACCATTGATATATGGGTTTACTTCGGGACTTTCTGTTCTATTGCATTGATCTGCATGTCTGTCCTTATGCCAGTACCATACTGTTTTTATTACTGTTACTGTGTAGTACGTTTTGAAGTCAGAAAGTATGAGTCCTCCGGCTTTATCTTATAAAAAACCCGACTTTTGGTTTTGCTGATTCTTCTTCTGTTTTGCTTCATTAATTTGTGCTCTCATCTCATCTTCATTATTTTCTTCCTTTTACTATATTCTTTGGGTTGATATTACTGCTCTTTTCCTAATTCGAATTATTATTTATTAGCTTATTAACTTTTATCTTTTTTAAAAATACGCGTTTTAAGTGTGTACTTTTTCTTCAGTATACTGCACCAGTGGATCCACAGGTTTTCATTTTTTAAATTAATTTATCTCAGTTTTCATTTTTAGTAGTTTTCTGTTTATAATTTGCTGTTGTAATTCAGATACATTTAGTTTTGCCATTTTTTAAAAGCTTGTTACACATAGTTTTGTAAGCTGTGATCATTTTAGTGTTTAAGTTCTTTGCAGGTCTTTTTCTCTTGTCTGTGTCAAGAGTTTCTTGACAGTTTGGGGGGCTAGCCCTATCAGATATCGATATATTATAAAATGAAAATAATTAAACATTGTGATATTGGTACAAAGGTAGAAAATAGACAATGGAAAGAATAGAGTACCCAGAACCACCCATTCCCTGCCTATTTGAATACTTTCTATGTGACAGAACACCATTGCAGATCACTAAGGAAAGGGCTTCAATGACTTGTGCTAGGATAATCGGATAGACACATGAAAAAAAATAAATTGGATACCTTCCTCACATTGTATAAAAATCAGTTCCAGGTTGAATAAATACCTCTATGTAAAAGCCAACAACTGTATAAAGCTTTTAATAACATAAAGAGCATATTATCCATGATTTTAAGGCTGGAAAGATTCTTAATCAAGACACAGAAAGCATGAAAAGGATTGATCGGTTCAGCTACATTGTTTTGGAACTCATCTTTGCCAGAAATCTTTATAAGGGGAGTGAGACAACAAGCCTCCAACTAGAGAAGGTATTTGCAACACATAATTGAGAAAGGACTGTTACAAATTAGCCGGGTTTGGCAGCATGCACCTGTAATCCCACTTTCTTGGGAGGCTGAGGCACCAGAATCACTTGAACCTGGGAGATGTAGGTTGCAGTGAGCCGAGATCGTGTCACTGCACTCCAGCCTGGGCTACAAAGTGAGACTCTGTCTAAAAGAAAAAAAAAGAAGAAGGTGTAAAGAACTCGAACAGTTGAACTAGAAAGAGACTTCAAAAAGAGGAAAACTGAAAGGAAAGTATACAGAAAAGATGCCCAGTCTCCTTAGTATTTAAGAGAAGTGCAGACTAAAACCAAGTGAGATATTAGTTACATTTAAAAGTCTGTCAATTCCATGTTGGTGTTACCCCTTTGGAAAATTGGTTTTTTTATCACCTAAAATAGTTGAACAGGTGCTTATCCTATGGCCCAGCAGATTAACTCGTAGATACCCTAGAAGTTAGGGTAAATAACCCTAGAAAAGCATAAGCAAATGTGTGGGGGAGGCATCTACAAGAATGTTCATAGCAACATTTTTTATCATAGCCTAAAATTGGAAACAACCTAAATATCCCTCAGTAGTAGATTAGATAAACTGTGGTATATTCATGTAGTGGAATATCATTCCATAGGCCCAATTTGTGAACTGCAGCCACACACACTCTCACACACATGTATCACAGTTATAAAATCAGGTGAAAGAAGCAAACGCAAAAGGATATGTATGCCATGATTTCTTTTATATGAAGTTTGGTAAGAGCCAAAACCGAAAAATATGACTGGGATAAATACTTAGATTGTGAAGTTACAAAGAAAAGCACGGCAATGATTTCCACAAACTTTAGGATAAATGGTACCTCTTGGGTGTGAGAGGAGATGATTATGGGGGGAATTTTAAGGAATTGGTAATGGGTGATGGTTACACGGGTGTTCATTCTTTTTTTAAGTGTGTGTATATACAGAATACACTTTGTTATGTAATAGTTTTCATAAGATGCATTTTTTGTACATTTCTATGCCAGTTATCTGTAATCATGATGAAGTGGTTGTTTTTTTTTAAAGGAAAATATAAATAACCAAAATCAATAAAAAGGAAAAGACCTGATTGATTAATATTATGGAAACGGCATCAGACCAGCTACTTTTATACATGAATTCTATCGAGGAACGTGACTCACTTTTTAGAGTTCCACTTTTGTATTTCCATATGTCTGTTGCATATTACCCCTGATCACATTAATAGGGTCTCCAAATTAACATGTTTAAAATCAGTGTTTTTATCTTTTTGCTTTTCCAATGTGTCACTTGATAATCTGTTTGTTCTTGGTTGACTGCCCTTAGTTGACTTATGACTGCCTCTGTAATTATCTTATAATGATTTCATTTTCCTTATGTTCTCAGCTGTTTTCCACTTCCCTCCTCCCCCAATCTCTTATTGCTCCACAGGACCTCATGTCCTTTTCTAGGGTGAAAACAGCCACTGAACATGAATTATTTCAGTTTACCTTTCCTAGGCTTGAATGCTTCCCTGTTGCTTTCAGAATAATACTTATACTTTTAAAAAAGGAAATGTATTATAGCTATCATCACTTTCACACTTTAAAGCAAATAAAGTTTTTACCACTTCATACTACTAACATTGCTCTCTCTTGTACTATTATACTTCTCTAAGTTTTCCTTTCTACCCTGATGACCGTTGTGCGTTTCTTCTTCCATCCTTGCCTTTCTTCTTTCTTTCCCCTGGGGCGTAGGGGGTAGCTTACATATAGGTCTTCCCTAAGGTGCTGTCCTTAGTCTGCATCTTTCTTCTTACTAATTTGTATGTAAAATGAGAATTTATGTGACACAGTAAGTATGTTTTCTACTTGGGTTAATAATATCACTACCCTGCCTGGCACGCAGACTGAAATTTCTTGAGTTCTAGCTTCTTCCTCATTGCCTCTATAGCCAGTTGACTAGCAAATTTCATTGATTCTTTCCAAAACTTCAGAAAATTTTCCTCATTTTCATTGACATGACCAGCTTTATTTGCCTTGCTTAATGTCCTCAGATGTGGTTTGCCAGTGGTCTGTGATGCAAAAGTAAATTCATTGTACCTTTTTCCAGCTTTATTTCCTGCAGTGGATCCTTTATGAAACCTGTATGCCCAGCAAAATGGAATATTTTTCTTTGACAGTTGCTGGTTTTGCCTCTGTTCTTTCCTCTCACTATTCATTCCCTTCACCATATCCCCCATCCCTTCTACCTCTTTTCTCCTTACACAATGAGTCTTAGAAAGAAAGATACAGAAGTGAAAATTACCTTTTTTCAGGCCAGATTCTTAGCCTCAAAGATATCTGTAGCATTTCATTTGTATCTTTTCTGACCCTTGTTTCTGCCTTGCTTTAAAATGAACTTCGAGTGTTTTATTTCTACTAACTAGTTTCTCTATTTCTTGGGATCAGGGAGTCATCTTTGTGTCCCAGACTCAGAAGAGGAAATCATATACTGTTCATGTGAATTAATGGGGAACAAATACAAACAAAAAAACCACATTTTCTTT